>NC_135572.1:1246095-1546928 GCF_965152235.1 Eretmochelys imbricata
ATGTTTGTATTTTGTATGATTTAGAATGAAGGATAAATAATAATGAGATAATAATGCAGCATGTTTTCAATGTATTGGTATATGATATGATCATATCCTGCCAGCCACCCATTTTGAATAGCAGAAATGAAAGGCCTAATGGGCCATTTGGTAAAGATGCATCAACCAGAATCTGTGTCTGGGCTGATTTAAAGGCAGTAACAGACATTTTAAGGTCTCCACTTTGTTCTAGGTTTAGCATTTTAAATGAGTAAAAGAATCATAGAATCATTGAATCTCAGGGCTGGGAGGGAGCTCAGGAGGTCATCTAGTCCAATCCCCTGCTCAAAGCAGGACCAATCCCCAATGAAATCATCCCAACCAGGGCTTTGTCAAGCTTGACCTTAAAAACCTCTAAGGAAGGAGATTCCACCACCTCCCTAGGTAACATATTCCAGTGTTTCACCACCCTCCTAGTGAAATAGAGTTTCCTAATATCCAACCTAAACCTCCCCCACTGCAACTTGAGACCATTACTCCTCATTCTGTCATCTGCTACCACGGAGAACAGTCTAGAGCCACCCTCTTTGGAACCCCCTTTCAGGGAGTTGAAAGCAGCTATCAAATTCCCCCTCATTCTTCTCTTCTGCAGACTAAACAATCCCAGTTCCCTCAGCCTCTCCTCATAAATCATGTGTTCCAGTCCCCTAATCATTTTTGTTGCCCTCCGCTGGACTCTTTCCAATTTTTCCACATCCTTCTTGTAGTGTGGGGCCCAAAACTGGACACAGTACTCCAGATGAGGCCTCACCAATGTGGAATAGAGGGGAACGATCACGTCCCTCGATCTGCTGGCAGTGCCCCTACTTATACAGCCCAAAATGCTGTTAGCCTTCTTGGCAACAAGGGCCCACTGCTGACTCATATCCAGCTTCTCATCCACTGTAACCCCTAGGTCCTTTTCTGCGGAACTGCTGACTAGCCACTCGGTCCCTAGTCTGTAGCGGTGCATTGGATTCTTCCGTCCTAAGTACAGGACTCTGCACTTGACCTTTTTGAACCTCATCAGATTTCTTTTGGCCCAATCCTCTAATTTGTCTAGGTCCCTCTGTATCCTATCCCTGCCCTCCAGCGTATCTACCTCTCCTCCCAGTTTAGTGTTAGACGAAGGTTTCTAACCATCAGAGGGGTGAAGTTTTGGAATAGCCTTCCAAGGGAAGCAGTGGGGGCAAAAGACCTATCTTGCTTTAAGATTAAACTTGATAAGTTTATGGAGGAGATGGTATGATGGGATAATATGATTTTAGCAATTAATTGATCTTTAAATATTCATGGTAAATAGGTCCAATGGCCTGTGATGGGATTTTAGATGGGGTGGGATCTGAGTTACTACAGAGAATTCTTTCCTGAGTGTCTGGCTGGCGAATCTTGCCCACATGCTTAGGGTTCAGCTGATCGCCATATATGGGGTTGGGAAGGAATTTTCCTCCAGGGCAGATTGGAAGAGGCCCTGGAGGTTTTTCACCTTCCTCTGCAGCATGGGGCACGGGTCACTTGCTGGAGGATTCTCTGCACCTTGAAGTCTTTAAACCATAATTTGAGGACTTCAGTACCTCAGACATAGGTGAGGGGTTTATCGCAGGAGTGGGTGGGTGAGATTCTGTGGCCTGCATAATGCAGGAGGTCAGACTAGATGATCATAATGGTCCCTTCTGACCTTAATATCTATGAATCTATGAGCGTCATCTGCAAACTTGCTGAGGGTGCAATCCACGTCGTCCTCGAAATCACTAATGAAGATATTGAACGAAACCTTGGGGCACTCCGCTTGATACCGGCTGACAATTAGACATGGAGCCATTGATCACTACCCACTGAGCCCAACGATCTAGCCAGCTTTCTGTCCACCTTATAGTCCATTCATTCAGCCCATACTTCTTTAACTTGCTGGCAAGAATACTGTGGGAGACCGTATCATAGGCTTTGCTAAAGTCAAGGAACAACACGTCCACTGCTTTCCCTTCATCCACAGAGCCAGTTATCGCATCATAGAAGGTAATTAGGTTAGTCAGGCATGACTTGCCCTTGGTGAATCCATGCTGACTGTTCCTGATCACTTTCCTCTCCTCTAAGTGCTTCATAATTGATTCCTTGAGGACCTGCTCCATGATTTTTCCAGGGACTGAGGTGAAACTGACTGGCCTGTAGTTCCCTGGATCCTTCTTCTTCCCTTTTTTAAAGATGGGCACTATATTAGCCTTTTTCCAGTCGTCCGGGACCTCCCCCAATCGCCATGAGTTTTAAAAGTTAATTGGAAGTTAGACAAGTGATTATCCGGTAGTGGTCATTATGACCGATGTGTTATAAAAGATTGGCTAATAGAGTGCACTTCGGAGAAGTCCTCTGAAGCCATTTTGAAAGATGTTTTTCCTGACAATCTTTCTCCCCGGTGGGTGAGCAACTGGCCACTGCGAACCTGCTGTTAGTTACTCAATACCGTTCCAGATGTTAGGGCAATATCTGGGATATTCTAAACCTATTGCTTGTGTGTGCTTAAATCTTATAAACGGCAGTGTGAGGCAAGAGCACACTTACTTGCATTCCTCCTTGATCAGACAGAATTGCTGAGTTCCTGTTGATTTATTCCTTACACCACCTGGAGTGAAATAATTAAGTTGCCCCTGTTGGGCATTCTGACAACTCTAGGTAACACTTCCCCCAGACACCACCCCCGCCCCACCTCTTCCCCTCATCTTTCTACCCCCTCCCTTGAGCATGCCCCATCTCCGCTCCTCCCCCTCCCTCCCAGCCCCTCCTGCATGCTGCAGAACAGCTGATCTGTGGCGGGTGGGAGGCACAGAGAGAGAGTGGGAGGAGTTGATCCCTGGGGCCACTGGTGAGTGAGAGGTGCTGAAGGGAGGGAGGGGAACTTGGCTGCTGGTAGAGGCTCCTCTATGCAGTGATCAAAAACATCATCCATAGCATATGTCAGACTCAGCGTCACTGTTCAGCTTCAGCCCCTGGGCAATGGGGACCCTGTAGTTCCAGATAAAGTACCCTGTACATGCGTAAATAGCCGGCTCATGGCAGGTGTGCCGTTTATCTTCCTCCCTGTCAGCTACCGAAGCTACCCCAGGCTCTGCCCATCATCCTGCCTTCCCAGCTAACACAGGGGATTATCCTTCTGTCTCTGTCAGTTGTTGTCCTCCAAGCTTCAAAGCTGATCCCTTAGCCCTGCCCCCGAGGCCTGGCTCAGGACAAAGGGCTCCCAGCCCATGCCCTTTCCATTGGTCCTGCCTGCTTCAGACTCCAAGCCCAGAGGAGAGAAAGGGAGCTAAAAGCTATAGAAATAAACCACACAATGGTCTGTTCCCTCCAGACTTTGTAGATGAACTTTAGAGCCCACAAGCTATATGATGCATAGTCTCACCCGCATGCCACACAACCCTGCTCCCAAGCTTCAGCTGCTTTTATACGGCTTTCCTGTCCACTCCTGATTTAAGTGATTATAACCAAATGCCAAAAGTCTAAATAATAAGATGGGTGAAGTAGAGTGCTTCGTATTAAGTGAGGATATTGATATAAGGGGCATCACAGAAACTTGGTTGAATGAGGATAATCAATGGGACACAGTAATACCAGCATACAAAATATATTGGAAAGACAGAGCAGGTCGTGCTGGTGGGGGAGGGGCACTATATGTGAAAGAAAACGTAGAATCAAATGAAATAAGAATCTTAAATGAATCAAAATGTACCATAGAAACTCTCTGGATAGTATTTCCATGCTTGAATAATAATATAGCAGTAGGGATATATTACCGACCACCTGACCAGGATGGTGATAGTGACTGTGAAATGCTCAGGGAGATTAGAGACGGTAGAAAAATTAAAAACTCATTAATACTTGGGGATTTCAACAATCTCCAGGTTGACTGGGTACATGTCACCTCAGGATGGGATGCAGAGATAAAAGTTTCTTGACGCCTTAAATGACGGCTTCTTGGAGCAGCTGGTCCTGGAACCCACCAGAGGAGGGGCAATTCTTGATTTAGTCCTAAGTGGAGAACAGCATCTGGTCCAAGAGGTGAATACGGCTGGACTGCTTGGTAATAGTGACCACAATATAATTAAATTTAACATCCCTGTGGCAGGGAAAACACCACAACAGCCCAACACTGTAGCATTTAATTTCCAAAAAGGGGGACTACACAAAAATGAGGAAGTTAGTTAAACAGAAATTAAAAGGTACAGCGCCAAAAGTGAAATCCCTGCAAGCTGCATGGGAAGTTTTTAAAGACACCCTAATAAAGGCTCTAACTAAATGTATACCCCAAATTAAAAACCATAGTAAGAGAACAAAACAAGTGCTACCCATGGCTAAACAACAAAATAAAAGAAGCGGAGAGAGGCAAAAAGGCATCCTTTAAACAGTGGAAGTTAAAGGAGCATAAACTCTAGCAAGTGAAGTGTAAAATTGTAATGACGCAGGCCAAAAAAGAATTTGAAGAACAGCTAGCCAAAGACTCAAAAAGTAACAGTAAAAAAGTTGCCAGGAGGAGGAACCAGGAGGATGGAGCATCATGGGCTCTCTAAGAAGAATGCTGTGCTGAGTAGAGTATTGGCTCAAGCAGAGAGACAGAGTCATTCCCGGGGTCCTGCAGGGCAGACTGGAAATGTTAAAGTGGGCAGAAGAGAGAAGACTGTTATTCCTCCTTGGAGAGGGAAGATCTTGATGAATGCTGCTGAGTGCCAGGAAATACCAATGGACCTCAAATGCTTATAGCGCATTGCCAGAGAAGCATTGAAAAGTCTTTTCTAAGTATGAGCTGATCAGTTTTGATGAGTGGCTCAAAGGCGTGTGTGACAGGCCAAAGACAGCCAGCAAGTTACTCTCAGTACAACTAAAGACACAGCCCAAAGTAAGAAATCGCAAGTCCAGTTGTTACCCGGGGTTCTTTCAACCCAAAGCTCTTGGTAACTTTTACTCTGTGCGAGGTGGTGTCAGGAAATAAATCAGGGGAGACACGGCCGGCCGACCGATAGATGGCGGCACAAACAGGACATCTGTCTCAGTGTGAGCTTCCTGTTGTACCCCTGAGGGTCCTTTGTAAATTCTGTGGAGCCTGATTCAGGACAAGTATTTTATCTTCTGAATAAACAGATTGGGGAGCCTAAAACCCATACTAATTAATATTATTAATTATTATCAATATTATTAATTAATTAAAAAAATAAACAAAAATTAAATTGATAAATTAAATTATTAATAGTACACCCTAAATCAGGCTACATGCTGCTGACAGATAGTGTACTTCTGGTTCCAGATCGGAGGTGTAGTTGATCGGTCAGTTTGTAACTCTGGTGTTTGTAACTCTACGGTTCTACTGTAGATGCTGTTTAACATTCGCCTTGAGAGCTAATGGATTGGAGACTATTTCATCACCTCATGTGATATGAGTACCTCATACTGCTTCTTTCCAAATGCAGAAGAAAACTATTTCTTGAATCTTTTCTACCTTTTCACCATCGTTAACAAGTTTCCTTTCTGTCACGGAGTCACCGGGGCAATGCTCTGAAACTACCCTGTATGAAGTCAACCAGGACTCTGGGGGAGCCTCCTCTCTCTGAGCATACTATCTCCAGGGCAAGAAGCTTACACAGCTTTGACCTTCCTGGGTCTGACCTCAGCACATTCAGCATCCCCTTCCACACCTGGCGCTTCCTGCAGAGAGTCCACCCGGGCGGGGCTCCTGGGCAAGCCAGAGGGTCCTGCCCCCCAACCCCGCAGTCAGACGTGACTCTCAGCCAGCATGTAGAACAGAAGGTTTATTAGGCGACAGGAACACAGCGTAGAACAGAGCTTGCTATCACAGAAATCAGTGACTTTCAGTGAAGTCCATCTTGGGGAGTCCTGGGCCAGATGGCCTGGATTCCCCCTCTTACAGTCCCCCAAGCAGACAGCCCAGCTTCCAACGACCCAACCTCAGAGACCCCCATAACTCCTCCTCCTCTTTGTCCTGGTTTCTTGGCAAAAGTGTGACCTGGTTGCATCCCCATCCTGGATCTCAGGTTACATATGTTCAAACAGCTGGGCAGCCTCAACTGCCCTGAGGGCCGCAGCAAAATCACACTCCCAGTTCCCACCACCTAAGTATTCATGCAACACATAGGGAAACTAAGGTACACACAGTATTCGTATAGGATCGTAAGACTCACATGCAACATAATAAGATGAATAAAACCCCACTTTGTCACATCTCTCCCCACTCTGAGACTGAACTGAGCGGGGACACTTTAGCCAGCGGCCTGGGGAAGTTCCAGCCCCCCCCTCCGGGACAACGCATCGGGTATAACGCTGGCACCCCCCTTAACACAGACCACCTTCATGTTATAATCCTGAAGCTGGAGACTCCACCTCAGGAGCTTGGCATGGGCCCCTTTCATCTGGTATAACCACGTCAGGGGTGAGTGCTCAGTGTCCACAGTGAAGCACCACCCAAATAGATCCGGCTTCAGCTTTTTAAGGGCCCGCACCATGGCCAGGTGTTCCTTCTCGATGGCCACTCCTAGAGAAGCAGCTTCCTGCTCACATTCACGATGGGGTATATCATGATTATAGGGGAAACGGTAGCAACCTTTTTGTACGCAGTAGTATAAAATCCCTCCTGGGCAGCTGTACTGGATTGCCTTACCTGTAAGGGGTTAAACAGTTCAGATAATCTAGTTGGTGTTAGGGGGCTTATTCCTTCACCCACTCACTTCCCTGGTCCTTCTCGCATGAACAGAGAGCAACAATACTCGAAGTCCAAAAGTGCAAACAATTCGATGTTTATTGGGGTGAACTTCCAGCAAGCATGACTCCAGTTTCCTTCCTTAGTGTTCTCCTTCCCAGCTCTGACACCACAGAGCCTTACACCTGTGTCCCTGTTCCCATTCCTGCCCTTAGGCAAACATGATTCCAATTTCCAATTTCCCCACCCCCATTCCCTGTTCCCATTACCCCCCCACACTTCCGGATTGACTGCAGACTATATAGTAAAACTTGAGTTCTGTTTAGCTATACCTTAACCAATCATTTTACTGAAATTTAACTAACCAATCCTAACATATTGTAAGGATTATGTAACCAATTATATCCCACCACCTTAATGAGTTTACACCCAGCAAAATTAATTATACAGCAGACAGAAACAATCCCAGAACCAGGCAGAGATTATACAGACAAACAATAGCAAAGTGGGAACTATAATGACAAAACAATACAGAAGTGAGGATTTCACATCCCAGCTATCGATAAGTGAGTTCTTGCCAGACAGGATGCTATCAAACTACATCTTTTACATCTTCTAGGCACTTCCCTTTCTCTGGAGGCGATAGGCGTTATCAGGACAGGATTGTATCCTAACAGCCCCATAGCACCTTCTTTCAATGTGACTAGTTTGGGATGTGAGGAGGTGACCAGTCGCTTCCCAGCTTATGGCTGCCTCTGCTGCTTAGCCAAAGGCCTTAGCCTAAGCACAGGGCCTCAGACTGTCACCCTCAGAGAAGGCCCTTGCACCGGCCGACAGTGATTTTGATTCTTTCTTTTATACCTCTAGAACTAGCCAAGTGATAAGAATGCACTTAGAGTATAAAATATAGGCCTGAATATCTATATCCTAACAGTTGGCACCTGACCAGAAGGACCAATGAGGAAAGAAGACACTTTCAAATCTAGGGGGGAAGGATTTGGGGGTTTTTTTGGTGACTATAGCTGGACTTCTGGTATCGGTGACCATAAAATAATTAAATTTAACATCCTTGTGGTGGGGAAACAGCACAGCAGCCCAACAATGTAGCAATTAATTTCAGAAAGGGGAACTACACAAAAACGAGGAGGGTAGTTAAACAGAAATTAAAAGGTCCAGCTCCAAAAGTAAAATCCCTGCAAGCTTCATAGACACCATAATAGAGGCTCAATTTAAATGTATACCCCAAACTAAAAAACATAGTGAGAGAGCCAAAAACCTGCCACAGTGGCTAAACAACGAAGTAAAAGAAGCAGAGCGAGGCAAAAAGGCATCCTTTAAAAAGTGGACTTTAAATCCTAGTGAAGAAAATAGAAAGGAGCACAAACTTTGGCAAGTGAAGTGTAAAAACACAAGTAGGAAGGCCAAAAAAGAATTGGAAGAACAGCTCAAAAAGTAATAGCAATTTTTTTAAGTACATCGGAAGCAGGAAGCCAGGTAAACAACCCATGGGGCCACTGTACGATTGAGGTGCTAAAGGAGCACTGAAGGGTGATAAGGCCACTGCGGAGAAACTAAATGAATTCTTTGCATTGATCTTTATGGCTGAGGATGTGAGGGAGATTCCCAAACCTGAGCCATTCTTTTTAGGTGACAAATCTGCGGAACTGTCCCAGATTGAAGTGTCATTAGAGAAGGTTTGGGAACAAATTGATAAACTAAACAGTAATAAGTCACCAGGACCCGATGGGATTCACCCAAGAGATCTGAAGGAACTCAAATGTGAAATTGCAGAACTACTGACTGTGGTCTGTAACCGATCATTTAAATCAGCTACTGAAGGATAGCTAATAAGATACCTATATTTAAAAAGGGCTCCAGAGGTGATCCTGGCAATTACAGGGCAGTAAGCCTGACTTCAGTATTGGGCAAACTGGTTGGAACTATAGTAAAGAAGAAAATTGTCAGACACAGAGATGAACATAATTTGTTGGAGAAGACTCAACATGGTTTTTGCAAAGGGAAATCATGCCTCACCAATCTACAAGAATTCTCTGAGGGGGTCAACGAGCATGTGGATGAGGGAGATCCAGTGGATATAGTGTACTTAGATTTTCAGGAAGCTTATGACAAGGTCCCTCACCAACGGCTCTTAAGCAAAGTGAGCAGTCATGGGATAAAAGGGAAGGTCATCTCATGGACTGGTAACTGGTTAAAAGATAGGAAACAAAGGATAGGTATAAATGGTCAGTTTTCAGAATGGAGAGAGGTAAATAGTGGTGTCCCCCAGGGGTCTGTACTGGAGCCAGTCCTATTCAATATATTCATAAATGATCTGGAAAAAGGGGTAAACAGTGAGGTGGCAAAATTTGCAGATGATACAAAACTACTCAAGATAGTTAAGTCCCAGGCAGACTGCAAAGAGTTACAAAAGGATCTCTCAAAACTGGGTGACTGGACAACAAAATGGCAGATGAAATTTAATGTTGATAAATGCATATTAACGAATATTGGAAAACATAATCCCAACTATACATATAAAATGATGAGGAGTCTTGTGAGGAGGTACTTTAAAGACTATCAAATTTATTAGAGCATAAGCTTTCTGGTCTTTCAGGTGCCACAAGACTCCTCGTTGTTTTTGCTGAAATGGACTAACATGGCTACCCCTCTGAAACATATTAAATGATGGGATCTGAATTAGCTGTTACCACTCAAGAAAGAGATCTTGGAGTCACTGTGGATAGTTCTCTGAAAATATCCACTCAGGGTGCACTGGGAGTCAAAAATCGAACAGAATGTTGGGAATCACCAGGAAAGGGAGAGATAATATGACAGAAAATATCATATTGCCTCTATATAAGTCCAGGGTATGCCCACATCTAGAATACTGTGCACAGATGTGGTTGCCCCATCTCAAAAAGATATTGTAATTGGAAAAGATTCAGAAAAGAACAACAAAAATGATTAAATTTAGTGATGATTTTTCCTTGGTTATCTCCCAGTACCAAAAGGAAAGGGGAGGGTCGATGGAAACCAGACCCCTGAGACTGACAGGCCCCGGGGCAATGGGAGGTGGGGCTGGAGCTGGGGCTGGAGGTGGGCTGGAGCTAGGAGCTGGAGCTCGGGGCTGGGACCGGGAGGCTGGAGTTGGGGCTGGGGCTGGAGCTGGAGCTAGGAGCTGGGGCTGGAGGTCGAGCTGGGGCTGTCTGGAGCCTGCTGCAGTGAGCAGCTGGGGAGAGCAAGGGGGACCTGGGCAGAGAGCCCAGCACAGGGAGACACCCTCAGACCAAGAGGCCTTGCAGCCCAGACTGGGAGGGGGATCGTAACCCCCACGGGCATACTTCTAACAGCCAGGGCAGGGCTGTGCATTTCAGCTGTCTCTCTCTCACCCAGTAATCACCCATTCTTAGCGCTGTTACTCCCCCATGTCCCCATCTGGCCCCTTTCTGGTTTGTTACACGGTAACTGTGTCTTGTCTTGATTTGATTTCTAAGCTCCTTTGGGCTGTTTCTTCTTCTGTGTTTGCAAAGGGTCCAGCACAAAGGACCATGAACTGCAGCGGGGCCTCTGGAGGCTACCACAGTTCAGATAATAATAAATTGTAAACACAATAATCCAGACAAATCAGGACCTAGCCCCTCCCCTCCCTTTACCTTTAGCTACAGACGAAGGTCAAACCGTGCTTGCCAGCTACTGAGTGTTAGTAACTTGAATACAGGTGGACATGGGGCCCCTGTTGGGCTCGGACAGGAGAATTCGGTCAGTCTCGTTCCAGGGCTTAAACACCCAGATGCTCCGCACCAGAGAAATACCCCTGATTAGCCAGAAGAGCAGGCAGAGAGTGCAGCTGTGGGAATCCAAGCACCCTCCAGCGGGGCAGTTCTGGAAAGTCTGACTCAGCCTGGAACATTAGATTTCAATCCCACCTGGGAGACACTGGGAGGAAATGAATCAAGAGGGAGAGAACAAATCCAATGCAAACACTAATCCAGTCTCTAGCCTGCCTGTAGGGTCCCCCTTGTTCCAGGCTAGGTGTGTGGGGAGGGCGGGGCCTCTGTCCCCAGGACAGGCCCACGGCTGCCCTCTATTCACAGGAACAATCTGTGGTGTTGCGTTTACTAAATCTGCTCCCCTGAAGCGACCCAGTGACTGTGATGCATTGGCAGGTTTCTGAGTGGGAGTGGAAGTGGAGTCCCGGAGTTCACACCTCACAGGAGTGGGGAGCTCACAAACCCCAGCTAGTTCTGAAAACCTCAGACTCACCTTGGGAAGATGGTGAAGGCTCCCTCTTCCAGACTTTCCTCTGCATCCCACCCAACACACAGGCCCTGTCAGAGCTGGAGTCCATTTCCCTCTTGGCATGACAGAAAGACTGTGATTACGGCAGGGAAGTCCAGACTCCTGGGTTCTGTGTGTCATCCTGGCATTCAGTCTCTGTGTGACATTGGCCAATTCATATTTTACCGTGCCTCAGTTTACCTATCTGTGTAATGGGGATCTGTTCATAGTGACTTTCCTTTGCTAGGTGTTTTGAAGATCCTTCAATGGAGGCGTTCATTTCTCTATTCAGTCATCTTTGTCTAGTTCTGTCTGTCTAGTAAATCCTGGGCATTTACAGGGTATCTGACCCTATGGAGATCTTGACATTATCCCTAGTTTTCTTCCTAATTGACTATAATTTTTAAATATACACAAATGCACAGGACAGCCAATTCCTCTGTCACTCGGTGCAGAGCCCAAGAGTTCTCATCTCCCTTTGGGTAGGTCCCTTAATTACTGTTTACTCCTAAAGGTGGATAAATAGTACAGAAGCGCAGACAGGCCTGTCTCCAGCCTGTTTACATCCAGATGCTGTTTCTCCAGTAGACACTGAGCAAACTCCACTGGGATTGCACAGAGCTATATTATAAATGTGGCACACACAAGAACTGACATGGGATGTTGCTGGAGATGCTGGGGTGAGAGAGGTGTGGGACACAACTGCCAGAGGGGGATTCCCAGGGAAGTGGCTTCCATCTCAGGATTCACAGGTACCATCTCTTGCTGAGGAGCTCACCTGCTCAACAAACCCAGTGCAACATGGGCATGATGGGATAGAGAATGGGACTGGGGTCCTTTCTGCTCAGCACAGCCAGTAAACATCCCAGGGCCCTAGCCACAGGGGATGGGTTTGCTCCAGTATCACTGGCTGAAATGTCCTTCTTTTCTGTGCAACCCCTGCCCACTCCAGCTGATGGCCTCCAGCCTCAAGGTGGCTGCATTTGAGTGGCACAGGGGATCCTTCAGGATGAAAGGTGTTAGTAGGTGGACAAGACAAGGCCAAATTCTGAGTCTGTCGCCCGTGATTTGCTTAGGTCCCACTGAGGCAAAACTCCCCTTGGAGTGAGAACTGAGCAAAGACCTCAGGAGCCAGCTGTGTGTTAATGCACAGAGACTGTCACGTCCTCCTCTTGTATTTCAGTGCTCTGACTGCTAACGGGGGGTGGGGGTGGGGGTGGGAGGGAAGGGGGCTGTTACCTGACTTTTATCTGCTGGAAAGTAAGGAGGTGTTAGGGCTGAGGAACAATTCTAAGAATTTTTCAACATGGCCAAGGCATAGAATCATAGCATCACAGGACTGGAAGGAACCTCAAAATGTCAGCCAGGCAGGAGGGTAGTGCGGAGAAGGCACAGAATCACAGCCGTATAGGACCAGAGGAAGTCGAGAGGTCATCTAGTTCAGTCCCCTGCACTCATGAGAGGACATTATCCAGACTGTCCCTGACAGGTGTTTGTCTAACCTGCTCTTAAAAATCTCCAAGATTTCACAACCTCCCTGGGCAATTTATTCCAGTGCTTAACCACCCGGACAGTTTTTCCTAAGTCCAACCTAAACCTCCCTTGCTGCAATTTAAGCCCATTGCTTCTCATCCTGTCCTCAGAGGTTAAGAAAAACAATTCTTCTCCCTCCTGCTTGTAACAACCTTTTATGTACTTGAAAACTGTGATCATGTCCCCGTTCAGACCTCTCTTTTCCAGACTACACAAACCCAGTTTTTTCAATCTTCCCTCATAGGTCATGTTTTTAAACCTTTAATAATTTTTGTTGCTCTTCCCTGGACTTTCTCCAATTTGTCCACATCTTTCCTGAAATGTGGCGCCCAGAACTGGACACAAGATTCCAGTTGTGGCCTAAGCAGCACTGCATCCTATGCCTCTGTTAATGAAACACAAAACTGCATTTGCTTTTTTGCAATACAAAAAAATCCACACCCCAGAGAGATGTCGCTGTATCAACCTTAACCTGGTGTAGACAGCATGAGGTTGACAGAATCCATCGACCTAGCTACCACCTCTCGGGGAGGTGGATTACCTATGCTGATGGGAGAACCCCTGCTGTCAGTGTAAGTAGTGTCTACACTGAAGTGCTACGGCAGCTCTGCAGACATGAGGAGTTGGAGAATCCACCACTTCCCTTTGCAGTTTGTGCCAAAGGTTGACCAGCATCACTACTAAACCTTTGCCCCTTATTTCCAACCGGAATTTGTCTGGCTTCAACTTCCAGCTATTGGGTCTTGCTCTGCCTTTCTCCGCTAGATTACAGAGCCTGTTATTACTCACGGTTTTCTCCTTGTGAAAGTCTCCTCTTGATCATCTTTTTGATAACATCAGTACATAAGAATGGCTCTTTAAGTCTCTCTCTGTCAGGCATTTTGTCCAGTCTCCAATCATTTTGTGGCTCTTTTCCACACCCTCTCCAATTTTTCTACATCCTTTTTAAAATGTGGACCCCAGAACTGAATGCAGTCGGTTTCACCAGTGCCATGTGCAGAAGTAAAATCCTCCCCCTGCTCCAACTTACCACTTCCCTGCTTATGCATCCAAGGATCGAATCAGCCCTTTTGGCCACATCATTTCAGTGGGAGCTCACGATGAGTTGAGTGTCCACAATAACCCCTAAATCCTTTCGCGGGTACCTACGTTCCATGATACAGTGCTCTAGTCTGTGGGTTGGGTCTGCATTGCCTGTTCAGAGGGGATAACTTTGCATTTGATTATATTAAAACATTTTGTTTGCATGGGCCTAGCTCACCAAATGCTCCAGATCAATCTGAATGCCAGCCCTCACCTCCTCATTGTAACCACTCCGCCAGTCTTTTGGTAGTCCACAAATTTTATCTGCAGTGATTTTCTATTTCCTTCCGCATCATTGATGAAAATACTGAATAGCATCAGACCTAGAACTGATCCCTGCCGAACCCCACTAGAAACACTCCCATTCACTGACAATGGCCCATTGACAACTGCTTTCAGACATCGGTCAGTTAGCCAGTTTTTAGTCCATTTTACCTATGCCCTACTCATATTGAATAGTGTTCTTTTATTATCTGAATGTTTTCCCTACTAAATCAAACGCCTTAGAGAAATCAGAGTCTATTACAACTGCACGGTTCTCAGTGTTTATTTAACAAGACCTCTTTCCATAAATCATATTGTTGACTGGCATTAATTATATTCTTAGACCTTTTTTGAACAAATCCCAGACCAGCTTTTCCAGTGTTTCCTAACCTTGTCATATAATTTTTCTAAACTTTCCCTTTTTTTTTAAATATTTTATTTTTAACACAGAACTGTCCTGTATTTGCTTTTTTTTTTGTCTTTGTTGCTGCCTGATTGCCTACTTCTACTTCTGAATGAGATGTGTGATTGATCCGTCAATTCATGACTCTGGTGTTTGTAACTACAAGGTTCTACTGTCGAGGCTGTTTAACATCCTCCTTGGCAGCTAATGGACTGTAGACTATTCCATCACCTCATGTGATAGGAGTACCTCAACATGCTTCTTTCCAAATGCTGAAGAAAAATATTTCATCAACACATCTACCTTTTCTACAACATTAACAAGTTTCCTTCCTCCCTCTAGGAACTGGCACAAACCTTTTCTAGGATTTCTTTTGTTCTTAATATACTTAAATTACCTCCTTTTTGTGATCCTTAGGCCTGCCAAGCATGGATTTACCCTGATGTCTTTTATGTCCCTTATCAATGTTCAAAACTTCCAATTTGTATTACTTGATAGCTATATTCCCTTTCCCCATTTGTGATATATTGCTATTTCCTCCCTAATTGCTGCCTTCACTTTGCCACTGAACTGGGCTTTGAGCCAAAATCATCCACATTCTTGACTGTGGAATTGTGGCTTTTTAGCTATCTAATAATGAATAACTCCCAATTTTAATTCCCATTTTCCTGTCTAAATTTTTCCCCCAATCAGTTTTGCTGATAATTTGCCTCTGCTTAGGGGAATTAGCTCGCTTGAATCACTAAAAGAAAAGGAGTCCTTGTGGCACCTTAGAGACTAACCAATTTATTTGAGCATGAGCTTTCGTGAGCTACAGCTCACTTCAGATGAAGTGAGCTGTAGCTCACGAAAGCTCATGCTCAAATAAATTGGTTAGTCTCTAAGGTGCCACAAGGACTCCTTTTCTTTTTGCGAATACAGACTAACACGGCTGTTACTCTGAAACTTGAATCACTAAGTGTCTATAGATATTACTGGTTAGCAGCTGTTCTCTGTTTCTCCATTTGAATGTAATCAGTTGCATTCTTTTATTTGTTCTCCTCCATCTTATGCTCCCTTCTTTCTCTCTTCTCTAAACTAAACAATCCCAGATGTGTAGGAATTATTGTTGCGTGAAGCAACATGAAGTATGGAATTGGCATTAGTAGGGTCAGTTGTTCATAATTCATTTATCTGAATAATGAAAATGTCATTTTTCAGTTTCTGAAGAGCCACCAATCTGCTTCCCCCATGAGAACAGCCTCCAGTACTGCATGTAGTCTCTCATATTAACATTCTCTCTCCACCCAGGCATTTGTACTGAGACCATCACCCTGGACCCTGGGCACATACAGGAAGTCAGGGGAACATACGGTACATGCAGGAGATACCGTTCTGCCTCACAGTTGAACACCTTCTCCATTACTCCATGTCAGATTCCAACAAAACCGATTTCACCAACCCCTCCACCTTCATCCTGTTGGGTATTCCTGGGCTGGAAGCAGCCCATGCCTGGATCTCCATCCCCTTCTGCACCATTTACGTCATAGCTGTCTTGGGGAACTTCACCATCCTGTTCATCGTGAAGAGGGAGCCGAGCCTCCATGGGCCCATGTTCTATTTCCTCTGCATGCTGGCTGTCACCGACCTGGTTCTGTCCACATCCACCCTGCCTAAAATGCTGAGCATCTTCTGGTTCAATTCCAGGGAGATTGATTTCAGTGCCTGCCTCACCCAGATGTACTTCATTCACTGCTTCTCAGTGGTGGGGTCTGGGATCTTTGTGGCCATGGCTTTCGATCGCTACGTGGCCATCTGCCATCCCCTGAGACATTCCACCATCCTGACAAACACTATGGTGGCTAAGATTGGCCTGGCCGTGCTGCTGCGTGGTTGCATACTCATACTGCCCTATCCCTTCATGGCCAGACAGTGGCCATATTGCAGAACCAACATTGTCCCCCACACGTACTGTGAGCACATAGCCGTGGTGAAACTGGCCTGCACTGACATCCATGTCAGTAGTTACTATGGCCTCTCTGTGGCATTCTTGTTGACAGGTCTGGATGTGTTTTTTATCACCTTGTCCTATACCCAGATCCTCAGGGCCATCTTCAGCCTCTCCAGAAAGGACGTCCGACTCAAGACTTTTGGGACCTGTGGCTCCCACCTCTGTGTCATCTTAGCCTCTTACATCCCAGCTCTCTTCTCCTTCCTCACGCACCGGTTTGGCCACCATGTGCCCCTGTATTTCCACATTCTCATGGCCAATATGTACCTTCTGGTGCCCCCCATTCTAAACCCCATCATCTATGGGGTGAGGACCAAACAGATCCGGGACAGGGTTCTAAGGCTCTTTACTCATAAAGGAACCTAAAGTTTTCTCCTGGTGCTCTGGCTCTCTTGGTCTTTATTGCTGCCACCACTAAGCGTCTAACAGATATATAACTGGGAAAGAGCCCATTTGGAAACATCTTTCCCCCCCAAAATCCTCCTCAAACCCTACACCCCCTTCCCTGGGGAAGGCTTGATAAAAATCCTCACCAATTTGCATAGGTGAACACAGACCCAAACCCTTGGATCTTAAGAACAATAAAAAAGCAATCAGTTCTTTTAAATTTAATTTTAAGAATTTTAATGGAAGAAAAAGTAAAAGAATCACCTCTGTAAAATCAGGATGGTAAATACCTTACAGGGTAATTAGATTAAAAACATAGAGAATCCCTCTAGGCAAAACCTTAAGTTACAAAAGACACACAGACAGGAATATCCATTCCATTCAGCACAGCTTATTTTCTCAGCCATTTAAAGAACACAGAATCTACCGCATCTCTAGCTAGGTTACTTACTAAGTTCTAAGACTCCACTCCTGTTCTGTCCCCGGCAAAAGCATCACACAGACAGACCCTTTGTTTCTCCCCCACCCACTCCAGCTTTGAAAGTCTCTTGTCTCCTCATTGGTCATTTTGGTCAGGTGCCAGCGAGGTTCTCCTAGCTTCGTGTTTACCCTTCCCTTTATATTTATGACGGGATATAGTGCCCCATGCTAATTTAATAATGCCAGCCATGCCCCTCTGCCATGTACATTGGCCAAACCGGACAGTCTCTACACAAAAGAATAAATGGACACAAATCAGAAGTCAAGAATTATAACATGCAAAAATCAGTCGGGGAACACTTCAACCTCTCTGGACACTCAATTACAGACCTAAAAGTCACAATTATTCAACAAAAAAATCTTCAGAAACAGACTGCAATGAGAAACTGCAGAACTGGAATTAATTTGCAAACTGGACACCATTAAATTAAGCTTAAATAAAGACTGGGAGTGGATGAGTCGTTACACAAACTAAAAACTATTTCCTCATGCTAATTTTCCCATACTGTTACTCAGACCTTCTTGTCAACTGTTTGAAATGGGCCATCCTGATGATTACTACAAAAGTTTTTTTTTCTCCTGCTGATAATAGCCCACCTTAATCGATTAGTCTCATTAGAGTTGGTATGGCAACCCCCATTTTTCATGTTCTCTGTATATATATATATATATATCTGCCCACTGTATTTTCCACTGCATGCATCTGATGAAGCAGGCTGTAGCCCATGAAAGCTTATGCTCAAATAAATTTGTTCATCTCTAAGGTGCCACAATTACTTCTGTTCTTTTTGCTGATACAGACTAACACGGCTACCACTCTGCAACCTTTCTAATTGCTGGTAACTGAACCCCTGAGACCCCACACTGTGTTTCGCCTCTTCCCCCAAGGCACTACCCCTGCCCCACCTCTTTCCCCAAAGACCCATCCCCCTGCCCTACCTATTTCCTTGAGGCCCAGCCTGCTTCTCCACCTCTTCTCCCACAGCCCCACCCCCATCGCTTGCTCCTTGGCTCCCCTCCCCCTGTCATTCGATGGACCATCTCCATGTTCCTCCCCTGAATCTGTGCTCCGGGGATGGGATGGGAGCTGCTGCAGCCTGATAAGCTGCCTTTCTGCTGGTAGGAGGCAGCCTGGTTGAGCAGGGGCTGCCGTGAGTTAACGACCTGATTGCCTCCCCATGCCCTGAAGTAACTGAACACTACCAGTCCCCTTTTAGACCAGACTTTCTGGTTGGAAATCGGGTACCTGGCAATTCTAACTGGCACCTGGATACAGAAGCCAAAAACCTGACGGTCTGGGTAAAACCCAGATGCGAAGAAAGCCTATTAACTCCCATTTGATTGTATGAACCATCTGTATCCTTATGTCTTTGGGCTTTGCCTGTACACTTCACTCACTGTTTTCGTGCGATGGGGCAGGAGGCTGGGGTGGAGGCATTAGTCTATAAATATGTTGGTCATTAAAGACTGTCAGAATCTATCAAGACCTTGCCAGGAGAGAAGAAAGGAGTAACTGCATTCTAGATTAAAGAAAGTTTTCTACAGCTTCTCTGCAGAGGAGTGAGCATGGAAGTAATGGAACCTCCCCAGAAGAGGGAACAGAGAGAAGAGGTGTTGGCCCAGACCTTCAAAAACACAGAGAGAAGCCGGGGCACAAAGGTGGCAGAGGGGACTCTTTGGTTGCAGGGCTATGTCTGCAGAAGAGAATCAGACTCCAGCAGGAGGAGAAGTCATGAGCTCCAGGAGGTGGCCCTGGATATCCTGGAAGGCTCAGACCAAATCCCAAAGAATGCTCCAGGGCAACGAGGACACAGAGACAGGTGTGCAGGTGTTGTATTGTGCTTACTGGGATCTCGGTATCTGCTGTGCTGTCTGAAGCAGAGGAATTCTTTTAGCAACCCCTTTTGTAAGGCCTGGGTCTGTTTCCTTTAATGATCCTGTGTCCTGAAAGAGAGAAACTGGAAACTGAGTGTGTTCAAGGGGGAACTCTGGGAAGGGTGTACTGAAGCAATTGGAGAGTCTGGAGGAGCCAGGCCGAAACTAGCCTCTGGGCCTTGGTGGTTGGCATGCAAGTCTTCAATCTCAGAAGGAGGCACTAGAATGGAAGCAGCACCCTGAGGGTGGGCCTAGAAACCTAGAACCAGAGGCAGGGCCTGAATGCTGCTCCAACTCAAAAGCATATGGATCCAGTGTGTAGGACCCAAACACAGCCACCTGGCGGGTGTCCAGTCACGGGAGCTTCAGCGGGTCTGTGAGAGCAAACTTGGAGCTGCTACATTGGTTCCAGGACTGATCCAGCCAGGCTGCCCTGATAGAAATGTTTCCTGAACCAAGTAGTGCTGGTTTGGGGTCAGGGAGGGGATTTGTCTCTCCCTTGGAAAGTGCTCCCCAGAACAGAAGAGGCAGGGAGTCCCTGTTCCAGTGGGTTTCATCCCATCTCTCTCTCTCCCTCCCCATGCATTTAGGTCCATCTCTCCCTTTCCTTTGTATCTCACACACATACCTCTCTCTCTGCCACTTCTCATGTGCATCCCGCTTTAGGTGTCAGTTACAAACACTCAAGGGGCTGTTAATCATGAGTGGCTGGCGAAAGCATTCATGTAACTGCAGCTTGGTGTGTGCCTACCAGTGAATATTTGTGTGAGTGCAGAAGCTGGAGGGGTTTGCAGCTTGTTGCATTATCACAGTGTGAGAGGGGTCCCAGAATGGTATGCCAGAGGGCTCAGCAGTACCCCAGTTCCAGGTTGCACCCTGGGGAAGTCTGTCACAGTGACACTGCAAGCAGAGTGAAATGCACGGCTTATTGTTCTGAGTGCGATTTGCACTTCCTACACTGGTGTAGAGATTTTAAATGAGACATTAAGTGTGGTGGCTGGAGATCAGTCAAAGAGGATACCGCTTTGTTATGTTCTATTTGCTTATTTTGGGAAAGGGAAGTAGGGACAGAAAAGCATCAAAACAAGTGAAAACAGCAAAGCAATTGCAAAATTGTAGCTGTTCTGATTGCAGGAAGCAGAAAAAGAAAAAGACTGTGTGAGAATTTTGGAGCTAAAGCAGGCAGAGGCTACCAGAGAGGAGGCTGAACACAGAAGAGCTATTGAACTAAACGAAAACAATGATTTAGGTGGGGTTGGTCCTGCTTTGAGGAGGGGGTTGGACTAGATGACCTCTGTGAACCCTGGTGGGTGGAGCCAGGCCATTCTCCCCCCTCCCACCAGAAGTCAGAGGGCAGAACAGGAAGTATAAAGGGCAAGTCCTCGGGCTCAGTTAGGCTGCAGCTATGAAAGGGTTGCTAGGAGAGGACACATCCCTTACCCCAGAGAGCACAGATCACAACCCTCTAGGAAAGGGGTGGGGAAGGTCTCAATTTAACAAAGAAATTGATATGTACCAGCCTTGTTATCCCAAGGGGAGTCTCCGACATGCTTCAAACCAAACACACTGCTTCAGGTAGAAGAAACAAACACATTTATTAACTATAAAGATAGATTTTAAGTGATTAAAAGTCAAAGCAAAGTCAGATTTGGTCAAATGAAATAAAAGCAAAAAGCATTCTAAGCTGATCTTAACACTTTCAGTGCCCTTATAAACTTAGATGCGTCTCACCACAGGCTGGCTGATGCCCTTCAGCCAGGCTCTCCCCTTTGATCAGCACTTCAGTTGCTTGGTGGTGGTGTCTGTAGATGGAGGTGGAAGAGAGCGAGCAAGGCAACCATCTCTCCCTTTTATCATGTTCTTTCTTTCCTGTTGGCTTTGCCCCCGGCCTTCAGAGTCAGGTGAGCATTACCTCATTGCAATCCCAAACTGACCAAAGGAAGGAGGGTGACTCATTCAAGAGTCTAACAGATCCTTTGTTGCTGCCTAGGCCAATGTCCTTTGTTCCAGTGAGGCTGAGCTGGGTTTGTGTGAACTGCCCCTCTGCCCCAGGAGAGTTTTGCCGGGCTTGTTTTAAGGACACATTTTCAGCCTCATAAATGTATGCATGAAATTACAACCTATAACATCACTATAACAAAAATGCTCAGTGCATCACGAGCCTTCCAAAGACACGTGACATGACAAACTTTGCATTGGATACCACACAATCATATTATTAGGATGAACATGGGGGTGCAGGTTGTTCCTCTGAGGTACAGAGCATGACAGGGTGGGGGTAGATTTTTTGCATGGCCATAACCCTGGGATTGGGAAGCAGCTCCACAGAGAGCTAGCCAACACGGAAAGTTCCCTTACATCCTTACCTCACCAGACTCTGGAATATCAGACCCAAAAATGACCTTAGACTAGGATCCCTACTGAAGGGGACACTGCGGGGAAAGGAAAACCAGTAACTAAATACATGTTAAAGTTCAAGGAAATGTTGAAAGACACAATGGCTATTGAAGAAACCAAACTCTCCAAGCAGAAGGCTTGATATAATAAAAATACTTGGAAATGCCTACTTTTGATAAAAGATTTGGTGTTATTGTTAAATCTCATGATGCAAAGTTTGTTGCTCATGGTAAAGGTTGTAACAAAGAATTTGGTACTGATGGTAAATCCTATGAAAAGGTGTAATGTGCATGATTTTTGAGAAAAGATTTTGGGCATGCTAGGAATAGTAAACAAGAAGCCCTGTGGGGATACTTCTCAGCTAACACTTGTTAACAGGCTCAAATCTTATCACAGCAGGGACACGATAATAAACCTGCTGTGTGGAAGGGGAAACTGAGGCACACCACCTCATGACATTGATGAATATCTGCACTGAATTATCCCCAGCTGGAAAAACACAATGGTTAACAATGCTTCAGAGATACAAAGAAAGGTTTTCTAGCAACCCAGAGAAGGCACACTTGCTGAATTTTCAGATCACAGGGCTGCTCCACAAAGTGTTAAAAGGTGCACAGAAGTTTGGAAAAAATGTGTGGGTAACACTACAGTGTTTGCAACACTTGGGAGTTGTATGGTGCAATCCTAAAGAGGGCCTCGGGCACACGGCCTCCGCATCACTCAGTGACTAGCACTCCTGCAGTAAACTAAGGGGCGAGGTGTGACTCTCTGTGCCCCAAAGCAATACTCAGGCACCCCCATATTTACCACCGTGATATGATTTGAGGTGTTTTATATAAAGTATGACATGTAAACTCTCAACGGAAAAGTTATGATTTGCTGAATATGATTACTCTATTTGTATGCATGTATAATTTTTGTACCTAAAGTTATCAATATGGACTATATACCAGTCCATATACCAGTCAAATATGTTTGCTCCTGGGTAACACCCACAAAGTAGTTTACATCCAGTCTAGCCAGCACATTGTGGTTAAACCATTCAAGGTAATGGCCCATGTGATGCATGTCCAGAAAGGGTTAAGCGTCCTACAGGATAAATGACTCAAATTTAATCCCTAAAGACATATGGGGAGATAAAGTTTGTGGTTTTGTGTATTTACATGCATGTGGGTAGTGGTCAACAATTTAACCAGCAGTCCTTGTCTATGCTGTATTCTGTTAATTCAGAGATCAAAAGAACATTCTAACATTTAAATGAATTGTAAACAGAGGATATCTCTGTATTCATCTCTCTTTGAAATGTATAGCAAATCACCTGTGAATGGTGGAAAAACAGGCACTTGCCTTATGTTAATCTGTGTGAATAAATAATGAGGATGCTTAGGAAATGAGTGCCTATTGTTCCCCGAGGGACTCCAACCTGTCAAAGAAGGCTTGAAATTGTATAAAAGATCCATGGGTCCCAATCCTGTTTATCTCAGATCGGCTTAAGTTTCATCAGGGGAAGTTTGAGTCACAAGATGAGATCCCAGTTAAGATGATACACCCTGAATGTGATATTGGACATTGGCCTATAATCTGTGGACTAAATTCCAAAAGAACTCTTGGCAACTGCAAAAGCTCACCATCTCTGCTATGTATCTGAACCTCAAGAATTGAACTCATGTCTGTATGTATGTTGATCTTTTAACCATACTCTCTCTTGTATTTTTAAATACATTTTAGTTTAGTTAATAAGAGTTGGCTGGAGCGTGTATTTGGGTAAGATCTGAAACATTCATTAACCTGGGCGGCAATGTGTCTGGTCCTTTGGGGTTGGTAGAACCTTTTCTTTTATATTATGAAATAAGGTTTTAATTAATCCTCATCATATCTGACTTGGGTATCGAGGTGAAGGCCCGAGGCTGGCTTACTTTAAGGGAACTGTGTTGTTGGTTTCTGAGTAACCAGTGAGGTATAACAGAAGCTGTTTTGTGCTGGCTTGATAAATCTAAGTATTGGAATATCCACCATCTTGTTGGGGATTGCCTGCCCCATTCTTTGCAGTTCATCCTAATTAAGTGACCTCAGCTGGCTCCCCTGGACCCCGGTCACAGCCCATTAAAAAACATGATAGGCTTTGGAAGAAGATTATCCCCAACTGATGGACTTTCCTCTGAATGTTCTAGCCAAGATATGGGTAATGGCCCCTGCTATGACTCATTGAAGCTTACAAGGGCATGAGACCAGCTCATGTGACACTGGACTCCATCTTGTGCCTGTTCTTTCCCACTAACTGTGCTGGGGGCTTCGTTTGGGACAATGACATTCCTTCCACATGGCAGAAGCTATAACAGGAGTAAGAGACATCATCACTTGGTCTCACTCCCCACACAACTCAACATCTGGAAAGACCTAATTAAAACAGACTGAACTGGGGATGTGGTCCCAGGCTGATGGGATTTCTAGCCTGTGTATGGAAGACTTGTGGACTGTTTGCACCATCAGGGTGAGACACGGCTTGATTCAAGTCCTGTTTAGTGTATACAACTGAGATTGCAGTTCTGTTTATTTCTTAAGTTACCAAGTTTGATCTGTTTGCTATTACTTATAACCACTTAAAATCTATCTTTCTCTAGTTAAAAAATCTGTTTTATTTTTTTTAACCTAATACAGTACATAGATATATAGATACATAGATACTAAGGTCAGAAGGGACCATTATGATCATCTAGTCCGACCTCCTGCACAATGCAGGCCACAGAATTTCACCCACCCACTCCTGTGAAAAACCTCTCACCTATGTCTGAGCTATTGAAGTCCTCAAATCATGATTCAAAGACTTCAAGGAGCAGAGAATCCTCCAGCAAGTGACCCGTGCCCCATGCTACAGAGGAAGGCGAAAAACCTCCAGGGCCTCTTCCAATCTGCCCTGGAAGAAAATTCCTTCCCTACCCCAAATATGGCGATCAGCTAAACCCTGAACATATGGGCAAGATTCATCAGCCAGATACTACAGAAAATTCTTTCCTGGGTAACTCAGATCCCACCCCATCTAATATCCCATCACAGGCTATTGGGGCTATTTACCATGAATATTAAATTACCAAAACCGTGTTATCCCATCATACCATCTCCTCCATAAACTTATCAAGTTTAATCTTAAAGCCAGATAGATCTTTTGCCCCCACTGCTTCCCTTGGAAGGCTATTCCAACATTTCACTCCTCTGATGGTTAGAAATCTTCGTCTAATTTCAAGTCTAAACTTCCTGGTGGCCAGTTTATATCCATTTGTTCTTGTGTCCACATTGGTACTGAGCTTAAATAATTCCTCTTCCTCTCCGGTATTCATCCCTCTGATATATTTATAGAGAGCAATCGTATCTCCCCTTAGCCTTCTTTTGGTTAGGCTAAACAAGCCAAGCTCCTTGAGTCTCCTTTCATAAGACAGGTTTTCCATTCCTCGGATCATCCTAGTAGCCCTTCTCTGTACCTGTTCCAGTTTGAATTCATCCTTCTTAAACATGGGAGACCAGAACTGCACACAGTATTCCAGGTGAGGTCTCACCAGTGCCTTGTATAACAGTACTAACACCTCCTTATCCCTACTGGAAATATCTCTCCTGATGCATCCCAAGACCGCATTAGCTTTTTTCACAGCCTTGTCACATTGGCAGCTTATAGTCTTCCTATGATCAACCAATACTCCAAGGTCCTTCTCCTCCTCTGTTACTTCTAATTGATGCGTCCCCAGCTTATAACTAAAATTCTTGTTATTAATCCCTAAAGGCATGACCTTACACGTCTCACTATTAAATTTCATCCTATTACTATTACTCCAGTTTACAAGGTCATCCAGATCCTCCTGTATGATATCCCTATCCTTCTCTAAATTGGCAATACCTCCCAGCTTTGTATCAGACGCAAACTTTATTAGCACACTCCCACTTTTTCTGCCAACGTCAGTAATAAAAAGATTAAATAAGATTGGTCCCAAAACCGATCCTTGAGAAACTCCACGAGTAACCTCCCCCCAGCCTGACAGTTCACCTTTCAGTATGACCCGTTGTAGTCTCCCCTTTAACCAATTCCTTATCCACCTTTCAATTTTCATATTGATCCCCATCTTATCCAATTTAACTAATAATTCCCCATGTGGCACCGTATCAAACGCCTTACTGAAATCTAGGTAAATTAGATCCACTGCGTTTCCTTTGTCTAAAAAATCTGTTAGTTTCTCAAAAAAGGAGATTAGGTTGGTTTGGCACAATCTACCTTTTGTAAAACCATGTTGTATTTTGTCCTATTTACCATTGACTTCAATGTCCTTAACTACTTTCTCCTTCAAAATTTTTTCGAAGACCTTGCATACTACAGATGTCAAACTAACAGGCCTATAGTTACCTGGATCACTTTTTTTCCCTTTCTTAAAAATAGGAACTATGTTAGCTATTCTCCAATCATACGGTACAACCCCTGAGTTTACAGATTTATTACAAATTCTTGCTAATGGGCTTGCAATTTCATGTGCCAATTCCTTTAATATTCTTGGATGAAGATTATCTGGGCCCCCTGATTTAGTCCCATTAAGCTGTTTGAGTTTCACTTCTACCTCACATATGGTAATATCTACCTCCATATCCTCATTCCCATTTGTCATGCTACCATTATCCCTAAGATCCTCTTTAGCCTTATTAAAGACTGAGGCAAAGTATTTGTTTAGATATTGGGCCATGCCTAGATTATCCTTGACCTCCACTCCATCCTCAGTGTTTAGCGGTCCCACTTCTTCTTTCTTTGTTTTCTTCTTATTTATATGACTATAGAACCTTTTACTATTGGTTTTAATTCCCTTTGCAAGGTCCAACTCTACTTGACTTTTAGCCTGTCTCACTTTATCCCTACATGTTCTGACCTCAATAAGGTAGCTTTCCTTGCTGATCCCTCCCATCTTCCACTCCCTGTAGGCTTTCTGCTTTTTCTTCATCACCTCTCGGAGATGCTTGCTCATCCAGCTTGGTCTACAACTCCTGCCTATGAATTTTTTCCCCTTTCTTGGGATGCAGGCTTCCGATAGCTTCTGCAGCTTTGATTTAAAGTAATCCCAGGCCTCCTCTGCCTTTAGATCCATAAATTCTTCAGTCCAATCTACTTCCCTAACTAATTTCCTTAATTTCTGAAAGTCTGCCCTTTTGAAATCAAAAACCCCAGTTGCAGATTTATTTTTGTTTAACCTTCCATTCAGTTTGAACTGAATTAGCTCATGATCACTTGAACCAAGATTATCCCCTACAACCATTTCTTCTATGAGGTCCTCACTACTCACCAAAACCAAATCTAAAATGGCATCCCCTCTAGTCGGTTCAGCAACTACTTGCTGAAGGAATCCATCAGCTATCGCACCTAGGAAAATCTGAGCCCGATTATTATTACTAGCACTCGTCCTCCAGTCTATATCTGGGAAGTTGAAGTCTCCCATGATCAAGCAGTTTCCATTAGTATTTACTTAATTAAAAACATTAAAGAGGGCTCTATCCATATCTAAATTAGATCCCGGCGGTCTATAGCACACCCCAAGCACTATCACAGGGGAGGCTTTAGTAGTTTTCTTCCCCAATGTCATTTTTGCCCAGACGGACTCTGTCTTATCCATTCCATCGCTTCGTATTTCTTTACATTCTACCTCATCATTGATAGACAATGCTACTCCACCACCTTTACCTTTATTTCGGTCTTTCCTAAACAGCACATACCCTTCAATACCTGTAGTCCAGTCATGACGACTATTCCACCCTGTTTTTGTTATCCTATAATATCTGGTTTCACTTCCTGCACCAGTAGCTCTAGATCCTCCATTTTGTTACCTAGGCTCCTCGCACTGGTGTACAAACATCTTAATTTTTGCTGTTTGGCCTCACTCACATTCTGTTCCCTATTAGGCACGGTCATTCTACAGCCAATATGACCTATTAGACTGGTATCTACACTGCCCTTCCTCCTTATATACATTCTTCTACCCACAGCTGTATCCTTTCTTACTTTGTTTTCTTCCCCCTCAATGCTAAAATCCGGCGTGGGGATTACCTGGGCATCTCCCAACCATCTCCCTCAAATTCCTAGTTTAAAGCTCTCTGAATCAGTTGTGCCAGCCTCCATCCTAGAAGTCTATTTCCTTCCCTACTCAGATGAAGTCCATCCCGAGAGAACAGTTCTCTATCCATGAATGCCTCCCAGTGGCCATACATCCCAAAGCCCTCCTTATAGCACACTGCCTAAGCCATCTGTTGATAGTCATAATCTTATCACGCCTTTGTTGCCCTTCTCTAGGAACAGGCAGAATCCCACTGAAGATCACCTGAGCCTCAATTTCCTTAAGCATCTTCCCCAGCCTAGCATAGTCTCCCTTAATACTTTCTAGCGAGAATCTAGGCGTATCATTTGTTCCCACATGAAGGATAACTAGGGGATTCTTTCCTGCTCCCTTTAGGATCCTTTTCAACCTCAGGTCTACATCCCTTATCTTAGCACCTGGAAGACAACACACCCTTCTATTCTCTGGATCAGCTCTGGTTACAGGCCTGTCTATTCTTCTCAGTAAGGAGTCCCCGATCACATAGACCTGCCTTTTCCTGGTGACGGTGCTATTCTCCAGTCTATCCCCTGTTCCCTCTGGCTGCAAGTTCCTTCCATTCCTATTCTCCCTTGTAATCCTCTTCAACCCATCCTGTATCCTCCTGGGCCTCATATTTGGTGTAGTCTCCATTGACTCTTCCCCTTTTCCTATAGGACTAGCCGCTCTTCTCTTCTTCCTTGCCCTTCCACCTTCAGTGACCACCTGCTGAGCCCCTTCTTCATTTTCCAACTCTGCAAACCTATTCTTGAGCTCTATTTCTCCTTCACTAGCCCGTCTTTTCCTCTGCCTGGTTCTTTTAGTCACATGCTTTCACTGACCACTTTCCTCACCCAGTCTCCCCTCAGAATTCCCCAGTCCTGCTTCCATCTGCAAGTCTGAGCTTTTCCCTTCAGATACCTCCTGTCTTTGCTCAATAATCTGCTCAAACCCCTTCCTAAACTCAACCAGACTTTCCACCTGCATCTCCAAACCTCAGATCTTTTTCTCCATCAGCTCTATTAGACAGCATTTCATGCAGACAAAACTCTTACTAGGTCTCCCCCCCTGGGTCATGGACATACCACAGCTTCCACATCCAGTCATCCTCATTGTGTCTTCCACAACATGGGTCACTCCCACTGCTGCCTCTGTCATCTCCTTCCCGCCTAAATCCTGTTAATCTGGGAAACACAAACCCCACCAAAACCTCACCCCCACAGCAAAAACAAACCCCAAACAAGCACCATAAGACAAACTCCCCCTCAAACTCCCCTGTTTACAGTTCTGTTTGCTAGCTCCTGGGCCTCTGCAGCTGTCTGTGCCACTCTTCCAGTGTGTTGTTTGAAATGTAGAGGGAAATATGCTCAGGAAGTGGGGCTGGTTGGTTGTCATCTCCACATTGAGGGCAGGGTGGACTGGGTAAGAAACTTACACTGCTCAGACTTTTGACCAGGGCAAGACGGTACAGCTCTGAGGTCCAAGGCTGGGGAGCTGGGGGGAACTGGCTGGAGCCTCTCTATTGTTGGTTCACGAGTGGCTAGCGAAAGCATTCATCTAACAGTAGCTTCGTGTGTCGCTGTCTGTGTATGGCTGCATAAGTGCAAGACCTGGAGAGAATTGCAGCTAGTCACAGCCTCAGAGAGTGATGGGGGCCCAGATTGGCATGCCAGAGGGCTTATCAGTATCCCAGTTCCAAGTTGCACCCTGAGGACACACCCACCCAATGAACAGGCCCTGCTAGAGCATGAGTCAATTTCCCTGTTCTCATGCACTCAGTTACTGACAAAGAGCCCATGGTTACAGCAGGGAAGACAGGACTGATGGATTCTGTCTGTCATTCTCTGTGTGACCGTGGCGAAGTCACGACTCCGTGTGCCTCAATTTACCTATCTGTATTATGGGGATATGCTCATAGTGATTTTCCTTTTCTAGATGTTTTGGACATTCTTCAATGAAAGTTTCTGCGTGATATGATGATAGTTACTAATGAGAATTACTGATCACTTATCCTTTAGCGAGAGCCCCGTGCGCCTGCAAAAAGTGATCGTATCTCCCCTGGGTCATCTTTCTCCATATCTGTCTGTCTACTATCTACCCAGCCATCCTGGGCATTTACAGGGTATCAGACCCTATGGAGATCTCGGCATTATCCCAAATTTTCTTACTAATCAACTATAATTTTTAAAGACACACAAATACACAGAACAGCCAATTCCTCTCTGACTCAGGATAGTGCCCAAGAGTTCTCATCTCCCTTTGGGAAGGTCCCTTAATTACTGTTTACTCCTAAAACTGGATAAAGAGCACAGAAATGCAGACATGGAAAGAGACATTGGCTAGAGAGCCTCCAGTCTCTAGCCTGTTTCATTCCAGATGCTGCTTCTCCTCTAGAGGCTGAACAAAGCCCACAGGTCTTGCACAGAGCTCTATTATAAACAGTGCTCAGCCCTCTCTCGGCTCTCAGCGTGGGATGTTGCTGCAGACGCTGGGGTGAGAGCGGTGTGGGGCACGGCTACCTGAGGGGGATTCCCAGGGAAGACGCTTCCGTCTCAGGATTCACAGGTACCATCTCCTGCTGAGAAGCTCACCTGCTCGACAAACCCAGGGCAATGTGGTGTGATGGGACATAGAGTAAGTCTGGGGTCCTTTCTGCTCTGCAGAGACATAAAACACCCCAGGGCCCTTGCCACAGGGGATGAGTTTGCTCCAGTATCACTGGCCAAAATGTCCCTCTTTGCTGTGCACCCCCGCCTGCCCCAGCTGATGGCCTCCACCCTCAAGGTGGCTGCATTTCAGTGGCACAGGGGATCCTTCAGGATGAAAGGTTTCAGGAGATAGACAATAGAAGGCCAAATTCTATGTCCATGGCCCATAATTTTCTCAGGCCCCACTGTGGCAAAAACTCTCTTGGAGTAAGAACTGAGTAAAGACCTCAGGAGGCAGCTATGTGTTAATGCACAGAGACTCTCACCTCCTCCTCTTGCATTTCAGGGCTCTGACTGTTAAAGGTGGGAGAGGGGGCCGGGGAAGCTGTTACCTGACTTTTATCTGCTGGAAAGCATGGAAGTGCTAGGGCTCCTCATTGGAACCATTCTAAGAATTTTTCAAAACGGGAAGACATCTTTTCTCCTAGCTTCATTTGAGAAGTCGGCTGAACTGTTATGCCTGAAACTTTCACAAAATTATTCAGCTGGAAGGAAACACCCAGCGTAGGAAATTTCAGTCAAAAGATTTAAAGTTTGGCAAACTTATAAGCAACTGAAAATGAGATCTCCTAATTGAAGGTGACAGACAGCCTTAACTAACCGTGGTGCCACCAGACCACCAGAATGGCCAATCCATTTGTGAATCCCATTCAGCTAAGCTCTTTGCTTTAATAATGTCTGTGGCAAGGAGTTTCACAGGCCAAATATGGATTATATAAACAATTTTATTTTCTCAATGTTATATGTTAAGATTGTCAATGTAATTGAATGGTCCCTTGTTCGTGTGTTGTGGGACAGACTAAATATAAATGCCTACTTTCTTTATCAATAGATTCATAGGGTTGAAGGTCAGATGGGACCGTTAGACCATCCAGTCTGACCTTTTGTATAACACAGGCCATTAAATTTTACCCAGTTACCCCTGTATTGAGCCCAATGACTTGTGTTTGACGAAGGCCTGTTCTACACTAGGATTTTATTCTACACATAAAATCATAGACCCTCAGGGTGAGAAGGCACCACAATGGTCATAGAATCATAGAATCATAGAATATCAGGGTTGGAAGGGACCCCTGAAGGTCATCTAGTCCAACCCCCTGCTTGAAGCAGGACCAATTCCCAGTTAAATCATCCCAGCCAGGGCTTTGTCAAGCCTGACCTTAAAAACTTCCAAGGAAGGAGATTCCACCACCTCCCTAGGTCATCTGCTCTATCTCCCTGATAAGATGCAGGATTTGTTGCATCAAACCCATCCCATACAGACGACTATCCAGCTTCCGCTGGAAAACTTCCAGCGAAGGAGCTTCTACAACCTCCCAAGGCATCTGTTCCATTGTCCTCCTGTTTTTCACGAGATTTCATCTAAATCTGCTCTGCTGTAGTTTGAACCCATTGACTCTTGTCCTGCCCACTGTGGCAAGACAGAACAACTTTCCTCCATGTTTTTATGGCAACCTTTCAAGTATTTGAAGACTGCTGTCCTGTCCCCCCATTAATCTCCTCTTTCCAAACTAACCTGACCTGGTTCCTGCACCTGGCTCATACGGCTTGCTTTCCATCCTTTTGAACATCTTTGTCACTTACCTCTGGATCCTTTCCAGTTTCTCTACATCCTGTCTATATAGCTGTGACCAAAATTGGACACAGTGCTCCAGCTGAGACCTAACCAGCACTGAGTACAGGAATACTATCACCTACCGTGACTTGAATGCTCTGCCTCTGATAATGCAACCTAATATTGCATTTGCCTTTTTTGAAAAAGCAAAAAAAAAATCCACACACCGGAGAGATGTTGCTGTATCAACCTAACCCTGGTGTAGACAGCATGAGGTCGATGGAATTATTCTTCCATCGACTTAGCTATCACATCTTGAGCAGGTAGATTATCTAAACTGACAGGAGAACGCCTGCCATCTGTGTCAGGTGTCTACTCTGAAGCGCTACTGCAGTGCCCCTGTAGCCTTTTAAGTGTAGACGAGCCCTCAAGCAGATCTTCCAGAAATGCAGCCAGTCTGGATCTGCAGACATGAGGAGTTGGAAAATCCACCACTTCCCTTCGCAGTTTGTCCCAACAGTTGATCAACACCAGTGCTAAACATTTGGCCCTTATTTCCAATTGGAATTTGTTTGGCTTCAGATTGCAGCCGTTGGGCCTTGCTCTGCCTTTCTCTGCTAGATTACAGAGCCCATTATTGCTATGTAATATAAATAAATGAAGCTCTTTAATTCTATCACTGTCAGGCATTTTCTCCCACCTCAAATCATTTTGGTGACTCCTTTTTGCACCCTCTCCAATTTTTCAACAGCCTTTTTGAAATGTGGACCCCAGAACTGGCCACCAATGCCCTGTGCAGAGGTAAAATCCTCCCCCTGCTCCAACTCATCACTCCCCTCTTTATGCATCCAAGGATCACATCAGCCCTTTTGACCACAGCATCGCAGCACACTTTATTATTAAGCCACATCAAACCAGCCAGACTGAGAGGACTTTGGTCTCACCCCACTGGCTAACCACAAGTCACACAAGCAATTCCCTTAGACACTCCAATTTCCCAGTATCCCCACCAGTGCCACTCGTTATGGGGACGAATGGTTATGAAAACCAATACCCCAGTAAAAGGAAAAAGGTTCTCTCGATCCCAAAGGACCAAGCCCCAGACCCAGGTCAATATACAGCTCAGACTTACCCACAAATCACACTGTTGACAATCCTTTAGAATCTAAAATCTAAAGGTTTATTCATAAAAACAAAGAAATATAGATGAGCGCTAGAACTGGTGAATGGAATCAATGACACACAGTAATGGCAAAGTTCTCGGTTCAGGCTTGTAGCAGTGATGGAATAAACTGCAGGTTCAAATCCAGTCTCTGGAGAACATCCCCAGCTGGGATGGGTCATTCAGTCCTTTGTTCAGAGCTTCAATTTGTAGCAAAGTCCCTCCAGAGGTCAGAAGCAAGATTGAAGGCAAAATGGAGATGCTGCTGCTGTCTTTTATAGTCCTTTTGCCATGTGACTTGTGCTTTTTTTGTTCCAACCACAAGCCACTGAGCACATGGCAGAGTTCTGTCCATAGGCATGTGACCTCCTTTGTTCAGGATTTGCTGCAAATATATAACAGTGGTTGCAACAATGATCTATACAGTCACAGTTTATGTCAATAACGTCACGAAGCTCTCTAATGAATTCTTCTTGAATAACTCCCAATTTTCATTTCCATTGTTCTGTCTAAATTTTTCCTCCCGATCAGTTTTGGTGATAATTTGCCTCAGCTTTGGAGAATTAGCCCTTTGAAGCACCAAGTATCTATAGATATTATTAGTTGGGAACTGTTCTCTCTATTTCCACTTCAATGAAATCCATTCCATTCTTTTATTTTATTTTCCTTTGTCATATCCCCCTTCTTTGTCTCTTCTCTAAACTAAACAGTCCCAGACTTTTCAGTCTGCCTGCGTATGGCAGCCTCCCCCATTCTCACAGCCTGTCTTGGAAACTCCCTTGTTGTCGACGTCACTGCTGTGGTGCTCTTCTCTGTCCAAAGTTGATAACAGTCGGCTGCGTGCCTGTGTTCTCCCTGCGTGCTGCCCCGGCTCTGCAGATCGCTGGCACAGCAGACCCCGAAAGAACCCCCAATGACCACAGACACCTTAAGGTAGGAGGGCACCTGGCCAGGTTTACTGCCAAACAAAACACAGTCTCAAGCTCCCCGGATCATATGTCTACAGTTCTGCTAGTACCTATGTGCTCCCTGACAATGGACACAGCTCAGTCAGTGGCGGGATTTACCACTGCCCCCTAGGCCAGACAAAGACAACTCCTCAGGGGTGCATTCTTATACACAAGAACAAACAAGTTACACATCACTCCTGACGCATTCAGGTACAACCCCTCTACATATGAGGGTGCCGCCTCTCACCTGGTACCTGTTGGTTTGAACAAAACAACTCTATCCATCACAGTACCCTTTTGCCCCATCTTTAGGATGGGTCCGCCTGGTCCTTGTTATCTCTGTGGAATGTGTTCGTACCGGGATGTTCTGGTGCCATCCTGGCATATGTTTATATCTCTGGTGTCCAGGATCTTTTAGGTATGTATATTTTGCAACATCAGCCCTTTCCTTGCCAGCTTCTGTGAGCAGGGCCTGCCTCTGGCTCACAGCTTAACTTTGCTTTATGTTAGCAAAGTCTTGACCATCACTTTAGCTCAGGCCTTCGGTCTCATTCCGGGCCTCCGATAGAAGGGTTTATGTTTTAGGGCCTCATCTCACTACATTCCCCCACTTTTTGTCTTTTTATGGGGAGGATGTTTACCCTTATGGTGTGTCTGGGAATGTTAGGTCTGGGACCTCGACTGAGGTGTGGAGTCTGTGCTTGTGTATTGTTAACTTCGCTGAATGGAATGAGATGGCCTTTGCCAATATTTGTTAGTCCACACTAGGGACTTTGTTAAGAAAAAACAGATATCTAAATTATATAGATAACATGAATATATAGACATACATAAATTAATATATGTTGTGATTACTATGTGGCTGATAAATTATCATACATGACTTATGAGGGGGCTTATATGCTGTATATGTTACAAATATATGCTTTAACACCTTATGGTTTAGGGCCTCATCTTACTAAGTCCCTTTCTATTTGCTTTATTCGTTACAGAAATTAGGTGACATCCAAGCATTGCCTTTGTTTTGGCCACTACTGCGAATGAGCCAGTGTTTCCGTGAAGCTGATATCAATGACATCTAGTTTTTTTTCCCTAAGCTATGTTCTAATTGGGATGTTTTCCCCGGCACATGTCTTGGCAAAGGTTTGTTTTTTTTCCACACTCAGATTCTGAGCAACCGGGGGAATGGTGAATAGTCCCAGACATGTAGGAATTATTGATGCATGGAGCACTATGAGATATGGAATTGGCATTAATAGGGCCAGTGGTTCATAATTCATTTATCTGAATAATGAAAGTGTCATTTTTCAGTTTGTGAAGAGCAACCGATCTGCTTCCCCCATGAGAACAGCCCCCAGTAGTGCACGCAGTGTCTCATACTAACATTGTCTCTCCATCCAGGCATTTGGACACCTTCTCCCCTACAACATGTCAGACTCTAACACAACCGACTTCACCAACCCCTCCACCTTTATTCTACTCGGTGTTCCTGGCCTGGAGGTGGCCCATGTCTGGATCTCCATCCCCTTCTGTACCATGTACGCTCTAGCCGTCTTGGGGAACTTCACCATCCTGTTCATTGTGAAGATGGAGCCGAGCCTCCATGGGCCCATGTACTATTTCCTCTGTATGTTGGCTGTCACTGACCTTGTCCTGTCCACATCCATCCTGCCCAAAACACTGAGCATCTTCTGGTTCAATTCCAGGGAAATCGATTTCAGTGCGTGCCTCACCCAGATGTACTTCATTCACAGCTTCTTACTCATGGACTCTGGGATCCTCGTGGCCATGGCTTTGGATCGTTATGTGGCCATCTGTCATCCCCTGAGACATTCCACCACCTTGACAAACTCTGTGGTGGCCAACATCGGCCTGGCCGTGGTGCTGCGCAGTGGCATGCTCGTACTGCCCTATGTCCTCCTGGCGAGGCGGTGGCCATATTGCAGAACCAACATCATTCCTCACACGCACTGCGAGCACATGGCCGTGGTGAAGCTGGCCTGTGCCGACACCCGTGTCAGTAGTTACTATGGCCTCTTTGTGATATTCTGTGTGATCAGTCTGGATGTATTTTTTATTGCCATGTCCTATAGCCAGATCCTCAGGGCCATCTTCAGCCTCCCCACAAGGGATACCCGGCTCAAGACTTTTGGGACCTGTGGCTCCCACCTCTGTGCCATCTTAGTCTTTTACATCCCTGGTCTCTTCTCCTCTCTCACGTACCGGTTTGGCCAGAGTGTACCCCTGCATTTCCACGTTCTCATGGCCAATGTCTACCTCCTGGTGCCCCCCATGTTAAACCCCATCATCTACGGGGTGAAGACCAAGCAGATCTGGGACAGGCTACTCCAGCTGTTTACTCATAAAGGGACAAAAAATTTCTCCTGGTTCTATGGCTCTCAGACCAAGCTCCGTGCAGAGCTGGCTGGTGACACGGTGCTCGGCTCTCTTTCCTGCATTACTTAATGGGCAGTCAGAGAGACATTAAACCCTTTCCTGACCTCACTGTGCTGTGTCAGCGTGACAAACTGGGGAATCGGTTTGTGTAGAACTCAGTAACGGATAGGGGTGCCAACTTTCTAATTACTGGTAACTAGACCTCTGAGGTCCTGCCTCCTGCCTCGCCTCTTCCCCCAAAGCCCCAAACCCCGCTCCTCAGCTGACCTCAAGATCCCACCCACTTCTGCACCTTTTGCCCCAAGGCCCTGCCTATCACTCTCTCCTCCCCTCCCCTCCCCCAACCCTGCACTGGATCATCTCCATATCCCTCCCCTCCCAGCTGGGCTCCCTCTGCTCCAGGGCTGGGATGGGAGCTGCTGCAGCCTGACAAGGAGTGAGGACACAGCACTGGAGGCCAACAGGCCAATCAGGAGCAGAAAGGGAAGCCAGGAAGCCATATAAAAGAAAGTGAAGATTGGCAGCAGGGTTGTGTGGCAGATGGGCGAGATTGTGGGCCCTAAAAGTCCGCTACATAGTTCCTGAGGGAAGAGACCATTGTGTGGTTTATTTCTTTAGCTTTCAGCTCCCCTTTGCTCCTCCTGGCTGGGGGCCTGTAGCACGCAGGGTCCCTGCAATAGGGATGGGCTGGGATCCCTTTGCTGTGAGCCAGGCCTCCGGGGCAGGGTCAGGGATCAGCTTTGAAGCTAGGTGGGCACCAGCTGAGAGAAATGTAAGGATAGTCCTCTGTGTTAGCTGGGAAGGCGGGATGCTGGGCAGAGGCCTCGGTGTGATTGGTAGCTCACAGGGAGGGAGATAAACGGCACACCTTCCATTAGCTGGGTATTTACACACGTACATGGCACATTATCTGGAACTACAGGGCACCCATTGTCCAGGGTCTGAAACTGAACAGTGAAGCTGAGTTTCATGTAAGCTCTGCACGACGCTTTTGATCACCTCATCTTTAGTTAGGGTTCAAGGCAGTGTTATCCCCATGTCATGGGGATGGACTGAGCCACGCAGAAGGAAAGTGATTGATCCAAGGCCACACAATAAGTCTGTGCCACAGCTGAGAATAGGAACCAGGAGTCCTGATCCCCAGCGCCATTGCTCTGGCCATGAACTGGCATTGCTCCTCTGAGTTGTATTCGATGCAGTGAGGCTATTTGTTTGTCATGATCAGTGGAGCTGACGTCCTTCTTAAAGAGGAGGAATTTACTATAGAAAGAGCTAAAAACTATAGTCAGAAAAACAGGTTTCCACACAGCTTAGTCTTCAGTCTTGTCTTGCTTGTTTACCAGGGACCTCATGCTGCCTGGAGCTTTAAACAGTGCACAGAGGCCCAATGACATGTTGCAAGGTACCAAATCAGTGCAGTGGGTGACTTGAAGGTCCTGATTAGGACCTTTTGGTAGCAGCACACTAGAAATAATAAATAAGCATCTCCATTTCATGCATGGAGAGGCTGTCCCAAAAGTCACCCAGGAAAACTGTGGCAGAGCTGGGCCTCTTTGGTCCCAGTTCACTGGTCTCTGCTAATGCTTTATTTCTGGTTAAATGACATGGGCCAAATCCTCAGCTCGTGTAAGTGGGAGCAGCCCCACTGAAATCAGGGAAGATCCCCTGGACTGGAGAAACCAATGGAGAAAGAGCACAAGGCCTCTGTGCTGCTGCATGGACTATGTGAGCCAGGTCTGAGAGAGCCTAACCACTTCCTGCTGCCTCAGTTTCCCCATCTGTAAAAGGGCGATAGTTCCTGGGAGTAGTGAGCAATAGTCTGTAAAGCACTTATGAACAGTCAACTCTGTGTCCATGTGTCACTGTGTCTCAGTGGCATACAGCTGAGGATGCCAAATTCAGGACAAACTGCTGAGAAATAGGACTGACTGACCCCAGACTGATGGTTATTCCATCATTAGATTATACCAAACCAGTAACAAAAGTAAACTTGCCTCATGACATTGGTTAACAAGAAGCCAAAAATGCAGTCTACTGAGGCATTCCAATGCTTGGGTCACCACCCAGACCCTGGACTCCATGATGAGTGGTTACTGAAAACCAGTTTAATCAGACATAGGGTCCTTCCAATCCCAAGAGATCAACCATTTAGCCAGTGTGACACTCAGTACCTTGTGGGAAAACCCTGCAGCCCCATGTTCATCCTGATTATATGCTTGTATAGATCAGGGGTGGCCAACCTGAGCCTGAGAAAGGGTCAGAATTTACCAATGTACATTGCCAAAGAGCCACAATAATACATCAGCAGCCCACATCAGGTCCCCCCGCCCGCCGCCCCCAGTACCTTCTGCCCGCCAGTAGCCCTGCCAATCAGTACCTCCAGTGCCTCCTGCCCACTGTGATCAGCTGTTTTGCAGTGTACAGGAGGCTCTGGGGTAGAGTAGGGAGGAGTAAGGGTGCAGCAGGCTCAGGGGTGGGGGCAGAAAGGGGAAGAGGTCTTGGGGTAAGGGGTGGAGTGGGGGTGGGGCCTGGGGTTGAGCAGTGGAAAGTTGGCACCTGTACCTCCTGCCCCGGAGTCGGCACCTATGCAAGGAGCCACATATTAACTTCTGAAGAGCCGCATGCAGCTCCAGAGCCAAAGGTTGGCCACTCCTGGTATAGATCATTGTTGCAAGGTCCTATAGTTGAACCAAATCTTTAACAAAGGAGGTCAAATAAGGTGTCTATGAAACGGTTTCAGAGTAACAGCCGTGTTAGTCTGTATTCGCAAAAAGAAAAGGAGTACTTGTGGCACCTTAGAGACTAACCAATTTATTTAAATAAAATAAATAAATTATTTAAATAAAATAAATTGGTTAGTCTCTAAGGTGCCACAAGTACTCCTTTTCTTTTTATGAAACGGTTTAATTTGCTGGTTATGATTATGCTCTCTGTATGTGTGTATCATTTTGTATTTGAAGTTATAAATATTGTCTATGTACTTGTATCTCACTGTGTTTCATTCTAAGTACCATTAGTGAAGAATTTGGTCAGCTTCTTGAGAAAGGACTATTCTGAGTAAGTGCCCAATCAAGAAACTCTTAAGTGACAACGGACATTGGGAGACTCCAATCCACATCTGACGAGTGTTCCTGGGAATGTTCAAGGTAGCATGTGAGCAATGGCTGCTCTGCCTGCAAACTGAGTCAGGCATGGACATGTGACTTGCCCATGTGACTCCAAACTCCATCTTGCTGCTGTGATGTCCCACAGTAAGGACAATCCACATGGCAGAGGATATAAAAGGCCATGGAGACCCCTCCATTTTGTCTTTTATCCTGTTCCTGAACTCTGGAGGAACCTTGTTACAAACTGAAGCTCTGAACAAAGGACTGAATGACCCATCTCAGCTGTGGATGTTGTCCAGAGACTTGATATGAACCTGCCATTTATTCCATCACTGCTACAAGCCTGAACCAAGAACTTTGCCATTACTGTATATAATTGATTCCATTGAACCAATCCTAGCTCTCATCTCTATCTCTTTCCTTTTATGAATCACCCAAATAGGTTGGGGGTCATCAGTCCTTTTTCAGAGCCTCCTTGTTAGAAACCCAGGCCAGAGAAATGAAGCAGAACATGAAGACAAGAAGGAGATGTCTTGGCGGGGCCCTTTATGTCCTCTGCCCTGTGCATGGAATTTTACTATCCTAAACAAAGCCAACAGTCTCTGTGTGTGGAAAGTTACTAGCCCAATATGGAGTGCAGGATCACATGAGCATATCACATGTCCTTACATACTTTGATGACTCACAGGGCAGCCATTGCCCAGATTCCTGCAGAGGTATGTTTCTTCTATGGCCCAATGTCAGAGTTAAGTGTCCTTGATGGGCTATCAACATATAGCTGTCTGGCATTAATGCAAATTCTACCTGAGCCGTGTTACCTAATGGTACAACATGTGTAAGATACCAGTACATTGATAATACTCAGAACTTCAGACACAAAGATGATAAATGCACACAAAAAAATCATACTTAGTAAATCATAGCTTTCCTATTAACACCTGACAAGACATACTTATTAAAAGATTTGCTGCAATTGTGCAAAAATTGTGCCACCCATTTCTACTTCCCCTATCAATTCTTCCCTGTTTGTGAACAGCAGGTCAAGAGGAGCATGGACCCTAGTTGGTTCCTCCAGCACTTGCAGCAGGAAGTCATCCCCAACACTCTCCAAAAACTTCCTGGATTGTCTGTGCTTGTATAGATCAGGGGTGGCCAACAATATCTGCTGTATTGCTCTCCCAGCAGATATCAGGGTGATGGAAGTCTCCCATGAGAAACAGGGCCTGTGATCTGGAACCTTCTGTTAGTTGTCTGAAGAAAGCCTCGTCTACCTCATCCTCCTGGTCTGGTGGTCTATAGCAGATGCCAATCATGGCATCACCCTTGTTGCTCTCACCTCTAAACTTAACCCAAAGATTCTCAACAGGCTTTTCTCCAGTTTCATACTGGAGCTCTGAGCAATCATACTGCTCTCTTACATACAGTGCAACTCCTCCACCTTTCCTCCCTAGCCTGTCCTTCCTGAACAGTTTATACCCATCCATGACAGTGCTACAGTCATGTGAGTTACCCCACCAAGTCTGTTATTCCAATCACACCATAGTTCCTTGACTGTGCCAGGACTTCCAATTCTTTCTGCTTGCTTCTTTTGTTCATGTACAGGCATCTAATATAACAAGCTGATTACCCTACTATTTCAGCATGAATCAGGAGGCCTCCCCTGTTGCACCCTCCTCCTTGTATTTCCTCCCAGTATCCCACTTCCCCACTTACCTCTGGGCTTAGTCACCATCCCCCGGTGAGCCTAGTTTAAAGCCCGCCTCACTAGGTTATCAAGCCTGCCTGTGAAGATGCTCTTCCCTTTCTTCGTTACGTGGCTCCCATCTCTTCCTAGCAATCCTTCTTCCTGGAACAACAACCCACGTTCAAAGAATTCAACGCCCTCTCTCCAACACCACCTGTGCAACCACAGCATTCACCTCCACAATTTGATGGTCCCTACCTGGGCCTTTTCCTTCAACAAGGAGGATGGAGCAGAACATGACTTGTGCCTCAAACTCCTTTATCCTTCCCAGAGCCACGTAGTCTGCAGTGATCCACTCAAGGTCATTCTTAGCAGAATCATTGGTGCCCACATGAAGAAGTAGGAAGGGGTAGCTGTCCAAGGGTTTGATCAGTCTCGGCAGGCAAGCAGAATACTTCTCGAGTCTCCTGGTCTGGATGGCAGATGGATGACTCCATCCTCCTTAGGAGGGAGTCCCCGACCACCACCACCTGTCTTTTCCTCTTGGGAGTGGTGTTCATGGAACCCCCATCCTAGGCCAATGCATCCCATGCATCACAGTCGATGGGGTCTCCTTCTGATCCCTTCCCTCAGATGACTCTTCCGAACCATTCTCCACCATAGTACCTGTGCAGAGAGCCTGAAAGCGGTTTCTTACCTCTATCTGCATTGGGGGTACATGCGTTCTCCTCTTTCTTCTTCTGAAGGTCACATGCTACCAGTTTTCTTCCCTGTTCTGCATTGCTCACTCTGATTCTTCAGCATGCTGTGCCTGCAGTACCAAACGCTGACTTTTATCGAGAAAGTCTTCGTTTTCTCTGATGCAACACAAGGTTGATACTTGGGTCTCTAGTCCTTTAACCTTCTCCTTCAATATGGAGACCAGCTTGCACTGGGTGGCAGTGATCATGAGATGGTCGAGTTCAGGTTTCTGACAAATGGAAAAAAAAGAGAGCAGCATAATATGGACCCTGGACTTCAGAAATGGAGATTTTGACTCCCTCGGGGAACTGATGGAGAGGATCCCCTGGGAGGCTAATATGAGGGGGGAAAGAGTCTGGGAGAGCTGACTGTATTTTAAAGAAGGCTTATTGAGGGCACAGGAACAAACCATCCCAATGTGCAGAAAGAATTGTAAATATGGTAGGTGACCAGCATGGCTTAACAGACAAATTCTTTGGTTGGCTTAAACACAAAAAGGAAGTTTACAAGAAGTGGAAATTTGGACAGGTGACTAGGGAGGAGCATAAAAATATTGCTAGAGCATGCAGAGGTGTAATCAGGAAGGCCAAATCACACCTGGAGTTGCAGCTAGCAAGGGATGTGAAGGGGAACAAGAAGGGTTTCTTCAGGTATGTTAGCAACAAGAAGAAGGTCAGAGAAAGTGTGGGACCCTCACTGAATGGGGGAGGCAACCTAGTGACAGAGGATGTGGAAAATGGCAATGTACTCAATGCTTTTTTTGCCTCTCTCTTCATGAACAAGGTCAGCCCCCAGACTGCTGCACTGGGCAGCACAGTATGGGGAGGAGGTGAGCAGCCCTCAGTGGTGAAAGAACAGGTTAAGTACTATTTAGAAAAGCTGGACATGCACAAGTCCAGGGGTCTGGATCTAATGCATCCAAGGATGCTGAGGGAATTGGCGGATGTGATTGCAGAGCCATTGGACATTATCTTTAAAAATCAATGCAATCGGGGGAGGTCCCGGATGATCGAAAAATGCAAATAAGGTGCCCCTCTTTGAAAAAGGGAAGAAGGAGGATCCCGGGAACTACAGAGCAGTAAGCCTCACCTCGGTACCTGCAAAAATCATGGAGTGAGATTTCCTAAGCACTTCAGAGAAAACACACAAATAAAAATAAAAATAAAATAAAAAATAAAGAATAAAGTCTATTTGTAAAAAGTGGAACAGTTTCAGACAGACAGACAGAGTGAGTGCCCCTCCCAGAATAGCCATTTGCCTGCTGGTCAGGGAATGCATGAGGGATGTGGGAGACCTGTGTTTAAGTCCCTGCTCCAAATCAGGTAGAGCAGAAATGTTGGATCTGGGTCTCCGGTATCTTGCGTGTGTCTGGAAGTCTAAATAATAAGATGGGTGAACTACCATGCCTCATATTAAAGAAGGATATTGATATAATAGGCCTAACAGAAACTTGTTGGAATGAGGCTAATCAATGGATCACAGTAATAGCAGAGTACAAAACATATCAGGAGGACAGAGCAGGTCCTGCTGGTGGGGGAGTGGCACTATAGTTGAAAGAAAGGGTAGAATCAAATGAAGAAAAAATCTTAAATGAACCAAAGTTTACCATAGAATCTCTATGGATCATAATTCCATGCTCGATTAATGAGAATATAGCAACAGGTATATAGTTCAGACCACCTGACCAGGATGGTGATAGTGTCTGTGAAATACTCAGGGAGATTAGAGAGGCTATAAAAATAAAAAACTCAATAATAATAGTGGGGGATTTCAATTATCCTCATATTGACTGGGTACATGTCACCCCAGGATGACAACTTCTTTGAGCAGCTAGTTCTGGAACCCACCAGAGGAGAGGCAATTCTTGATTTAGATCTTAGTGGAGCACAGCCTCTGGGCCAAGAGGTGAATATAGCTGGACTTCTTGGTAATAGTGACCATACCATCATTAAATTTAACATCCGTGTGGTGGGGAAAACATCACAGCAACCCAACACTGTAGCATTTAATTTCCGAAAAGGGGGACTACACAAAAATGAGGAAGTTAGTTAAACAGAAATTAAAAGGTCCAGCACCAGAAGTGAAATCCCTTCAAGCTTTAAGGAAACTTTTCAAAGATACCGTAATAGAGGCTGAAATTAAATGTATACCCCAAACTAAAAACCATAGTAAGAGAACCAAAAAGATGCCACAGTGGCTAAACAACAAAGTAAAAGAAGCAGTGAGAGGCAAAAAGTCAACCTTTAAAAAGTGGAAGTTAAATCCTAGTGAGGAAAATAGAAAGGAGCACAAACTTTAGCAAATGAAGTGTAATAATATAATTAGTCAGGCCAAAAAAGAATTGGAAGAACAGTTAGCCAAAGACTCAAAAAGTAATAGCAATTTTTTTTAAGTACACCGGAAGCAGGAAGCCGGCTAAACAACTGGTGAGGCCACTGGACAATCAAGATGCTAAAGGAGCACTCAAGGACGACAAGGCCATTGCGGAGAAACTACATGAATTCTTTGCATCGGTCTTCACGGCTGAGGGTGTGAGGGAGATTCCCAAAACTTAGCCCTTATTTTTTTGTGTGACAGATCTAAGAAACTCTCCCAGAGTGAGGTGTCGTTAGAGGAAGTTTTGGAACAAATTGATAAACTAAACAGTAATAAGTCACCAGGACCAGATGGGATTCACGCAAGAGTTATGAAGAAACTCAAATGTGAAATTGCAGAACTAACTATTGCAAAATTTGCAGATGATGAAAAACTGCTTAAGATAATAGAGTCCTGAGCAGACTGCAAAGAGAGACAAAGGGATCTCACAAAACTGGGTGACTGGGCAACAAAATGGCAGATGAAATTCAATGTTGCTAAATGCAAAGTAATGTACAATGGAAAACATAATCCCAGACAGCCATATAAAATAATGGGGTCTAAATTATCTGTTACTACTCAAGAAAGATCTTGGAGTCATTGTGGATAGTTCTCTGAAAACATCCACTTAATGTGCAGTGGCAGTCAAAAAAGCAAACAGAATTCTGGGAATCATTAAGAAAGGGATAGATAATAAGACAGAAAATATCATACTGCCTCTATATAAATCTATGGTATGACCACATCTTGAATACTGCATGCAGATGTAGTTATCCCATCTCAAAAAGATATATTGGAATTGGAAAATGTTCAGAAAAGGGCAACAAAAATGATTGGAGGTATGGAACAGCTTCCATATAAAGAGAGAGCTTAATAAGATTGGCACTTTTGAGCTTGGAAAAGAGACGACTAAGAGGGGATATGATAGAGGTCTGTAACATCATGACTGGTGTGGAGAAAGTGAATAAGGAAGTGTTATTTACTCCTTTTCATAACATAAGAACTAGGGGTCACTGAATGAAATTAATATGCAGCAGGTTTAAAACTAACAAAAGGATGTATTTTTTCACACAACCCACAGTCAACCTGTGGAACTCTTTGCCAGAGGATATTGTGAAGACCAAGATTATAACAGGGTTCAAAAAAGAACTAGATAAATTCATTGAGCAAAAGTCCATCTATGACCAGGATGGGCAGGGACGGTGTCCCTATTCTCTGTTTGCCAGAAGCTGGGAATGAGTGACAGGGGATGGATCAGTTGATGATTACCTGTTCTGTTCATTCTCTCTGGGGCACCTGTCAGCTGTGAGCCCTCGACTAGAGAGCACAGAACAGGTGAGTGCTTTATCGTGAGAGACATAAAAACATGAATAAGAATGACCATACTGGGTCAGACCAAAAGTCCATCTGGCTCAGTATCCTGTCTGCTGACAGTGGCCAGTGCCAGGTGGGAAACAGAGGTTAGGGACACCAGAACCTAGGGCTGTGGTGGGCAACCTGCGGCCCATCGGGGAATCCGCTGGCGGGCCACGACACAGTTTGTTTACATTGATTGTCCACAGGCACAGCCACCTACAGCTCTCAGTGGCCACGGTTTGCCGTTCCCTGCCAATGGGAGCTATGGAAACCAGCGGCTAGCACATGCCTGCAGCCCGTGCCATTTTCTGCAGCTCTGACTGGCAATGCAGGAAATGGTCCCTTCTGGCCATATAAGCTACAAATCTATCTAGAGTTCCCTGCAAGGATAATATTGTGTGGGCCTTATTCTGACTCCTTGTCACACCCTGGGTGCCACCTTTCAAGTCTGGGCAGGTTGAAAGGAACACAGGAATTTCAAAGCTCAATGATGCCTGCTACTCAATGCCGCTGGTACAAATTAACCAGACTGCCTGTGATTCTTTGTGCACCCCTCCTTCTCTCTCTATAACACTCCCAGCATCCTTCAGTGCACAAACCAAACTTTTGCGTGACTGGTGCTTTGTATCTATAATTCCAGATGCACTGAATATGGGCTGAGCTCTAGCTTGTGACTGAAGAATGGAAAAGGTGCATGGGACATTCCACTCTGGTGTTATCCGGACCGGTGATTTGCTAGGTCACTTCAGTCCTTCACTCTGGGAGCCAGCCTTACCCAGCTCTGCTGTGAGAACCCCCACTCCCGGGCTGTTCACGCACAGCCTCTGCCATGTAAGCTGCTCCCAGCTACTTGCAACCGAATGACACTAGCCATTATCTCTGGTCCCAGACACAACCCTAGGAACTTCTGTCTTGCAGTGTCCAGTTATGCCCACTGGACACTGTAAGCTTATATGAATTCATCAATTTAACAAAGAAATTGATATGTACCAGGCTTGTTATCCCAAGGAGAGTCTCTGACATGCTTCAAAGCAAATACACTGCTTCAGGTAGAATAAACAAACAGATTTATTAACTGTAAAGATAGATTTTCATTGATTATAAGTTAAAACATAACAAGTCAGATTTGGTCAAATGAAGTAAAAGAAACTAGCTGATCTTAACACTTTAAATGCCCTTATAAACTTAGATGCTTCTCACCACAGGCTGGCTGGTTGCTCTTCAGCCAGGCTCTCCCCTTTGATCAGGGCCTCAGTCACTTGGTGTGGTGTCTGTAGATGTAGGTGGAAGAGAAAGAGCATGGCAAATGTCTCTCCCTTTTATCATGTCCTTTCTTCCTTCTTGGCTTTGCCCCTACCCACTTTTCAGAGTCAGATGAGCATTACCTCCATCAGAGTTCCAAACTGACCAAGGGAAGGGGGGTGACTCCCTCGAGAGTCTAATAGATTCTTTTGTTGTTGCTAGGCCAGTGTCCTTTGTTCCTGTGAGGCTGGGTTGGGTGTGTCCCATACCTGCCCTGATGAGGTGTGAACGGCCTCCCTGCTCTTGGAGAGTTTTTGCCTGGGCTTGCTTTAAGCCATGAGGACACATTTTCAGCCTCATAACTATATACATGAAATTATAACCTACAACATTACTGTAACAATTACTATAACATCACTATAACAATCATGCTCAGGGCATCATGAGCCTTCCAAAGACACCCAACTTGACAAACTTTGCATTGGATACCACACAATCATTTTATAAAGATGAACATAGCGGTGTAGGGTGTTCCTCCAAGGTACAGAGCGTCACAGTGCAATCTCCTGCTCCAACCCTACCGGCATGAGCACTGAAGGCTTCTGTTATCTGTCCGCAGCTGCAGGTTGGTCTCATTAGCTTCTGCGCTGTATAAGGAGACTGTTGGTCCCTTAGTACAACTTACTGAGGATTTTTGGTTGGCCATCTCCCAGTACCAAGAGGAAGGTGGAGGGTAAATGGGAAACCAGGCCTCTGAGACTGACAGGCCCCAGGAGCAATGGGGAGAGGCCAGTGCTCCAGATCAGCCTGACTGACAGGGCGGGCAGGCTAATGAGGGACTTGGGAGCTCAGGGGTCCCATCCTCCTTTTGAGCTGGAGCTGTCTGGGCCAGAGCAGGGCTGAGCTAAGGAGAGAGCAGGGGCCCAGGCTGATCTGGGAGCAGAGCTGCACTGGCCAGAGCTGGAGGGGTCAGAGAGGAAGCCCAGGGAGCAGTTCAGTGCTGGGCGCAGAGCCGCAGCAGCCAGAGCCAGAGAAGCAGCCAAGGGAGCTGGAGGAGCGTGGGGGCTGGATCTGGGGCTGGATCTGGATCTGGGGTGGGGCTGAGGCTGGAGCCGGAACACTCCGGAGCAGGGAGACGCCCCCATCCTTTGAGGCCCCACTGGGATTGTTGTTTAATAAATTGTATTTTCTAGAACTATATGTAATAATCAGTGCAATGTTGCACTCTATATGATTTTATGAAAATATGCTAATGAGTATGAATAAAATATAACTGGAATATGCTTCATGCAAAAGGTCTCTTGTAAGGTATCATTACGAAGCTTATAATCTACTGAGTGTGGTCATCCTGTTTGTATAAATGTATCACTCTTGTATCTGAAACTAGAAATGTGAAATATAACTCTGAGGGCCGATCGTAATTATGCAAAGTGCGGGCCATTAATGGTGGTTTGGAATCTTGATGGCTCCCATCAGCCAGGACAATTGACTGTGGATGGCTCTGTTTGCAGGCAGGCCTCCCTGTGAGGCAGGCCAGGAGGAATGAAGGCTTGGAGTCTCACAGAAAATGTGACCATGTCACCTGAACTGGAATCCATCTTAAACCTGGTGCTTTTCCATGTAGAAGGGGGGGTTGGGGACCCAGAGAGACAAAAGATTCCCGCCTTGGGCCAAAGCCATATAAGTGGGTGGAACAGAACAAAGAGGGCTGCAGTCATGAGAAATCTCCTAGCTACCACCTGAACTGGAACAAGGGCTGTATCGGGGAGAGGATTGTGCCCAGACTACGAAGGCATCCAGTCTGCGAAAGAAACGTATTGAAACATCTCTGAGGGTGAGGTTTTATCTGTATTCAGTTTTATTACTGTATTAGGCTTAGACTTGCATGCTTTATTGTATTTTACTTGGTAATTCACTTTGTTCTATCTGTTACTACTTGGAACCACTTAAATCCTACTTTCTGTATTCAATAAAATCTCTTTTTACTTATTATTTAACCCAGAGTATGTATTAATACTGGCGGGGCGGGAGAGGGCGTGTCAAACATCTGTGCATAGCTCTCTATCAGTGTTATAGAGGGCAAACAATTTGTGAGTTTACCCTGCATAAGCTTTACACAGGGTAAAACGGATTTAGTTGGGGTTTGGACCCCATTAGGAGTTGGGCAGCTGAGTGTTAAAAACAGGAACACTTCTTAAGCAGTTTTCAGTTAAGCCTCCAGCTCTTAGGGGATGTGGTTCAGACCTGGGTCTGGGTTTGAAGCAGGCTAGCAAGTCTGGCTCAAACCAGGCAGGGCACTGAAGTCCCAGGCTGCGAGGGCAAGAAAGCATGTGCAGAAGTAGTCTCAACACATCAATTGGCAGTTCCCAAGAGGGTTTCTGTGACCCAACCTGTCACAATCAGTGGGTCTGGGAAGTGTCCAGAGTGGAGAGCACCCCAGAGTGGGGACACCCTAGTCCCTGTCCTAAGTGACTGCAACAAGGTTGGGGCTCAAGCCCCCCAGGAATCCTGGACCCAGCCTTGTTGGGGTTATAAGCACTCTGCCGCACAGGAGAGTGGAAGGGGAGCCCTCGAGTTAGACAGGCCTCTGGTTAAGGGAGTGGATGTATGGACTCAGATCCTTTCACTAGCCAGTTCCACCGGGATAGTGTTTAAATCATGGAAGTTCCTCACAAGAGTGGGACCGTTCCCCCTCTTAGATCTGTTAGGAATTCTTCACAGAACTCACCTTACTTGTGTCTTCTAAGGTGAAATTTTACCCTTGGAACATTTGCTCTTTTGCGCCACGCAAGGCTCTTCAAATATCTGAAAATGTGTAATAACTGGCTCTCTCTGCCTCCCTGAAGCCATGTCTACACTACACACCTTACAGCGGCACAGCTGTATCGCTGCATCTGCGCCTACGGTCTCCCATGTAGACGCTCTATGCTGGTGGGAGGGAGCTCTCCTGCCGGCATAATTAAACCCCCCTCAACGAGCGTCTCCCGCTGACATAATGCTGTCTGCAACGGTGCTTTTTTCAGTCGCGGGGGCGTTTTTTCACGCCCCTGACCAACAAACGTTTCCCCAACAAAAGTGCCAGTGTTGACGAGGCTTGAATTGCATGCAACCAAACATGTCCTCAAGTCCTGCAGTGTTTAAGAAAATTGCAATTTTCCGCTCATCTCCTTTCTCACCGAACCTAGCTGCTTGCATAGACATGTCTCAAAACAGATGATTTGGCACAACAGGGTTTAAAGTCAAAAGCAGAGTTAACAGATGACCTTTAGAGACTGGAGCTGGGACTTGGTTCTGGGGGAGTAGAGAGAAAGAAAGAAGGGGGGGAAAAACGGGTTTCAAAGTGCAAAATGGCAGGGTTTGCAGGAGCAGGTAACAACCCCCACTCTTCTCCCAGAGCCAGAATGAGAACCTGGGGATAAGGGTTCCTAACTGTTTCAACCCAGGAAACCTACTCTTGGCTCAGAGCTAACTATGTCCTTTTCTTCTTTTCCTTCTTCTTTTTCTTGGTTTACTTAATTTGCTGCTGGTAGCCTATACTTTAAATTGACCTGACAGGCTTAAATGGTTTCTTTCCACCTCTTCCCCATCTTCTCCCCCTGCCTTGCCACATGCTTTTGTTTTTCTGAAGTTTTAATGGAGGGTACTTTGAATACTTACGTGAGATGTTTTTGGTTATTTTGGACAAAGTATGAGGGAGGTCTGCTGGATTCCACTGGAATTTTTTGGAGTAAAAGATCCATGGAATCAAATGTTTTACTGCCTCTTTGAACAGTCTCAATGTAAAGACAGCACAGGTTAAGGCAGCTGTGTGGCAATAATTGTACTTGGTGGCTAAGTTGTTACAGACAAATTGCATGACCTTAAAGAACTAAATGTAGGAGTAAGTGATTTAAAGAGGTGAGTGAAAAGTTACCAATAGCTTTTGCAAAAATTGATAATACAGGGTTTGCAGGAAAGTAAACATTTGGAAATGGTAAAAGGTAACAGTTGTGGTGTTACAAGAAGGAAGTTTTTGTTTAATGATAAAACCCAGTTATATCAATGTAATTGTATGTGCAACTCTGTGCAGTCACATGGGATGGAAGCTTGGTAATTAAATTATCCAAGGGGGTCAGGTAGAGTGGCTACTATCACCACTAGGCTTCTGTCCCCAGAAGCCTTTACAGCTATTCTGAGGGGAAATGGGCCCTTTTCTCACAGAAATGGTCTATAAGGGACTGATCAGAATTACTTAACTTTTGGGTAATGTAATCAAAATCACTGGAGGAATATAAGGGGTTTCTATTGGAACTTAACTTGGCTGCCTCTGGTTGTGTCTAGTTGTACAAGATGGGAGTGTAATCGGGGTACAGTTCTATAAAAGACTAATCGCAGTGCAAAGGATGTTAGGCAAAAGAGAATTTTGCGTGTGTGCACAGGTAAAAGAAAAGGAAAAGGGGAGGAATGATGGGAACACTGAGCCCTGGGGTGGCTCTGGGGGATCAGATTGTTGCTTTGGTGGGTGTGCATAAAAACTCTGTGGGCACGGGGGAGGCAGTTACACCTTGTGTAAAATTAATGTGGCTAATATAATGCTATGGAGGTTAAACTATGAAAGGAATGTGCATTTTCCCAGGACATGTGCAGTGTATACTGGAGAAGGGGTAAAAGAAATGCAAATAAAACATGATACTTAAATAAAATCCTAATAGGGCTCCAAAAGGAGCCACAATAGGTTGTGCTTTCTTTTTCAGATCTGTGTGATTTAGAGCAGGAGATGAAAGTGGAAAGTAATCAGAACTCTAGTGGAAGTGGAATGTGTCACTTTTAAGACCATCTCTGAGCTGCTAATAGCTTTGGATCCAAAGCAAGCCAGAAAACTTCTGTGTAAATGCAAATTACCTAGCTGATGGGCACAAAGGAGCTGCAAGTAATGAATACATCTGGTCAGCAAACAAGCTACTAGAAGACTCAGATTATGGCCCTTCAGGAAAGGGAGATGAAAAAACAAGTCAAGCCTGAAAATAAGGGGAACAGGTTAACCCTAAGGGGTGTGTGTGTGGGGGGTGTGTGTACAGTGCTGAAATCTGAAGCTGTGTCTCAGCTATTACCTGAGGAAAAAACTTAAAGCTTGGTACAGCAGAGAAACTATTGCAAACTTGGTCTGTTGTACAAGAGGAGAAACTGAGGTACACCACCACATGAATTTCATAAATGACCAGTGAGTGGGGTAATTCACTAGCCTTACTATAGAACAAAATAAGGACAGCGTGGAGGTAATTCTTCTGGTTTTCCTGCAATTAGCAAGGAAATTTGTAAAAGGAAGTGTTAATTATTATTAAGCAATAATCTGTCCCCACCAGGGGGTGGAGGAAATTGTTTCTTTTGTTTTTCAGACACTCTACAAGCAAGCTGGCGCCAGCGGAAGAATAACCCAGAATACCATGGATCTGTGTTTTGTGTTGTTTGTCTGTGGTGTTTGTCTTGTTGCTAGCATTGTTGTGTTTTAATGAACAGAAAATCTCATGATGTGGGTGGGGGATGGCTTCAAAAGGCTGACCTTGTGGGGGGGAGATGTATATGGGAATGCAAAATGCTCAACTAGGAGGTCAGCACCTGTGTAATAGCTACCGTGGTACCTGGAAATGGAATGGCAACTAAGGTGGCCCCCACAAGCCCTGTGGGAATAATGAGAAGTGGAGGAGCTCACTGGGAATCAATGGAGGGGTATGCAAAGTGGTGTAAATCAGCAGAAGATGTTTGGATGTGCCCCTCTCCTATGACTATGGAGGAGCAGGATCAATGGCCTATGCAAGGGGTGGACAATTGGGTGCATTGTATATAAGGTGTTTTGCTGGAAATGTACATATTACTGGGGCACATTTACACCAGCCCATAACCAAACTACACACATCTACATGCTGCTGTCTGGACTTTGGTGCACAAATGGATCTGTGAATCTTATTGATGTAAATTATCAAACCAGGACATACTGCCTGATTCCATACCAAGTGGTTAAGCTGGTTGGGACAATATCCCATCTCTCTGTGAACATTCAATGGACTTATGATTTGGACAAAAGCACATAAAAATTTCAGGGGCAGCTTGTTGCAACTGCCAGCAACTGGACACATAAGATCGTGACCTGTCGAAAGAGGAGAGGCAGTGTTTTGGGGGTGTCTCGGGTGTTGGATCATACTGCCGTGGTCAGGACTCGGTGTTGCTGTGAATTTTGCATTGTTAATTGTACTTGTGTTACGTTGCATAGGGAGATAACCTATAAGTAATGTAGTAAGCCCTCCAAACCCTACAGTGTACAAGACAACCCGGACCCAACCTTCTTAGGCCCACTCCAATGGGAAGTCTGGAGCACTAATTGGAATAGGTGTGGTATGCCCGTACGAGAGAAGGTGCAGGGCACTAGACTACACAAGGGGCAGTGGAACAAATAGAATATCGACACCTTCCACCTTGATGCCTGGCCTTATCAGGAAATGTGTCGCCATATGTCCTATGCTTTTCCAGGGATACTTGGGGAGGAGAATCCCAAAAGAAAAAGGAAAAAAAAGGGGTGGAGTGTTAGGATATAGATATTCAGGCCTATCTGTAAAGGCCTGTGCTCTAAGAATTTAGGTGTATTCTTATCTCTTAGCTAGTTTCAGAGGTATAAAAGAAAGAATCAAAATCACTGTCTGCCGGTGTAAGGGCCTTCTCTTACTGTGACAGTCTGAGTCCCTGTGCTTAGGCTAAGGCCTCTGGCTAAGCAGCAGAGGCAGCCATAAGCTGGGAAGCGACCGGTCACATAGAATATCAGGGTTGAAAGGGACCTCAGGAGATCATCTAGTCCAACCCCCTGCTCAAAGTAGGACCGATCCCCAATTAAATCATCCAAGCCAGGGCTTTGTCAAGCCTGACCTTAAAAACTTCTAAGGAAGGAGATTCCACCACCTCCCTAGGTAACGCATTCTAGTGTTTCACCACCCTCCTAGTGAAAAAGTTTTTCCTAATATACAACCTAAACCTCCCCCACTGCAACTTGAGATTGTTACTCCTCGTTCTGTCATCTGCTACCACTGAGAACAGTCTAGATCCATCCTCTTTGGAACCCCCTTTCAGGTAGTTGAAAGCAGCTATCAAATCCCCCCTCATTCTTCTCTTCTGTAGACTAAACATCCCCAGTTCCCTCAGCCTCTCCTCATAACTCATGTGTTCCAGTCCCCTAATCATTTTTGTTGCCATCCGCTGGAGTCTTTCCAATTTTTCCACATCCATCTTGTAGTGTGGGGCCCAAAACTGGACACAGGACTCCAGATGAGGCCTCACCAGTGTTGAATAGAGGGGAACTATCACGTCCCTCGATCTGCTGGCAGTGTCCTTACTTATACATCCCAAAATGCCATTGGCCTTCTTGGCAACAAAGGGCACACTCATATCCAGCTTCTCGTCCACTGTAACCCCTAGATCCTTTTCTGCAGAACTGCTGTCTAGCCATTCAGTCCCTAGACTGTAGCGGTGCATGGGATTCTTCCATCCTAAGTGCAGGACTCTGCACTTGTCCTTGTTGAACCCCATTAGATTTCTTTTGGCCCAATCCTCTAATTTGTCTAGGTCCCTCTGTATCCTATCCCTACCTTCCAGTGTATCTACCACTCCTCCCAGTTTTGTGTCATCCGCAAATTTGCTGAGGGTGCAATCCACACCATCCTCCAGATCATTAATGAAGATATTGAACAAAACATCCTCACATTCCAACCAAGTCACATTGAAAGAAGGTGCTATTGGGCTGTTAGGAATACAATCCTGTTCTGATAACGCCTATCGCCTCCAGAGAAAGGGAAGTGCCTAGAAGATGTAAAAGGAAACTTAGTCTGATAGCATCCTGTCTGGCAAGAACTCACTTATCCATAGCTGGAATGTGAAATTCTCTTCTCTGTGTTGTTCTACCACTCTAGTCCCCATTTCCCTATTGTTTGTCTGTATCATCTCTGTCTGGTTCTGTGATTGTTTCTGTCTGCTGTATAATTAATTTTGCTGGGTATAAACTAATTAAGGTGGCTGTATATAATTGGTTAAATAATCATGTTACAATATGTTAGGATTGGTTAGTTAAATTTCAGGAAAATGATTGGTTAAGGTATAGCTAAGCAGAACTCAAGTTTTACTATATAGTCTGCAGTCAATCAGGAAGTAAGGGGGGATGGGAACAGGGAATGGGGGTAAGGAAATTGGAATCATGTTTTGCTAAGTGGGGGAAACGGCACAGGGACACAGGTGTAAGGCTCTGTGGTGTCAGAACTGGGAAGGGGTACACTAAGGAAGGAAACTGGAATCATGCTTGCTGGAAGTTCACCCCAATAAACATTGAATTGTTTGCATCTTTGGACTTCCGGTATTGTTGCTCTCTGTTCATGTGAGAAGGACCAGAGAAGTAAGCGGGTGAAGGAATAAGCCCCTAACAGCAGGGAAATCAGAAATCCTGGGTCCTGTCTCTAATCTTGCCACTCATTCTCTGTTTGACCATGGCCAAGTAACATCACCCTGTGTCTCATTTTACATATCTGTATTATGGGGATATGTTCATAGTGACTTTCATTGCTCAGTGTTTTGAAGATCTTCAATGAAAGGTGCTACACAGTTTGATGATAGTTACTGATGAAATTTACTGATCTCTGATCCATTAGCAACAGCCCTGGGTACCTTACAGAAAGTGTTCATATCTCCCCTCAGTCATCTTTCTCCATATCAGTCTGACAACTATCTACCAAGCTATCCTGGGCATTTACAGGGTATCAGGCCCTAAGGAGATCTAGTCATTATCCCTAGTTTCTTCCTAATCAACTATAATTTTTAAATATACACAAATTCACAGAGCAGCGAATTTCTCTGTGACTCAGCGCATAGCCCAAGAATTCTCATCTCCCTTCGGGAAGGTCCCTTAATTACTGTTTAATGCTGTAGTTGGATAAAAACCACAGAAGCACAGACAAGCTTGTCACCAGCCTCTTTACATTCAGATGCCTCTTCTCCTCTAGAGGCTGAGCGAACCCCCCTGGGATTGCACAGAGCTCTATTATAAACGGTGCTCAGCCCTGCGTCTGCTCTCAGCCTGGGATGTTGCTGCGGATGCTGGGGTGAGAGCGGTGTGGGACACAGCTACCTGAGGGGGATTCCCAGGGAAGACACTTCCGTCTCAGGATTCACAGGTACCATCTCTTACTGATGAGCTCACCTGCTCAACAAACCCTGTGCAACGTGGGCGTGATGGGACAGAGAGAGACTGCCTGCTGCTGGCCCACTGCCCTCTTACAAGGGCCAGCTGGGCCCTGATTGAGCTGGCCACAGTGGTGGCTGCTCCCTTAATCAGCCTGGGCTTTTCTCCCAGCCCCTAACCCTCTCCCAGGGATGGCTTTAACCCTGTCAGGGCTGGAGCTGTTGACCACCCTGCTACAGTGTGAATGAGGAATGTGTGTGTTAGGAGATAAGTGTGAAGGCCATCACCAAACCAGATGTTCTAGGGAGGAACTGAAGTCAGATGCAAGGGCACCAGGAGGCTTGACGACTCTGAAGATGAGACAGGCACCTATCAGTGGGGACAAGATAGCTGTGATCAAAACCAGCATGGGATAACTCCCTGAGAGACTTGATGATAAAGGATGAGAAGGACAATTTAAGAAACCAAGCACTCGTCAAACAACAATTGATTACAGCAAGACGGTGCAAAACTCATTGGTCCCAATGGAGGAAAATCACTGTATAAACAGGGGGCCTTTCCATGAAATGTTGGGTTCATCCTGCCAAGACTTCCCTAGAGCATCATGTCACTACCAACAGAACCCATCTCCTACCTACCTGCGATCAACCTAGCTGGCCACCATTGATCGCAGATCCAGACTCTGGACTGGTAACTATAACATTGACTGGCAGGACAGTGTGTGTGTGTGTGTGTGTGGTGTGACTGAATGCATATGATAATTGTTGTATCTTCAATAAACGTGGCGTATTAACTTTTCCCCTGAAAAAGATCCTCTGTTCTTCTTATAAGCATAACAGAACCTTTGCTAAGCCTTTGCTAAACTCTCCTATCTTCGCTCGAGCTCTGGTATTCTTCATCCTAAAATGTAATTCAAACAGCACAATCTTTCCACCAAACAAATAATGCAAAGCAAAGCAAGTATAAGCAGCAAGTCAATTGCAAAAGTCGTAGCACCATATCCACACTCCCCATCCAGGATCTGTTTGGGATATCCTCCTGTGCAGTTAGACATTCCCCTTTTATCTCTGTAAAACAAACCAAAAGGTTATTTAATCTTTGAACCACAGATTTAATTGTGGTGTGTGTCACGAAGTGTGGGGGAGTCCAGGCCCTGCACCCCTCTTTCTGGGATTCACTGAGACTCTCAGCCAGCCAGTAAAACAGAAGGTTTATTGGACAACAGGAACACAGTCCAAAACAGAGCTTGTGGGTACAACCAGGATCCCTCAGTCACATCCTTCTGGGGGAGCAGGGAGCTTAGACCCCAGCCCTGTGGTTCCCTGCGTTCCTCCACCCAGCCCCAAACTGAAACTAACCCCCCCCAGCAGGCTCCCTCCTGCAGCCTGTCTTCACATTCCTGGGTAGAGGTGTCACCTCCCCCTCCCCCTCCTGGCTCAGGTTACAGGCTCTCAGGTCACATTCCCAGGTCAACACTTCCCCCTCCCTGCTTCTTCACATCTCTCCCTCCTTCGAGACTGAACTGAGCAGGGTCACTCTGACCAGTGACCTGGGGAAGTTCGGGGCCCCTCTCTGGGACAGCGCATCCGCTATCAGGTTGGCCCTTCCCTTCACGTGGACCACGTCCATGTCGTAATCCTGCAGGAGCAGGCTGCATCTCAGGAGTTTGGCGTTGACTCCTTTCATCGGGTGCAGCCAGGTCAGGGGAGAGTGGTCAGTGTAGACGGTGAAGTGTTGCCCAAAGAGACAGGGCTCTAGTTTCTTGAGGGCCCACACCATGGCCAGGCACTCCTTCTCGATGGCCGCGTACTGTTGCTCCCGGGGTAGCAACTTCTTGCTCAGGTACACGATGGGGTGTCTCTCCCCCTTTTCATCCTCCTGCATTAACACCGCCCCCAGTCCCGTGTCTGAGGCGTCGGTGAACACCATAAAGGGCTTGTCAAAGTCTGGGTTTGCCAGGACTGGGCCACTGACCAGAGCCTCCTTCAGCGCCCAGAAAGCCTCCTGGCACTGCTCGGTCCAGACCACCTTGTCTGGCTTCCCCTTCTTGCATAGCTCAGTGATGGGGGCGGCGATGGTGCTAAAGTGGGGCACAAACCTTCGATAGTATCCTGCCAACCCAATAAAGGCTTGGACCTGCTTTTTGGTGTGGGGAGCGGGCCAGTCTCTGATCACCTCCACCTTGGCTGGTTCCGGCTTTAGGTGGCCGCTCCCCACCTGATGGCCCAGGTAAGATACTTCCGCCATCCCCACCTTGCACTTCTCTGCTTTTACAGTCAGCCCAGCCCCCTGGAGTCGGTCCAGCACTTGTCTGACCTGGGACACGTGGTCTTCCCAGGTCTGGCTAAAGACACAGATGTCATCAATATACGCCACGGCAAAACTCTCCATCCCCCTCAGGAGCTGGTCCACCAGGCGCTGGAAGGTGGCCGGCGCTCCCTTGAGGCCGAAAGGCAGGGTCAGGAACGCATAGAGCCCCAGAGGGGTGATAAAGGCCGATTTCAGCCGGGCATCTGCATCCAGCAGCACTTGCCAGTAGCCCTTTGTAAGGTCCATGGTGGTAAGGTACCGAGCTCCTCCCAGCTTGTCTAGGAGCTCATCCGGCCTGGGCATGGGGTAGGCATCCGATACAGTGATGGCATTGAGCTTCCGACAGTCCACACAGAACCGGACCGACCCATCCTTTTTGGGGACCAGCACCACCTGCAAGGCCCAAGGGCTGGCAGATGGCTGGATCACTCCCAAAGCCAGCATGTCCCGGACCTCTCTTTCCAGGTCCTGAGCAGTTTTCCCCGTGACTCGGAAGGGGGAGCATCTTATCGGCGGGTGCGACCCTGTCTGCACCCAGTGGACAGTCAGATTAGTGCGTCCAGGCTGGTTGGAAAACAGCTGTCGGTACGGATGCAACACCCCCCTGACCTCAGCTTGCTGGGCAGGGGTTAGCTGATCTGAGAGGGGAATTGTTTCCAGGGGGGAACCAGCTCTGGTCCCAGGGAATAGATCTACTAAAGGGTCATGTCCCTGCTCCTCCCATTGTCCACACATGGCCAACACCACATTCCCCCTGGCATAATATGGCTTCATCATATTCACATGGTACACCCGGCGGTGGTGCGCCCGGTTCGACAGCTCCACCACATAGTTTACCTCATTGAGCTGCTTGACAACCTTGAAAGGGCCCTCCCAGGCGGCCTGTAGTTTGTTCTTTCTCACGGGGATGAGAACCATCACCGGATCCCCGGTGGCGTAGGCACGGGCCCACGCCGTGCGGTCATACCAGACCTTCTGCTTCCTCTGGACTCTGGCCAGATTCTCCCTGGCCAGGCCCATGAGTTCAGCCAGTCTCTCTCGGAAGATCAGGACATACTCCACCACAGACTCTCCATCGGGAGTGGCCTTCCCCTCCCATTCGTCTCTCATCAGGTCCAGGGGGTCCCTCACCCTCCTGCCATATAACAGTTCGAAAGGTGAAAATCCGGTAGACTCCTGGGGCACCTCCCTGTACGCGAGGTAAGTACTTGTCCCAATCCTGCGGGTGCTGGTCCATAAAGGTTTTCAGCATCATCTTTAGCGTCCCGTTAAACCTCTCCACCAGCCCATTGGACTGGGGGTGATAAGCTGAGGCCCAGTCGTGCCGGACCCCACATTTCTCCCACAAGCACCGGAGCAGGGCCGACATGAAGTTGGAGCCTTGGTCTGTCAAGACTTCCTTGGGGAACCCCACTCGGCTGAAAATGGTCAGGAGCGCATCGGCCACGGTGTCTGCTTCAATGGAAGCTAAGGGCACTGCCTCGGGGTAGCGGGTGGCAAAATCTACCACCACCAGAATGTATTTCTTCCCTGACCAGGTCGTCTTGCTGAGAGGCCCCACGATGTCCATGGCCACCTTCTGGAAAGGCTCCTCTATGATGGGCAAAGGTCTCAAAGCCGCTTTCCCCTTGTCCCGGGCCTTCCCCACCCTCTGACAGGGGTCACAGGATCGGCAATACTGCCAGACCGTGGTAAAGACCCCGGGCCAGTAAAAGTTCTGTAGCAACCTCTGCCGGGTGCGCCGGATTCCCTGGTGCCCTGCGAGGGGGATGTCATGGGCCAGGGACAGGAGCTTGCGGCGATACTTCTGGGGGACCACCAGCTGCCTCCTGATCCCACAGGACTCCACTTCCCCTGGGGGAGCCCATTCTCGGTATAGGAACCCCTTCTCCCACAGGAACCTCTCCTGGCAGCCTCTCCTCATGGTCCTTCCCACACTGAGGTCGGCCAGGTCCCTGAGCTTCTGCAAGGAGGGATCTTTCCTCAACTCGGCCTGGAACTCAGCGGCTGGGGAAGGGATGGGGCCTGGTTCCCCCTCAGTGGCCAGGTCTGAGGCCTCAGCCTCTCTGAGCTGTGCCCCTCGGCGCTCCCTCCCCACCAGGGTAGGGTCCTGCGCCTCCGGTGTGGTACCCTCCCCAAGGTCGGGGCGCAGTGCCCTTCGCCGGCTTTGGCTATGGGTCACAACCAGGGTGGTCTGGGGCTTGCTTGGCCAGTCCTCTAGGTCTCCCCCCATGTAAACCTCAGTGGACAAATGGTGGTGTACCCCCACATCCTTGGGGCCCTCCTTGGCCCCCCATTTCAGGTGTACCCTTGCCATGGGCACCTTAAATGGGGTCCCACCCACCCCCATCAGGGTCAGGTAGGTGTTGGGAACCACCCGACCTGGGGCCACCACCTCAGGCCGGGCCAGCATCACCTCCACGCCCGTATCCCAGTATCCATTGACCTTCCTCCCTTCCACCTCCAGGGGAACAAGGCACTCTCTCCGGAGGGACAGCCCCGCGCCCACCCTGTAAACCGAGCACCCTGAGTCCAGAGCCTCCAGCCCTCTGGCGGAGCTGGCCTGGGGTACTCTTCCCTCTGGAGCAGGTGGTAAGCTGGCAGCCCCCCTTGCCTGGGTCCCTACCCAGTTAACCCTGGGTAGGTTGGGTCTGCTCAGTCTGTCCCTGAGCCTGGGGCACTGGGACCGTACGTGGCCTCTCTGGCCACAGTGATAGCAGCTCAGGGCACGTTGGTCCCCTCGAGCGGGTCGGAGGGGCCCGACGCCAGATGTTCCCCTTGGGAGGGGGTTCTCCACGTTTCCCCACTGGGAGGCCCCCTGGTGACTCTCTCTCTGCATCGGGGGGGGCTGTTCTTTTGGGACTCCTCCCGGCTACCCCCTGACCGACTGTTCACAAACTCGTCGGCCAGCTGCCCTGCGTGCTGGGGGTTCTCTAGCTTTTTGTCCACCAACCACAGCCTCAGGTCGGAAGGGCACTGTTCATACAGTTGCTCCAGTACGATTAGGTCAAGCAGGTCCTCTTTAGCTTGGGCCCCAGCTGTCCACTTGCGGGCATATCCCTGCATCCGGTTGGCCAGTTGTAGGTCTGTGACCTCAGGCATTTTACGCTGACTCCGGAACCTTTTCCGGTACATCTCAGGGGTCAGCCCAAACTCCCGGAGCAGGGTCTGTTTGAACAGTTCGTAGTCCCCTGCCTCTGCCCCTGTCATCCGGCTGTACACCTCCAAGGCTTTGGGGTCCAGTAAGGAGGTGAGAAACTGGAGCCTGTCTTCAGGGTCAACCCTGTGCATCTCGCAGGCATTCTCAAAGGCTGTCAGGAAGCTATCTATGTCCCCCCCTCCTTCCGCTGGGCCAGGAGGCACTTATCAAAGCTCCTTGGAATGACCTCCCTCAGCCTGGGTGCCCTCCATCCAGCCAGGCACATGCCATAATATTCCATTGGTTTAGTCCAAAAGCAGCTGATTCTCCTTTAGAAAAGGAGTTCCTAGAATTACTGGATCGGCCTCTTAATCTATCTGCAACATTTGTTCTCTACAACAAAATTCCTCAGCTGCATTTCTGAGTATAGTTACTTTCACTGAATAATCATCTTCCCCATCACTCCTTCCCCAGTAAAGGATGCTGCTGAATTAATCTCAGATACATATTGAGTCAAGTCACAATTTCTATTTACAATATTTACACCAGCCCCACTATCCAGTAGAGCATCTTTGGGTCCATTATCTCCCATGATGAGGGTTGTCTTAGTTCTCTCGTTCAAGTCCCACCTTAATCTAATTATCATCTCCCACTCCTGGGGACCCATTTCCAGTGGGAGCAACCTGTCACCAGGGCCTCCCTATGCAGAAAGTGTATCAAAGCCTTCACATTGCATGGCTGCAATTCCCCTCTGCTCTTTAAAAACTCACTCTTCTATCCTTTGCATATTTTTGATCAATTCATCGGTGGGTTTCCCAACCCATTTATCCATATCTACTCCCCTCAACTTCAAGTACTTCCAAGGAATGTTTCACATCACATGTCCTCCTTTCTGAGGCTCACTCCGCCCATTCCACCCTCTACCTCCTTGGGGTGAGGCAGACTGTCCTCCGCCACAGCCACACCCTCTCCCACGGCCTCCTCATTTATACACAGTCGCATTCGAATAAGTCGCTACTTCAACAAACGGCACTCTAGATTTTGTACCATCTACTTGGCTTCCCCCTTTCATCATCCGTTGGCACACTATACAGTGATCCAACAAATCCCAAATCCCTCAGTTTGGGCCCGACTTACCAAACTAGTACTACGTAGCTGTGATGGGTTGCCCTGAGGGTGGAGCCCGGGACTGTGGGACAACTGTGTTATGCTTATAAGAAGCACATGGGATTTTTTTTTTTTTTTTAGGGGAAAAGGCAATACTCCGCATTTATTGGAAATACAACAATTAGCATATGCATTTAATTACACATACACACACACTGTTTTGCCAGTTGATGTTATAGTTACCAGGTTAGAGTCCGCATTAATTTAGTGACCAGCTAGGTTGATTATGGGTAGGGAGGAGCTGGGTTTTGTTGGTTGCAACATGATGGTTTGGGGAAGTCTTGGCAGGAAGAACCCAAAGTTTTATGGCAAGGCACTTTGTTTATATAGTAGGTTTTTTTTTTATTGGGACCAATGAGTTTTGCACTGTTATGCTGAAATCAGTTGTTGTTTGACGAGTGCTTGTTCTTTTAAATTGTTTTTTTTTTAATTTTTAATTTTTTTTTTAGGGAGTTATTTTATGATGGTTTTGATTACAGCTATTTTGTTTTTAATTGATAGTTGCCTGTTTTATTTTCAGAGTCATTAATTTGCCCTTTTTTGATATTTTAGTAGGGGCGTGTTGCAACCTCCTGGTGCCCTTGCGTCTGACTTCAGTTCCTTCCTAGAACATTTGGTCCAGTGATGGCTTTTATATATATATATATATATATATATATATATATATATATATATATATATATATATAAATTATTTATACACAAAACAGAATTGATTTACACAGAACATTTGAACAGGAACATTAAATTACAATGCAAGAGAAAAACAGCCATTGCATTTGTCAAGGTTCCTTCCCACTCTGAACTCTAGGGTACAGATGTGGGGACCTGCATGAAAACCTCCTAAGCTTACTTTTACCAGCTTAGGTTAAAAATTCCCCAAGGTACAAACTATTTTACCCTTGGACTTCCACTGCCACCACCAAACTTTATCTGGGTTCCTGAAAAAAAGTAGTTTGGAAACATCTTTCCCCCCAAAATCCTCCCAACCCTTGCACCCCACTTCCTGGGGAAGGCTTGGTAAAAATCCTCACCAATTTGCATAGGTGACCACAGACCCAAACCCTTGGATCTTAAAACAATGATAAAGCATTCAGTTTCCTTACAAGAAGACTTTTAATTGAAGTAAAAAGGAATCACCTCTGTAAACTCAGGATGGTGAATACCTTACAGGGTAATTAGATTCAAAACATAGAGAATCCCTCTATGCAAAACCTTAAGTTACAAAAAAGATACACAGACAGGAATATCTATTCTATTCAGCACAGCTCTTTTCTCAGCCATTTAAAGAAATCATAATCTAACACATACCTGGCTAGATTACTTACTAAGTTCTAAGACTCCATTCCTGTTCTGTCTCTGGCAAAAGCATCACACAGACAGACACAGACCCTTTGTTTCTCTCCTTCCTCCCAGCTTTTGAAAGTATCTTGTCTCCTCATTGGTCATTTTGGTCAGGTGCCAGCGAGGTCACCTTTAGCTTCTTAACCCTTTACAGGTGAGAGGATTTTTCCTCTGGCCAAGAGGGATTTTTAAGTGGTTTACCCTTCCCTTTATATTTATGACAGCATTTTTTTACTTATTTTAAAATGCTAAACCTACAACTAAAACCTAAAACCTAAAAGGTCTGTTACTGCCTTGAAATTAGCCCAGACACAGATTTTGGCTGATGCAATTTTACCAATGGCCCATTAGATGATTCCTTTTTCCTTTTAGAAAGGGTGGCTTGCAAGATATGATTAAATTATACACCAATACATTTAATACACGCTACATTATTATTTTTCATTTTTTATTTTAAATTATACAAAATACAAACATAAAACCCTACTACTATTGCTGTGCCCCCCTGAACTCTCTCCAGTCTGGGCTGTCTCTCACAGTGCCTTGCTAGTGATTGGCAGCAATCCCTCCAGGTGCTGTTATCACTCAGCACAACTGCATTATGGAGACCCCACACCCAGCTAGATTGCATGAATGCTCCTATAGCCACTCATGAATCACACAGAGAAAGGCACCAGCCAAATTCCCCCAGCTCCCAGCACTGCACCTCAGGAATATGCCATCTAATTTATTAATTGGTTCACCACTTTGTCAATGGAAAGTGGATATACACCAGCCTTTGAAACCTGAGCAATTTACCATTCACTTCAGGCAAACTCACTGGTAAAGTTAAACAGTTACACAAGTTTAGTGACTATAAAAGATAGATTTTAGGTGGTATTAAGTGATAGACAAAAAGTCAGAGTTAGTTACCAAAAGAAATAAAATATAAGCACGCAGTCTAAACTCTCAACCCTATTAGACTGGGCAACATCTAGATAAAGCAATTTTTCTCACCCCACTGGATATTGCAGTCCATAGTATACAGATTTCCCCTTTGAAATCTGGGTCAGCCCCCTCAGCTGGAGTCTCAAGTCTTCATCATCCTTGTCGCTTGCAGTGTGTGTGACAGTATTCTTGTCAGCAAGTTAAGGAAGTATGGGCTGGATGAATGCACTATAAGGTGGGTAGAAAGCTGGCTAGATTGTCGGGCTCAACGGGTAGTGATCAATGGCTCCATGTCTAGTTGGCAGCCGGTATCAAGTGGAGTGCCCCAAGGGTCGGTCCTGGGGCCGGTTTTGTTCAATATCTTCATAAATGATCTGGAGGATGGTGTGGATTGCACTCTCAGCAAATTTGCGGATGATACTAAACTGGGAGGAGTGGTAGATATGCTGGAGGGCAGGGATAGGATACAGAGGGACCTAGACAAATTGGAGGATTGGGCCAAAAGAAATCTGATGAGGTTCAATAAGGATAAGTGCAGGGTCCTGCACTTAGGACGGAAGAACCCATGCACAGCTACAGACTAGGGACCGAATGGCTAGGCAGCAGTTCTGCGGAAAAGGACCTAGGGGTTACAGTGGACGAGAAGCTGGATATGAGCCAGCAGTGTGCCCTTGTTGCCAAGAAGGCCAATGGCATTTTGGGATGTATAAGTAGGGGCATAGCGAGCAGATCGAGGGACGTGATCGTCCCCCTCTATTTGACATTGGTGCGGCCCCATCTGGAGTACCGTGTCCAGTTTTTGTTCCCCACACTACAAGAAGGATGTGGATAAATTGGAGAGTGTCCAACGAAGGGCAACAAAAATGATTAGGGGTCTGGAACACATGACTTATGAGGAGAGGCTGAGGGAACTGGGATTGTTCAGTCTGCAGAAGAGAAGAATGAGGGGGGATTTGATAGCTGCTTTCAACTACCTGAAAGAGGGTTCCAAAGAGGATGGCTCTAGACTGTTCTCAATGGTAGCAGATGACAGAACAAGGAGTAATGGTCTCAAGTTGCAGTGGGGGAGGTTTAGGTTGGATATTAGGAAAAACTTTTTCACTAGGAGGGTGGTGAAACACTGGAATGCGTTGCCTAGGGAGGTGGTAGAATCTCATTCCTTAGAAGTTTTTAAGGTCAGGCTTGACAAAGCCCTGGCTGGGATGATTTAATTGGGGATGGGTCCTGCTTTTGAGCAGGGGGTTGGACTAGATGACCTCCTGAGGTCCCTTCTAACCCTGATGTTCTATGATTCTATGATTCTATGAAGGAGAAAGGCCCAGCATGTGGCAGCTGTATTCTGTTTTATATCCTCAGTCCCATGTGCTTGGGGAGCACAAGTCCAGGCATGTCTGGGGGACATTGCTGAGTCCACCAGGCAAGGTTGAGCAATTCTCCGGGTGTGGCCTCATGCAGGTGAGTCATTGAATTGTAGCTCCCTTGCTGGACAATGGTTGTTGATGAATTGTTTGACACCTCACCCAGGCATTGGTTACTTTCCTTGCCAGCCCTGAATGGGAAGGCTCCAGCTTGGGAACTTTCCAGCTACACAGGCACGCACCCCCTCTGGAGTGTAAACCGAACATTATACAGGGAATTGTACAGCATAAGTTCATGAAACTCGCCCACTCCCTCAATGTAGAGAGGAATATACAACAGCTTTCTGCCCCAAATTATGACTCCATCAAACTGCTCTGAGACAAAGAAGAAACAAGTTGATTAACTACAAAAGACAGATTTTAAGTGATTATAAGGGATAGCAAACAGATAAATGGAAAAAAGGCAAATATAGCGCCCACCGTTAGAAAAGGGAAGAAGGAGAACCCAGGGAACCACACACCCATCAACTTCACCTCAGTCCCTGGAAAAATCATTGACCAGGTCCTCAAGGAAACCATTTTGAAGCACTTGGAGGAGAAGAAGCTGATCAGGAACAGTCAACATGGGTTCACCAAGCACAAGTCATGCCTGACCAACCTGATTGCCTTCTATGATGAGATTACTGGCTCTGTGGATGAGGGGAAAGCGGTGGACATGATATATCTTGACTTTAGCAAAGCTTTTGATATGGTCTCCCACAGTATTCTTGCCAGCAAGTTAAAAAAGTATGCATTGGATGAATGGACCATAAAGTGGATAGAAAGTTGGTTAGATTGTCAGGCTCAACGGGTTAGTGATCAATGGCTCAATGTCTAGCTGGCAGCCAATATTAAGCGGAGTGCCCCAGGGGTCGGTCCTGGGGCTGGTTTTGTTCAACATCTTTATTAATGATCTGGATAATGGGATGAAATGCACCCTTAGCAAGTTTGTGGATGGCACTAAGCTAGGGGGAGAGGTAAATACACTGGAGGGTAGGGATAGGATACAGAGGTACCTAGACAAATTAGAGGATTGGGCCAAAAGAAATCTGATGATGTTCAACAAGGACAAGTGCAGAGTTACCTAGGCCGGTGGTGGAATCTCCATACTTAGAGATTTTTAAGGCCCGGCTTGTCAAAGCCCTGGATGGGATGACTCTCTCTCTGCATCGGGGGGGGCTGTTCTTTTGGGACTCCTCCCGGCTACCCCCTGACCGACTGTTCACAAACTCGTCGGCCAGCTGCCCTGCGTGCTGGGGGTTCTCTAGCTTTTTGTCCACCAACCACAGCCTCAGGTCGGAAGGGCACTGTTCATACAGTTGCTCCAGTACGATTAGGTCAAGCAGGTCCTCTTTAGCTTGGGCCCCAGCTGTCCACTTGCGGGCATATCCCTGCATCCGGTTGGCCAGTTGTAGGTCTGTGACCTCAGGCATTTTACGCTGACTCCGGAACCTTTTCCGGTACATCTCAGGGGTCAGCCCAAACTCCCGGAGCAGGGTCTGTTTGAACAGTTCGTAGTCCCCTGCCTCTGCCCCTGTCATCCGGCTGTACACCTCCAAGGCTTTGGGGTCCAGTAAGGAGGTGAGAAACTGGAGCCTGTCTTCAGGGTCAACCCTGTGCATCTCGCAGGCATTCTCAAAGGCTGTCAGGAAGCTATCTATGTCCCCCCCTCCTTCCGCTGGGCCAGGAGGCACTTATCAAAGCTCCTTGGAATGACCTCCCTCAGCCTGGGTGCCCTCCATCCAGCCAGGCACATGCCATAATATTCCATTGGTTTAGTCCAAAAGCAGCTGATTCTCCTTTAGAAAAGGAGTTCCTAGAATTACTGGATCGGCCTCTTAATCTATCTGCAACATTTGTTCTCTACAACAAAATTCCTCAGCTGCATTTCTGAGTATAGTTACTTTCACTGAATAATCATCTTCCCCATCACTCCTTCCCCAGTAAAGGATGCTGCTGAATTAATCTCAGATACATATTGAGTCAAGTCACAATTTCTATTTACAATATTTACACCAGCCCCACTATCCAGTAGAGCATCTTTGGGTCCATTATCTCCCATGATGAGGGTTGTCTTAGTTCTCTCGTTCAAGTCCCACCTTAATCTAATTATCATCTCCCACTCCTGGGGACCCATTTCCAGTGGGAGCAACCTGTCACCAGGGCCTCCCTATGCAGAAAGTGTATCAAAGCCTTCACATTGCATGGCTGCAATTCCCCTCTGCTCTTTAAAAACTCACTCTTCTATCCTTTGCATATTTTTGATCAATTCATCGGTGGGTTTCCCAACCCATTTATCCATATCTACTCCCCTCAACTTCAAGTACTTCCAAGGAATGTTTCACATCACATGTCCTCCTTTCTGAGGCTCACTCCGCCCATTCCACCCTCTACCTCCTTGGGGTGAGGCAGACTGTCCTCCGCCACAGCCACACCCTCTCCCACGGCCTCCTCATTTATACACAGTCGCATTCGAATAAGTCGCTACTTCAACAAACGGCACTCTAGATTTTGTACCATCTACTTGGCTTCCCCCTTTCATCATCCGTTGGCACACTATACAGTGATCCAACAAATCCCAAATCCCTCAGTTTGGGCCCGACTTACCAAACTAGTACTACGTAGCTGTGATGGGTTGCCCTGAGGGTGGAGCCCGGGACTGTGGGACAACTGTGTTATGCTTATAAGAAGCACATGGGATTTTTTTTTTTTTTTTAGGGGAAAAGGCAATACTCCGCATTTATTGGAAATACAACAATTAGCATATGCATTTAATTACACATACACACACACTGTTTTGCCAGTTGATGTTATAGTTACCAGGTTAGAGTCCGCATTAATTTAGTGACCAGCTAGGTTGATTATGGGTAGGGAGGAGCTGGGTTTTGTTGGTTGCAACATGATGGTTTGGGGAAGTCTTGGCAGGAAGAACCCAAAGTTTTATGGCAAGGCACTTTGTTTATATAGTAGGTTTTTTTTTTATTGGGACCAATGAGTTTTGCACTGTTATGCTGAAATCAGTTGTTGTTTGACGAGTGCTTGTTCTTTTAAATTGTTTTTTTTTTAATTTTTAATTTTTTTTTTAGGGAGTTATTTTATGATGGTTTTGATTACAGCTATTTTGTTTTTAATTGATAGTTGCCTGTTTTATTTTCAGAGTCATTAATTTGCCCTTTTTTGATATTTTAGTAGGGGCGTGTTGCAACCTCCTGGTGCCCTTGCGTCTGACTTCAGTTCCTTCCTAGAACATTTGGTCCAGTGATGGCTTTTATATATATATATATATATATATATATATATATATATATATATATATATAAATTATTTATACACAAAACAGAATTGATTTACACAGAACATTTGAACAGGAACATTAAATTACAATGCAAGAGAAAAACAGCCATTGCATTTGTCAAGGTTCCTTCCCACTCTGAACTCTAGGGTACAGATGTGGGGACCTGCATGAAAACCTCCTAAGCTTACTTTTACCAGCTTAGGTTAAAAATTCCCCAAGGTACAAACTATTTTACCCTTGGACTTCCACTGCCACCACCAAACTTTATCTGGGTTCCTGAAAAAAAGTAGTTTGGAAACATCTTTCCCCCCAAAATCCTCCCAACCCTTGCACCCCACTTCCTGGGGAAGGCTTGGTAAAAATCCTCACCAATTTGCATAGGTGACCACAGACCCAAACCCTTGGATCTTAAAACAATGATAAAGCATTCAGTTTCCTTACAAGAAGACTTTTAATTGAAGTAAAAAGGAATCACCTCTGTAAACTCAGGATGGTGAATACCTTACAGGGTAATTAGATTCAAAACATAGAGAATCCCTCTATGCAAAACCTTAAGTTACAAAAAAGATACACAGACAGGAATATCTATTCTATTCAGCACAGCTCTTTTCTCAGCCATTTAAAGAAATCATAATCTAACACATACCTGGCTAGATTACTTACTAAGTTCTAAGACTCCATTCCTGTTCTGTCTCTGGCAAAAGCATCACACAGACAGACACAGACCCTTTGTTTCTCTCCTTCCTCCCAGCTTTTGAAAGTATCTTGTCTCCTCATTGGTCATTTTGGTCAGGTGCCAGCGAGGTCACCTTTAGCTTCTTAACCCTTTACAGGTGAGAGGATTTTTCCTCTGGCCAAGAGGGATTTTTAAGTGGTTTACCCTTCCCTTTATATTTATGACAGCATTTTTTTACTTATTTTAAAATGCTAAACCTACAACTAAAACCTAAAACCTAAAAGGTCTGTTACTGCCTTGAAATTAGCCCAGACACAGATTTTGGCTGATGCAATTTTACCAATGGCCCATTAGATGATTCCTTTTTCCTTTTAGAAAGGGTGGCTTGCAAGATATGATTAAATTATACACCAATACATTTAATACACGCTACATTATTATTTTTCATTTTTTATTTTAAATTATACAAAATACAAACATAAAACCCTACTACTATTGCTGTGCCCCCCTGAACTCTCTCCAGTCTGGGCTGTCTCTCACAGTGCCTTGCTAGTGATTGGCAGCAATCCCTCCAGGTGCTGTTATCACTCAGCACAACTGCATTATGGAGACCCCACACCCAGCTAGATTGCATGAATGCTCCTATAGCCACTCATGAATCACACAGAGAAAGGCACCAGCCAAATTCCCCCAGCTCCCAGCACTGCACCTCAGGAATATGCCATCTAATTTATTAATTGGTTCACCACTTTGTCAATGGAAAGTGGATATACACCAGCCTTTGAAACCTGAGCAATTTACCATTCACTTCAGGCAAACTCACTGGTAAAGTTAAACAGTTACACAAGTTTAGTGACTATAAAAGATAGATTTTAGGTGGTATTAAGTGATAGACAAAAAGTCAGAGTTAGTTACCAAAAGAAATAAAATATAAGCACGCAGTCTAAACTCTCAACCCTATTAGACTGGGCAACATCTAGATAAAGCAATTTTTCTCACCCCACTGGATATTGCAGTCCATAGTATACAGATTTCCCCTTTGAAATCTGGGTCAGCCCCCTCAGCTGGAGTCTCAAGTCTTCATCATCCTTGTCGCTTGCAGTGTGTGTGACAGTATTCTTGTCAGCAAGTTAAGGAAGTATGGGCTGGATGAATGCACTATAAGGTGGGTAGAAAGCTGGCTAGATTGTCGGGCTCAACGGGTAGTGATCAATGGCTCCATGTCTAGTTGGCAGCCGGTATCAAGTGGAGTGCCCCAAGGGTCGGTCCTGGGGCCGGTTTTGTTCAATATCTTCATAAATGATCTGGAGGATGGTGTGGATTGCACTCTCAGCAAATTTGCGGATGATACTAAACTGGGAGGAGTGGTAGATATGCTGGAGGGCAGGGATAGGATACAGAGGGACCTAGACAAATTGGAGGATTGGGCCAAAAGAAATCTGATGAGGTTCAATAAGGATAAGTGCAGGGTCCTGCACTTAGGACGGAAGAACCCATGCACAGCTACAGACTAGGGACCGAATGGCTAGGCAGCAGTTCTGCGGAAAAGGACCTAGGGGTTACAGTGGACGAGAAGCTGGATATGAGCCAGCAGTGTGCCCTTGTTGCCAAGAAGGCCAATGGCATTTTGGGATGTATAAGTAGGGGCATAGCGAGCAGATCGAGGGACGTGATCGTCCCCCTCTATTTGACATTGGTGCGGCCCCATCTGGAGTACCGTGTCCAGTTTTTGTTCCCCACACTACAAGAAGGATGTGGATAAATTGGAGAGTGTCCAACGAAGGGCAACAAAAATGATTAGGGGTCTGGAACACATGACTTATGAGGAGAGGCTGAGGGAACTGGGATTGTTCAGTCTGCAGAAGAGAAGAATGAGGGGGGATTTGATAGCTGCTTTCAACTACCTGAAAGAGGGTTCCAAAGAGGATGGCTCTAGACTGTTCTCAATGGTAGCAGATGACAGAACAAGGAGTAATGGTCTCAAGTTGCAGTGGGGGAGGTTTAGGTTGGATATTAGGAAAAACTTTTTCACTAGGAGGGTGGTGAAACACTGGAATGCGTTGCCTAGGGAGGTGGTAGAATCTCATTCCTTAGAAGTTTTTAAGGTCAGGCTTGACAAAGCCCTGGCTGGGATGATTTAATTGGGGATGGGTCCTGCTTTTGAGCAGGGGGTTGGACTAGATGACCTCCTGAGGTCCCTTCTAACCCTGATGTTCTATGATTCTATGATTCTATGAAGGAGAAAGGCCCAGCATGTGGCAGCTGTATTCTGTTTTATATCCTCAGTCCCATGTGCTTGGGGAGCACAAGTCCAGGCATGTCTGGGGGACATTGCTGAGTCCACCAGGCAAGGTTGAGCAATTCTCCGGGTGTGGCCTCATGCAGGTGAGTCATTGAATTGTAGCTCCCTTGCTGGACAATGGTTGTTGATGAATTGTTTGACACCTCACCCAGGCATTGGTTACTTTCCTTGCTGTTGCCTCTGGGGGAGCTAATATCTGTCTGATTCCCCAATTTATGGCATGTTTTAGTGACAACCATACAACACAATTCTCATAACTATATTTGCATTAACGATATACATATGGATAGAGAAATGACTCTCAGCATATCATAACCTTTCTCCTCATACCCTACAAGTCATGCTTTATATGTAAGATCATGCTTATATAAAAATGAGGAATATGGAGGATTCAGGATGCTCACCCAAGGTATAGAATGTCATAATTGCTAATAAATTCTTGTCCAGTCCTTCAAACATATCAGTCCAAAATTCCTCTGCTTCAAATCTAATGCCATCAAAGAATCGGCTGTAATGTGATTGTTTTCTATAGTCCACACAAAATTTTACAGTGCTGTCCCTTTTGGGGACCAAGACCACAGGGATGCCACAAGCTATCAGATTCCTTAATTACTCCCTGGTCCAACGTGTTTTGTATCTTTGTACAAATTTGCTCTTTCCCCTTGCCGGTGGCCCTGTAAAGCCTGGAAGAGGAGGTTGTGTCCCTTTTGTGAGGATTTTATGGGACACCAAGTGTGTTTTCCCTGGCTTGTTGGAAAACACCTCACAGAAGTGATAACACCTCCCCCCTTTTGATGGCTTTTAACTCTCTACAGATTTCAATGCTTTTCAGAGTTGAACCACCTTGGCATTCAGCCATCGAGGGCCACACAGGGGAGCTTTCTGGGATCCTATAGGTCTTTTCCTCTCTTGACACATTATACAAGACCTGCAATAATCCCCCACATCATTCTGTATTCCTTGCCAGTAGAAATTCCTCTTTAGCCTGTCATAAGCCCTCTGAACCCCCAAGTGACCAGCAAAAAGACCATGATGAGCTACCAGCATCAATTCCCCACAGTGCTGGCTGAGTACAACCAACTGCTTCTAGCATTGCCCAGGGCCTCTGGTCCTCCTACAGGAGCTTCTCCATACAGCTTCCCATCCTCTTCAAAAAAACTTCTCACCCCACTCCCTTCCTGGAATTCCCTCTAGGACACATTTCCTTATGCTTTCTACAGTGTGGTCTGCCTTTTGCTTATGTGCAAATTCCTGACAGCTAGTACTTCGGACAACATCCTCAGTTACTGACAACATCCTCCCTGCCCCTGGCCCTAGGGACATGTTGCCTTTGGTTGGGCAGAGGCCTGACTCTGCCTCTCCCCACCTTGGGAGCATGCTTCCCCCCTTCATTACCATGTCAAGAGAACCCTCATTCACCTCCCCAGTGGTTTCTAAGGTTCCATCACCATTCCCCAGGCTCCCTCTGAGACACACACTTCCATGCTCTCTAGAACAGGATCTATTCCTGGTTTAGCTGAGACAGACCTGCAGCTACCAGCTGGAACATCCTTCTCACTGACAGGCAATACACACTCTTACCCCTTTGAGGACCCTACACAACACTTCTTCTTCCTGTGAGTTACCACCCCAACAGTCTTGGCCTTGTGGAAAAAAATCATTCCTTACCAACATGCCCACTGGGAGGTCCTCTAGCATTCTTACCATTAAATCACTTTCCAAACCTTCCCACTTCACATGATTTTTTGCTAGTGGCATGTGGAACCTGTTCAGACCCTCTCCCTTAATCTTGGCCATTTGGCCTGGTAAAATATTAGCCTCTGGGACCACACTTGGTCAAACCAGAGAGATCTGGGCCCCAGCATCATCCACCCAAGGCACTCTGTGCGATTAATCTTAACAACCTTAATGTGTTTCCTGTCTGTTTCACCAGCCCCTGTGTCCACAAAGCAGGTGTGGTAAGTTGTGGGGGTACCCTCTGGGGCTTTGGGGCTGAGGACAACTGTGCCAACATAAGTGGCCATCTTTTAGTCTTCAGGGATCTCATGGAGTACACACAGCCTCTCAAAGGTGATGAAATATTCAGTAATGTCCCTTGTCTCCCTGAATGCAGGACACAACCATTCCCATTTGTGGATTTTTGGAGAGGTGGGACTCCCTGGTGTGTGGGGGCTCTGGTTACACTTCTCTATCAAGTCCAATTCATGCTTCCTTTCTTTCTCCCTTTCCTCCACGGCTAGCTTCGAGGGCTCTTTTTTTTTCTCAGCCTCTGTTTCAGTTCCATGGCTCTTCAGTGTGCAGCTTTTTGCCCAGCATCCTCTGCTTCCATAGATCTCTGGTGTGCAGCTTCTTTTCTGGTATTCTCTGCTTCAGTCTGCAGTCACTGTAATTCCATATGTCTTTTGTGTTCCTTCTCCTTCTCTTCTGCCTGCAATCTGCAGAACTCTAGCTTCTTACTAGTTTCACTTTCACTCTTTTTCCTGCTTTTCTGTCCCTACTTCCCTTGCCCTAAATAAGCAAACAGAAAATAACAAACTGGTAACCTCTTTGACTGATCTCTAGCCACCATACTTAAAACTAACTTAAAATCATCACCAGTGTATGAAGTGCCAATCTCACTCAGAGACTTAAGCTGTGCATATGACTCTCCTGCCCGCACCAATGTGACAGGTTCCCCTTGGGGTGCCATCTGGAACTGGGATACCACTGACCCCCCTTACCCACCAGCCTGGGATCCCTTTACACCTTACTTCTGTGGCAAGCTGCAAAGCCCTCTCTAGCCTGCACTTTCACAAGCACACATACAGGTAGGGATAGTCCAAGATGAAGTTACATGCAGAGACTGTGATCAGCCCTGAATGGGAAGGCTCCAGCTTGGGAACTTTCCAGCTACACAGGCACGCACCCCCTCTGGAGTGTAAACCGAACATTATACAGGGAATTGTACAGCATAAGTTCATGAAACTCGCCCACTCCCTCAATGTAGAGAGGAATATACAACAGCTTTCTGCCCCAAATTATGACTCCATCAAACTGCTCTGAGACAAAGAAGAAACAAGTTGATTAACTACAAAAGACAGATTTTAAGTGATTATAAGGGATAGCAAACAGATAAATGGAAAAAAGGCAAATATAGCGCCCACCGTTAGAAAAGGGAAGAAGGAGAACCCAGGGAACCACACACCCATCAACTTCACCTCAGTCCCTGGAAAAATCATTGACCAGGTCCTCAAGGAAACCATTTTGAAGCACTTGGAGGAGAAGAAGCTGATCAGGAACAGTCAACATGGGTTCACCAAGCACAAGTCATGCCTGACCAACCTGATTGCCTTCTATGATGAGATTACTGGCTCTGTGGATGAGGGGAAAGCGGTGGACATGATATATCTTGACTTTAGCAAAGCTTTTGATATGGTCTCCCACAGTATTCTTGCCAGCAAGTTAAAAAAGTATGCATTGGATGAATGGACCATAAAGTGGATAGAAAGTTGGTTAGATTGTCAGGCTCAACGGGTTAGTGATCAATGGCTCAATGTCTAGCTGGCAGCCAATATTAAGCGGAGTGCCCCAGGGGTCGGTCCTGGGGCTGGTTTTGTTCAACATCTTTATTAATGATCTGGATAATGGGATGAAATGCACCCTTAGCAAGTTTGTGGATGGCACTAAGCTAGGGGGAGAGGTAAATACACTGGAGGGTAGGGATAGGATACAGAGGTACCTAGACAAATTAGAGGATTGGGCCAAAAGAAATCTGATGATGTTCAACAAGGACAAGTGCAGAGTTACCTAGGCCGGTGGTGGAATCTCCATACTTAGAGATTTTTAAGGCCCGGCTTGTCAAAGCCCTGGATGGGATGATTTAGTTGGAGATTAGATTCTGCTTTGAGCAGGGGGTTGGACTAGATGACCTCCTGAGGTTCCTTCCAACCCTAATCTTCTATGATTCTATGGATGCGTGGTGATCCAACAGCATGATCTGTGTTTCCCTATCCTCTCTCTGCCAGAAGCTGGGAATGGGAGACAGGGATAGATCATTTGATGGTTACCTGTTCTGTTCATTCCCTCTGAGTCGCCTGGTATTGGCCACTGCTGGAAGATAGGACACTGGGCTAGATGGACCAAAGGTATTACTGAGTATGGCCATTCTGATGTTCTTATATGGACTGCAGATGTATCTGCTGCCACTGTAACCAACTCGACCCCACTCCCCTTCCAGAGCTGAGATAGAACCCAGGAGTCCTGATGGGGACTTTCTCTGCAGAGTTAGTAACCAAATAAGAACATACATAAAAACTTTAAAATGAATCAGTGGCTCTTAAGTGACTTGCCATAAGATGTAAGAAAATGTTAGTATTATAGCTGAGTGGGTCTAATAATTATTTAATTTTCTTTCTTTCATATACAAACTAGGTACAGTGCTCCTGGCAGCTAATTGATAAGTTATCTTCTAAATAAACAGTTAGTGGAAGGGGTAGGGCAATTGGGGGTGGGTGGGGGGGAGGGGGTCTCTCAGGGATCCAATTACCAGCAATTAGAAAGGTGGAAACCCAATGAGTAGTACATAGACCTATTCCCCGGTTTGTCATGCGGAATCAGCACAATAAGGTCAGGTAAGGATTTAATGTCTCTTTGACTGCTCAGTCAGTGATTCAGGGAGGAGGGCCCAGCACCATCACACCAGCCAGCTCTGCACGGAGCTCGGTCTGAGAGCCAGAGCACCAGGAGAAAACTTTAGGTCCCTTTATGAGTAAAGAGACGGAGCAGCCTGTCCCGGATCTGTTTGGTCCTCACCCCGTAGATGATGGGGTTCAGCATGGGGGGCACAAGGAGGTACATGTTGGCAATGAGAATGTGGAAATGCAGGGGCACATTGTGGCCAAACCGGTGCGTGAGGAAGGAGAAGAGAGCTGGGATGTAAGAGGCTAAGATGACACAGAGGTGGGAGCCACAGGTCCCAAAAGTCTTGAGCCGGGCGTCCTTTGTGGGGAGGCTGAAGATGGCCCTGAGGATCTGGGTATAGGACACAGCAATAAAACACACATCCAGACTGGACAGAAAGAAGGCCAGAAAAAGGCCGTAGTAACTATTGACACGGATGTCAGCGCAGGCCAAATTCACCACGGCCATGTGCTCGCAGTACGTGTGGGGGATGATGTTGGTTCTGCAATATGGCCAGCGCCTCACCAGGAAGGGATAGGGCAGTACGAGCATGCCACCACGCAGCACCACGACCAGGCCTATCTTGGCTACCACTGGGTTTGTCAGGATGGTGGAATGTCTCAGGGGATCACAGATGGCCACGTAGCGATCCAGAGCCATGGCCACAAAGATCCCAGACTCCATCACTGAGACACAGTGAATGAAGTACATCTGGGTGAGGCAGGCACTAAAATTGATCTCCCTGGAATTGAACCAGAAGATGCTCAGCATTTTAGGCAGGGTGGACGTGGACAGGCCCAGGTCAGCGACGGCCAGCATGCAGACGAAATAGTACATGGGCCCATGGAGGCTCGGCTCCGTCTTCACAATGAACAGGATGGTGAAGTTCCCCAAGATGGCTGTGATGTACAAGGCACAGAAGGGGATGGAGATCCAGACATGGGCTGCCTCCAGGCCAGGAATGCCCAGCAGGATGAAGGTGGAGGGGTTGGTGAAGTCAGTTGTGTTGGCATCTGACATGGAGTATGGGAGAAAGTGTTGAACTCTGAGGCAGAACGGTGTCTCCTGCGTGTACCGTACATTCCCCCGACTTCCGATATGTATCTAGTGTGATGGTCGCAGGACAAATGCCTGGATGGAGAGACAATGTTAATATGAGACATTACATGCACTACTGGGGGCTGTTCTCATGGGGGAAGCAGATTGGTGGCTCTTCAGAAACCGAAAAATGACATTTTCATTATTCAGATAAATGAATTATGAACAACTGACCTTACTAAGGCCAATTCTATTTTTATGGTGCTTCACGCATCAATAATTCCTACACTTCTGGGACTGTTTAGTTTAGAGAAGAGAGAAAGAAGGGGGCATGTGATAGAGAGAACAAAAGAAAAGAATGAAAGTGATTACATTCAAATGGACAAACAGAGAAGAGTTCCAAACCTGATAGGAAGAAAAAATGTAGACAGAAAAATGGGAATGGAAATTGGAAGTTATTTAAACCATGATTCTGCAATGAAGGAAGCGGAGAACTTTGGCTAAAAACCCAGTTCAGTGGCAAACTGAAGTCAGCAATTGTGGGGAGGGCAATAGATAGGAAATGGGGGAAAAGGAAAATATATAGCAAGTAATACAAATTGGAAGTTATGAACATTGATAAGGGACTTTAAAGACATTAGGAAAAAATCCATGCTTGGCAAGTCTAAGGATAGCAAAAAGGAGGTTATTTAGTATATTAAGAAGAAAAGAAATATTAGAGAAGGTTTAGGCCAATACTTAGAGCGAGAAAGGAAACTTGTTAATATCTCAGAAAATGTAGATATGTTCACAGAATATTTTTGTTCTGCACTGGGAAAGAAGCAGTAGGAGATACTCATATCACTTGAGGTGATGGAATAGTCTCCAATCCATTAGCTCTCAAGGAGAATGTTAAACAGCATCTACAGTAGAGTTAACACCAGAGTTACGAACTGACCGATCGACCACACGTTGCCAGATCAACCACACATCTCGTTCAAAACTAGAAGTACACAATCAGGTAGCAGCAGAGCCAAAAATAACAATAACAAAAACAAACAAAAAACCAATCCAACAACAACAAAAAAGGCAAATAAAGGATAGTTCTGTGTTAAACTTTAACAATTAAAAAATAAAGTGAAATTAAAAAAAAGATTTGACAAGGTTAGGAAACAATGGAAAAGGTTGTATCAGATTAGTCAAAAAAAATTAGTAATGTAATTAATGACAGTCAATAACATAGTTTATGGAAAACAGGTCTTGTCAAATAATTTCATTTTTTTAAAGTACACATTTGGTTGATCAAGGGAACCATGCAGATGTAAGAGACTTTGATTTCTCTGAGGCATTGGATTTAGTAGGGGAAAACATTCAGATAAAAAATGAACACTGTGCAGTATCAGTAGATTACGTATTTAATGGACTAAAAACTGACTAAATGACAGATCTCAAAAAGCAGTCGTCAATGGACTATTGTCATCAAATGAGGGTTTTTCTAGTGGGGTTCAGCAGGGATCAGTTCTATGCCTGATGCTATTCAATATTTTCATCAATGATCTGGAAGCAAATAGGAAATTACTGCAGATAAAATTTGTGGACTACCCAAAGTTTGGCAGAGTGGTTACAATGAGGAGGCCAGGGCTGGCATACTGTTTGATCTGGAACTTTTGGTGAGCTGGACTCATGCAAACAAAATGTTTTAATACAGTCACATGCAAAGTTATCCTCTCAGAACAGGGAATGTAGGACCGACCCACAGACTAGAGCACTGTATTATGGAATGCAGGGATTTAGGGGTCATTAGGGACAACTAACTCGTGAATTCCCAGTGTGATGCTGTGCCAAAAGGGCTGATGCGATCCTCGGATACATAAACAGGGAAGTGGTGAGTGGGGGCAGGGGAAGGATTTTACCTCTGCATTGGTGAAATGTCCTGGGGTCCACATTTAAAAAAGGTGTTGAAAAATTGGAGTGTCATAAATATAAAGGGAAGGGTAAACCCCTTTGAAATCCCTCCTGGCCAGGGGAAAGCTCCTCTCACCTGTAAAGGGTTAAGAAGCTAAAGGTAACCTCACTGGCACCTGACCAAAATGACCAATGAGGAGACAAGATACTTTCAAAAGCTGGGAGGAGGGAGAGAAACAAAGGGTCTGTGTCTGTCTGTAGTCTTCTTGGCCAGGGATAGACCAGGAATGGAGTCTTAGAACTTTTAGTAAGTAATCTAGCTAGGTATGTGTTAGATTATGATTTCTTTAAATGGCTGAGAAAAGAATTGTGCTGAATAGAATAACTATTTCTGTCTGTGAATCTTTTTTGTAACTTAAGGTTTTGCCTAGAGGGGTTCTCTATGTTTTTGAATCTAATTACCCTGTAAGATATCTACCATCCTGATTTTACAGGGGGGATTTCTTTATTTCTATTTACTTCTATTTTTTATTAAAAGTCTTCTTGTAAAAAACTGAATGCTTTTTCATTGTTCTCAGATCCAAGGGTTTGGGTCTGTGGTCACCTATGCAAATTGGTGAGGCTTTTTATCCAACATTTCCCAGGAAAGGGGGGGTGCAAGTGTTGGGAGGATTGTTCATTGTTCTTAAGATCCAAGGGTCTGGGTCTGTAGTCACCTAGGCAAATTGGTGAGGCTTTTTACCAAACCTTGTCCAGGAAGTGGGGTGCAAGGTTTTGGGAAGTATTTTGGGGGGAAGGACGCATCCAAACAGCTCTTCCCCAGTAACCAGTATTAGTTTGGTGGTGGTAGCGGCCAGTCCAAGGACAACGGGGGGAATATTTTGTACCTTGGGGAAGTTTTGACCTAAGCTGGTAAAGATAAGCTTAGGAGGTTTTTCATGCAGGTCCTCACATCTGTACCCTAGAGTTCAGAGTGGGGGAGGAACCTTGACAGAGAGGGTACAGAAAAGAGCCAAAAAATGATTTTAGGCTGGAGAGAATGGCACAAAACTTAAATGCTTCATCTCTTTATCTTCTCAAAAAGATGATCAAGAGGAGAAGTTCATGGGGAGAAAACTGTGGGTAATAACAGGCTCTGTAATCTAGACAAGAACAGCAGAGCAAGGCCCAATGGCTGGAAGCTGAAGCCAGACAAATTCCAGTTGGAAATAAGGGGCAAAAGTTTAGCACTGAGGGTGACTAACTGTTGGGACATCTGCGAAGAGAAGTGATGGATTCTCCAACTCCTCATGTCTGCAGATCCAGACTGGATGCATTTCTGGAAGATCTGCTTGAGGGCTTGTCTACATTTAAAAGGCTACAGCGGCTGTACCATAGTGCTTCAGCGTAGACACTTGTGGCCATCAGCTGGGGTGGTTGGGGGGATGAGGGCACAGTAAAGAGGGACATTTTGGCCCACGATACTGAAACAAACTCATCCTCTGTGGCAAGGGCCCTGGGATATTTAATGGCTGTGCAGAGCAGCAAGGAAAACAGACTTACTCTCTATCCTATCATGCCCACATTGCACAGGGTTTGTCAAGCAGGTGAGCTCCTCAGCAAGAGATGGTACCTGTGAATCCTGAGACGGAAGTGTCTTCCCTGGGAATCCCCCTCCGGTAGCTGTGTCCCACACCGCTCTCATTTCAGCATCTGCAGCAGCATCCCACACCGAGAGCTGACACAGGGCTGAGCACCGTTTATAAAATAGCTCTGTGCAATTCCAGGGGGGTTCACTCAGCCTCTAGAGGAGAAGCGGCATCTGAATGTAAACAGGCTGGTGACAAGCTTGTCTATGCTTCTGTGTTTTTTATCCAGCTATAGCAGTAAACAGTAATTCAGGGACCTTCCCAAAGGGAAGTGAGAACTCTTGGGCTCTGTGCTGAGTCACAGAGGAATTGGCTGCTTTGTGAATTTGTGTATATTTAAAAATTATAGTTGATTAGGAAGAAAACTAGGGATAATGACTAGATCTCCATAGGGCCTGATACCCTGTAAATGCCCAGGATAGCCGGGTAGATAGTAGACAGACAGATCTGGAGAAAGATGACTGAGGGGAGACACGAACACTTTCTGCAGGCACTGGGGGCTGTCGTTAAAGGATCAGAGATCAGTCATTCTTATCAGTAACTATTACCATACCGTGTAGCACCTTTCATAGAATCATAGAATCATAGAATATCAGGGTTGGAAGGGACCCCTGAAGGTCATCTAGTCCAACGCCCTGCTCGAAGCAGGACCAATTCCCAGTTAAATCATCCCAGCCAGGGCTTTGTCAAGCCTGACCTTAAAAACCTCTAAGGAAGGAGATTCTACCACCTCCCTAGGTAACGCATTCCAGTGTTTCACCACCCTCTTAGTGAAAAAGTTTTTCCTAATATCCAATCTAAACCTCCCCCACTGCAACTTGAGACCATTACTCCTCGTTCTGTCATCTGCTACCATTGAGAACAGTCTAGAGCCATCCTCTTTGGAACCCCCTTTCAGGTAGTTGAAAGCAGCTATCAAATCCCCCCTCATTCTTCTCTTCTGCAGCCTAAACAATCCCAGCTCCCTCAGCCTCTCCTCATAAGTCATGTGTTCTAGACCCCTAATCATTTTTGTTGCCCTTCGCTGGACTCTCTCCAATTTATCCACATCCTTCTTGTAGTGTGGGGCCCAAAAGTGGACACAGTACTCCAGATGAGGCCTCACCAATGTCGAATAGAGGGGGACGATCACGTCCCTCGATCTGCTCGCTATGCCCCTACTTATACATCCCAAAATGCCATTGGCCTTCTTGGCAACAAGGCCACACTGCTGACTCATATCCAGCTTCTCGTCCACTGTCACCCCTAGGTCCTTTTCCGCAGAACTGCTGCCTAGCCATTCAGTCCCTAGTCTGTAGCGGTGCATTGGATTCTTCCATCCTAAGTGCAGGACCCTGCACTTATCCTTATTGAACCTCATCAGATTTCTTTTGGCCCAATCCTCCAATTTGTCTAGGTTCTTCTGTATCCTATCCTTCCCCTCCAGCGTATCTACCACTCCTCCCAGTTTAGTATCATCCGCAAATTTGCTGAAAGTGCAATCCACACCATCCTCCAGATCATTTATGAAGATATTGAACAAAACCGGCCCCAGGACCGACCCTTGGGGCACTCCACTTGATACCGGCTGCCAACTAGACATGGAGCCATTGATCACTACCCGTTGAGCCCGACAATCTAGCCAGCTTTCTACCCACCTTATAGTGCATTCATCCAGCCCATACTTCCTTAACTTGCTGACAAGAATACTGTGGGAGACCGTGTCAAAAGCTTTGCTAAAGTCAAGAAACAATACATCCACTGCTTTCCCTTCATCCACAGAACCAGTAATCTCATCATAAAAGGCGATTAGATTAGTCAGGCATGACCTTCCCTTGGTGAATCCATGCTGGCTGTTCCTGATCACTTTCCTCTCATGCAAGTGCATCAGGATTGATTCCTTGAGGACCTGCTCCATGATTTTTCCAGGGACTGAGGTGAGGCTGACTGGCCTGTAGTTCCCAGGATCCTCCTTCTTCCCTTTTTTAAAGATTGGCACTACATTAGCCTTTTTCCAGTCATCCGGGACTTCCCCGGTTCGCCACGAGTTTTCAAAGATAATGGCCAATGGCTCTGCAATCACAGCCGCCAATTCCTTCAGCACTCTCGGATGCAACTCGTCCGGCCCCATGGACTTGTGCACGTCCAGCTTTTCTAAATAGTCCCTAACCACCTCTATCTCCACAGAGGGCTGGCCATCTCTTCCCCATTTTGTGATGCCCAGCGCAGCAGTCTGGGAGCTGACCTTGTTAGTGAAAACAGAGGCAAAAAAAGCATTGAGTACATTAGCTTTTTCCACATCCTCTGTCACTAGGTTGTCTCCCTCATTCAGTAAGGGGCCCACACTTTCCTTGGCTTTCTTCTTGTTGCCAACATACCTGAAAAAACCCTTCTTGTTACTCTTGACATCTCTCGCTAGCTGCAGCTCCAGGTGCGATTTGGCCCTCCTGATTTCATTCCTACATGCCCAAGCAATATTTTTATACTCTTCCCTGGTCATGTGTCCAACCTTCCACTTCTTGTAAGCTTCTTTTTTATGTTTAAGATCCGCTAGGATTTCACCATTCACTGAAGGAACTTCAAAACCCCCAGTAAAGGAAAGTCACTATGTACATATCCCCGTTATAGAGATAGTTAAACTGAGGCACAGAAAATGCCTCTCCCCATTGACCCTGGCACCTGTCATTTTCAGGGCCTTGGTTTCTCATTGACCCTTCCTTTTGGTACTGGGAAAGAGCCAATCAAATATCCTCACTAAGTTTTAGTAAAAGGGCAACAGTCCCCTTACATTCCCACCGGCTAAAATCTGCCACAGCAGAATGTTCACACCAGCACATCCGGGCCCCACATTAACAATATTTACCAGCATCTTTAATAAAAGAACATTTAACATATTTAACATCCCATGTGCACTTCTTTATACTAAACATGATAATATTAATTAAAGCACCACTTAGAATCAATAACATAATCATCTCTAAAAAAAGAAAAGGAGGACTCATAGCATCTTCGAGACTAACAAATTTATTTGAGCATAAGCTTTCGTGAACTACAGCTCATGTTTCATGTTCCCTGTGTATATAAATCTCCCTAATGTATTTTCCACTGAATGCATCCGATGAAGTGAGCTGTAGCTCACAAAAGCTTACACTCAAATAAATTGGTTAGTCTCTAAGTTGCCACAAGTCCTCCTGTTCTTTTTGCGGATACCGACGAACACGGCTGCTCCTCTGACACCTATAATCATCTCTAAGTTTAACAGGCAGCACACCCCTAGGAGTTCTCTGGGACCCTCTTAAGACTGGTGGTTCGTGACCCATATTTTTTATTCCCCTGTGCTTGGGTAACACCAGGTCAATTTGAGGGATCTGTACATTTTCATCAGGGTTTGGGTTTGACCCATTGGTTTCAGTCTCCTCGGGACATGCTGCTCTGTGCCTCCTATGAGTCCTGTTCAGACTAAAGTCCACTGTTTTAGCTGGTCCCTATGTACCGCTCTGTCAGGATCTCCTTCTTCAGTTTGGACAGTGTAAACCAGCAGTTCAGGATTGTTGAGAGAGACACAATGTAGGGATTTGACTCCCATGTGTCCTGTAGTTTATTACATAGTTGGCATCTGTGGTTGCGAACTATTACGTGGTTAACATTTCTTATGAGAGCCGCACTGGTCATGTGATCATAAGCCCTTTTCCTACTTTGTGCTGCGTCTTTAGTTGTACTGAGAGCAACTTTGTCAGCTCTCTTGGGCCTGTCCTGGGCACCTGTGAGCCAGTCATCAAAACTGGTCAAATCATCCTTGGAAAAGACTTCTTGATGCTTCTCTGGCAGCGCCCTTAAGACAGCCCCCTGCGCAGGAACCAGCCCCTTGAATGTTGCTTGAAGTGGGACTGGCTCTCCGCAGTTCTGTTCTGAGGATGCAGATCCACAACCTTTGCGCTTGAGTTCAGAAGACTCACTTGTACTCTTTAATGGCATTAGTCGGTACGCTGGCTGGCTGGAGCCCACGAGATAGGCTTACCCCAGAGGTAGGCTCTACAAGTGTTCAGTATCCATTGGTATTTCCTGGTACCCAGCAGAGTTCACCAAGGATCTTCCCTCTCCGGGAGGGAATAATGGTCTCCTTGTTCAGTCCACTTTCACATTTCAGATCTGCCCCGGGGGCCCAAGGAATGACTCTGACTCTCTGCGTGAGCCACTGCTCTACTCAGCACTCCATTGATCTTAGAGTTCCTATGACACGGCACCCCATATTCTTCATAGAGATATTTTTTTATGATATGGTTACAGCATAATTAGGAGGTATTTTATACAACAAGGGTCATGTGAGGTATCATTGGAAAGGTTATGATTTACTGAATATGATTATCCTGTTTGTATGCATGTGGGATATTTGTATCTGAAGTTAGGACTATTAACTCTGTATCTGTATTACAAATGTGTTGACCCCTGGGTAATACCCACTAGACACAATGCTTTCATTCTGGAAAGCTGGGTGGGGAAGGACCAGTAGATAAAACAATAGGCCTTCGAGGAAGCTTATCTCCCACCTGGGGAGACTTCCTGAGGACGCTGCAGACCAGGGCTGAGTAATGGCTGCTGTGACACTAATGGGACATGTGACCAGGTCACCTGGCGCTGGTCTCCGCCTTGGGATCTCACTGTTTTTCCACGGACTGGTGTGGAAACCAAGCTTTGAAACAAAGGGTTCCCGCTGTATGCAAAAGCTATTTAAGGAAGGGGATTGACATCATTGAGGGTCTTCACTGACTCCGCACCCAAAGAGACTCCTGGAAACATCTGAGGAACAAAGACTGAACTGGGAGAAGTGTGGGACCCCAGCTAAAGGGATTTTTAGCCTGTGAACTGAACACCTGGGGATTCCAAACTGTAAGCAAGTGCAGCTTTCCCTTAAGACTCTGCAGACTGCTTGGATCGTCACTTCGGGTGAGGATCTGCTATTCATTTTGCAGATGAACAAGAGAGAGAACCCTTCCTAGGGAGCACAGAGAAATGTGTCTTAGGCGGGGGCCCAGAGGAGGAAACTGGGGAAGGAATAGTAGGGGTATAGGAATGTCTCCTCACTAGTCACTTGGGGCAGGATGCCCAGGGCACTAGGAGGATGACTGAGTCAGCATCTGTGCACCCAGCACTCAGCCTGTGACCCAGGTTTTGAGAAGGAACGGTGTAACTGACCTCCTGGAGGGGAGCAGTCACACAGCTGACTTCCCAAGGACAGAGAAAGGGGTGGCAGAGGGTATCACAATCCAGGCGCCAGTTTGTCAGGGTGCTATTTCTGATAAGTTTTTGAAAAGTAACTGTGTCTCTTTAAATCAAGATGCAGCTCCAATGTCTGTGATAAAAGAGGAGTTGGGACCAAGGAATTGCCAGGTGGTAGTTTGCCAGAATACAAATGACCCACTGACAGAGAAGGGGATGTTTTCCCCCAGGCTGGTGAGACACAAAAGCAGTTATGGGAGAGCTGTTGGGAAAAGGTGAATCTCATTGATGGGTAAACACACCTAGCCCAGAGAGCACTGATCACAGCCATTTAGGGGGCAGGGAAGGACTCAGTGCTGGGTGGGGGAAACACAGGGTAACCCCAAAAGGGGAGCTGGATTTTATGCATATGTACAGTCCTGGGGTTGGGAGACTGCTCCCCAAAGGGCCAGCCAATGTGCAGGATCCCCCTGAACACCTTTCTTGCCAGACCCTGAAGCACCAGAATTCCAGAAACATGCTTAAATTAAGAGCCCACACAGAAGGGAATACTGGAGGGAAAGAAAAGCCAGTGACTGATTACATGGGCAACAGTCAAAGGACACCATGTTAATGAACAAACTGACCTCAAACTACACTTTCTGGACAGAGGGCATGGTATCATAAAGGTACTTGTAAACACCCATCTGTAACAAAACATTCGGTGTTAATGTTAAGTTTTGGGATAAGAATTTTGTAACTGATGTTAAACCTTATGATAATGCTACTTTTCAATTAATACTTGTAAAGAGGTTTAAAGCTTATCACAACAGAGAAACCATAAAAACCCCTGGTTTGCTGTGTGTCAATGGGGAAAATGAGGCACACCGTCTCATGGCCTTAATGGCTGGATGCCCAAAGAACTATAACACAAACTGCCTTTGAGATAGTCAGTGACTAACCCTCTTGCAACAAACTAAGGGGGGAGATGTGATGTTCTGTACCTCGGGAGAACATCCTGCACCCCCATGTTCATCCTTATAATATGGTTGTGTGGTATCTAACACAAAGTTTGTCATGTTGGGTGTCTTCGGAAGGCTCGTGATGTAGTGAGCATTGTTGTTATGATAATGTTATAGTAATCATTGTTACAGTATGTTATAGGCGTAATTTCATGGATATAGTTATGAGGCTGAAAATGTGTCCTCATGGCTTAAAATAAAGCCCAAGCAATAACTCTCCAGAAGCAGTGGGGGAATTCACACCTCAGCAGGGCTTGTAGGAGACAAACCCAGCCCAGCCTCACAGGAACAAAGGACACTGACCTAGGCAACAACAAAGGATCTGTTGGATGCTAGAGTGAGTCACCCCCCTTCCTTTGGTCAGTGTGGGACTGTGATGAGGTAATGCTCACCTGACTTTGAAGGGGGGGGGCAAAGGCAAGAGGGAAGAAAAAACATGATAAAAGGGAGAGAAGTTTGCCATGTTCTTCCTCGCTCTTCCACCTCCATCTACAGACACCACCGCCAAGCAACTGAAGATCACAGGCCCTGGTTCTTATGGGGGACTTCTATCACCCTATCACTTCTATCACTCCAGTATCTGCTGGGAGAGCAATACAGCGGTGCACAGGAAATCCAGGAAATTTTTGGAAAGTGTAGGGGACAATTTCCTGGTGCAAGTGCTGGAGGAACCAACTAGGGGCAGAGCTCTTCTTGACCTGCAGCTCACAAACCGGGAAGAATTAGTAGGGGAAGCTAAAGTGGATGGGAACCTGGGAGGCAGTGACCATGAGATGGTCGAGTTCAGGATCCTGACACAAGGAAGAAAGGAGAGCAGCAGAATACAGACCCTGGACTTCTGAAAAGCAGACTTTGACTCCCTCAGAGAACTGATGGGCAGGATCCCATGGGAGAATAATATGAGAGGCAAAGGAGTCCAGGAGAGCTGGCTGAATTTTAAAGAATCCTTATTGAGGTTGCAGGAACAAACCATCCTGATGTGTAGAAAGAATAGTAAATATGGCAGGTGACCAGCTTGGCTTAACAGTGAAATCCTTGCTGATCTTAAACACAAAAAAGAAGCTTACAAGAAGTGGAAGATTGGACAAATGACCAGGGAAGAGTATAAAAATATTGCTTGGGCATGCAGGAGTGAAATCAGGAAGGTCAGATCACACCTGGAGGTGTAGCTAGCAAGGGATGTTAAGAGTAAGAAGAAGGGTTTCTTCAGGTATGTTGGCAACAAGAAGAAAGTCAAGGAAAGTGTTGGCCCCTTACTGAATGAGGGAGGCAACCTAATGACAGAAGATGTGGAAAAAGCTAATGTACACAATGCTTTTGTTGTCTCCTTTTTTATGAACAAGGTTGGCTCCCAGACTGCTGCACTGGGCAGCACAGCATGGGGAGGAGGTGACCAGCCCTCTATGGAGAAAGAAGTGGTTCGGGACTATTTAGAAAAGCTGGACGAGCACAAGTCCATGGGGCCGGATGCGCTGCATCCGAGGGTGCTAAAGGAGATGGTGGATGTGATTGCAGAGCCATTGGCCATTATCTTTGAAAACTCGTGGCAGTCGGGGGAGGTCTCAGATGACTGGAAAAAGGCTAATGTAGTGCCCATCTTTAAAAAAGGGAAGAAGGAGGATCTGGGGAACTGCAGGACAGTCAGACTCACCTCAGTCCCTGGAAAAGTCATGGAGAAGGTCCTCAAGGAATCAGTTTTGAAGCACTTAGAAGAGAGGAAAGTGATCAGGAACAGTCAGCATGGATTCACCAACACATGCCTGACTAACCTAACTGCCTTCTACGATGAGATAACTGGCTCTTTGGCTGAGGGAAAAGCAGTGGTTGTGTTATTCCTGACTTTAGCAAAGCTTTTGACACAGTCTCCCACAATATTCTTGCCAGCAAGTTAAAGAAGTATGGGCTGGATGAATGGACTATAAGGTGGATAGAAGGCTGGCTAGATCGTTGGGCTCAATGGATAGTGATCAATGGCTCCATGTCTAGTTGGCAGCCCGTATCAAGCAGAGTGCCCCAAGGATCAGTCCTGGGGCCAGTTTTGTTCAATATCTTCATTAATGACCTGGAGGATGGCGTGGATTGCACCCTCATCAAGCTTACAGATGACACTCAACTGGGAGGAGAGGTAGATACGCTGGAGGGTAGGGATAGGATACAGAGGTACCTAGACAAATTAGAGGATTACAGTGGATGAGAAGCTGGATATAAGTCAGTGGTGTGCCCTTGTTGCCAAGAAGGCTAACAGCATTTTGGGCTGTGTAAGTTGGATCTTTGCCAGCAGATCAAGGGACGTGATCGTTCCCCTCTATTCAACGTTGGTGAGGCCTCATCTGGAGTACTGTGTCCAGTTTGGGCTCCACACTACAAGAAGGATGTAAAATATTAGAAAGAGTCCTGAGGAGGGCAACAAAAATGATTAGGGGGCTGGAGCTCATGACTTATGAGGAGAGGCTGAGGGAACTGGGGTTATTTAGTCAGTAGAAGAGAAGAATGAGGGGGGATTTGATAACTGCTTTCAACTACCTGAAAGGGTGTTCCAAAGAGGATGGATCTAGGCTGTTCTCAGTGGTACCAGTTTCTCTCTTTGAGTCTTAAGAACTTCTGTGTGAGGTGCAGGGATGTCCGCAGCCCCTGCCACTGCTCAGTTATACCTGCTCTCACCCTTCCGCATTCATCCTGCTGGGCATCCTGGGGCTGGAAGCTGCACACGTCTGGATCTCCATCCTCCTCTGCACTGTCTACATCATAACAATGCTGGGAAACAGCACCATCCTGTTCACTGTTAAAACAGTGCCCAGCCTCTACCAGCCCATATTCTACTTGCTGTGCGTGCTGTCAGCTGTTGACCTGGGCCTCTCTACTGATACCTTGGCCAGAATACTGGGCATCTTCTGGTTCAACTTCAGAGAGATCAGCTTTGGTTGTTGCCATACCCAGGTGTTCTTCATTCACATGTTTATGGGGATGACAGTGTATCTTAGCAAAGAAGAGAATTGTCCACACAAACATGTGGACAAGGGGGATCCAGTGGACAAAGTGTACTTAGATTTCCAGAAAGCCTTTGACAAGGTCCCTCACCAAAGGCTCTTACATAAATTAAGTTGTCATGGGATAAGAGGGAAGATCCTTTCATGGACTGAGAATGGGTTAAAAGACAGGGAACAAAGGGTAGGAATAAATGGTAAATTTTCAGAATGGAGAGGGGTAACTAGTGGTGTTCCCCAAGGGTCAGTCCGAGGACCAATCCTATTCAACTTATTCATAAATGACCTGGAGAAAGGGGTAAACAGTGAGGTGGCAAAGTTTGCAGATGAAACTAAACTGCTCAAGATAGTCAAGACCAAAGCAGACTGTGAAGAACTTCAAAAAGATCTCACAAAACTAAGTGATTGGGCAACAAAATGGCAAATGAAATTTAATGTGGAAAAATGTAAAGTAATGCACACTGGAAAAAAATAACCCCAACTACACCTACAATATGATGGGGGCTAATTTAGCTGCAGCTAATCAGGAAAGAGAGCTTGGAGTCATCGTGGATAGTTCTCTGAAGATATCCGTGCAGTGTGCAGCAGCAGTCAAAAAAGCAAACGGGATGTTAGGAATCATTAAAAAAGGGATAGAGAATAAGATGGAGAATATCTTATTGCCCTTATATAAATCCATGGTATGCCAGCATCTTGAATACTACGTACAGATGTGGTCACCTCATCTCAATAAAGGTACACTGGCATTAGAAAAGGTTCAGAAAGAAGCAACTAAAATGATTAGGGGTTTGGAATGGGTCCCATATGAGGAGATATTAAGGAGGCTAGCAGTGCTCCCCAACCTTTCTGTTGCAATAGCATAGTCATGTTCCCAGAAGAGTGTGGCAGGCGCCGGACGCCCAGCCACCAAAATTCCACCGAGAAGTGGCGTCATCGAGAAGCATTGCGGCTGAAATGCCGCCGAGAAGCATTTTGGCAGCGACTCTTCTTGGCGTTGCCGCTTCTGGGCAGCATTTCGGTGGCTCTCCCTTGTCAGTGGACGGGTGCACATAAATGCCCTGGCGGGCGCCATGGCACTCACAGGCACTGCCTTGGGGACCACTGGGCTAGGACTTTTCAGCTTGGAAAAGAGGAGACTAAGGGGGGATATGATCGAGGTCTATAAAATCATGAGTGGTGTGGAGAAAGTGAATAAGGAAAAGTTATTTACTTGTTCCCATAATATAAGAACTAGGGGCCACCAAATGAAATGAATGGGCAGCAGGTTTAAAACAAATAAAAGGAAGTTCTCCTTCACTCAGCGCACAGTCAACCTGTGGAACTCCTTGCCTGAGGAGGTTGTGAAGGCTAGGACTATAACAGGGTTTAAAAGAGAACTATAAATTCATGGAGGTTAAGTCCATGAATGGCTATTAGCCAGGATGGGTAAGGAATGGTGTCCCTAGCCTCTGTTTGTCAGAGGGTGGAGTTGGATGGCAGGAGAGAGATCACTTGATCATTACCTGTTAGGTTCACTCCCTCTGGGGCACCTGCCATTGGCCACTGTTGGTAGACAGGATACTGGGCTGGATGGACTCTTGGTCTGACCTAGTATGGACATGCTTATGTTCTTATGATAGGCCTGGTGATTATATTGAAGCCCGGAGTCCTCATCCTCCCCATGGTATTCCTGGTTGACCATCTGCCCTTCTGCAGAGACTGTGTCCTTACCCATTCCTTCTGCGAGCACATGGAAATTGCAAAGCTGGTCTGTGCAGACATTAGGGCCAATGGAGAATATGACTTGTTTTTAGTTTTACACCCTGGTGCTTTTCCCATACCTCACGCACTGGTTTGTCCAGCAGATCCCCTGTTCTGCCCATGTGTGTTTGCCAGTTTCCATATACTGGTACTCATGCCCCCCATGCAATACAGTGCTACACAGTATGATGATAGTTACTGATGAGAATTACTGATCTTTGATCCCTTATGACAGGTTTCAGAGTAGCAGCCGTGTTAGTCTGTAACCGCAAAAAGAACAGGCGTACTTGTGACACCTTAGAGACTAACAAATTTATTAGAGCATAAGCTATTGTGGGCTACAGCTCACTTCATCAGATGCATTGAATGGAACATACAGTAAGAAGATATATATATATATATATACATACAGAGAAGGTAGAATTTGCCATACAAACTGTAAGAGGTTAATTAATTAAGATGAGCTATTATCAACAGGAGAAAAACAACTTTTGTAGTGATAATCACGATGGCCCATTTAGACAGTTGACAAGAAGGTGTGAGGATACTTAACATGGGGAAATAGATTCCATATGTGTAATGACCCAGCCACTCCCAGTCTCTATTCAAACCCAAGTTAATGGTATCTAGTTTGCATATTAATTCAAGCTCAGCAGTTTCTCGTTGGAGTCTGTTTTTGAGGCTTTTCTGTTGCAAAATTGCCACCCTTAAGTCTGTTACTGAGTGGCCAGAGAGGTTGAAGTGTTCTCCTACTGGTTTTAGAATGTTATGGTTCCTGATGTCAGATTTGTGTCCATTGATTCTTCTGCATAGAGACTGTCCGGTTTGGCCAATGTACATGGCACAGGGGCATTGCTGGCACATGATGGCATAGATCACACTGGTAGATGTGCAGGTGAATGAGCCCCTGATGGCCTGGCTAATGTGATTAGGTCCTATGATGGTGTCACTTGAATAAATATGTGGACAGAGTTGGCAGTGGGCTTTGTTGCAAGGTTAGGTTCCTGGGTTAGTGTTTTTGTTGTGTGGTGTGTGGTTGCTGGAGAGTATTTGCTTCAGGTTGCAGGGCTTAGTGACAGCTCCATGTGCCTGCAGAAATTGTTCCTATCTCATCTCTTTCATCTCTCTCCAGATCTGTCTGTCTACTATTTACCTAAACATCCCGGGCATTTACTGGGTATCAGTCCCTATGGAGACCTGGGCATTATCCCTAGTTTTCTTCCTAATCAACTATAATTTTTAAATATACACAAATACACAGAGCAGCCAAGTTCTCTGTGACTCAGCACAGAGCCCAAGAGTTCTCATCTCCCTTTGGGAAGGTACCTTAATTACTGTTTACTCCTAAAGTTGGAAAAAAAACACAGAAGCGCAGACATGAAAGAAAGACATTAGCTAGAGTGTCTCTGGTCTCCAGCCTGTTTGCTTCCAGATGCCTCTTCGCCCCTAGAGGCTGAGCAAACCCCACTGGGCCTGCACAGAGCTATATTATAAACAATGCACACCCCTGTGTCAGCTCGCGGCATGGGATGTTTCTGCAGATGCTGGGGTAAGAGACATTTGGGAAGAATTCACAGGTACCCATCTCTTACTGAGGAGCTCACTGTGACGAAGTGGGAAAGTTCATTGTTTTCTCTGAATACTGTGTGGGTGCCTCAGTTTCTCCTAGGCATTTCTTAAGTCTCTAGGTGGTTGGATAAGGGTTCATGATTGTTGCAGAGCCCTAGGGGGCAGTTGTGAGGCTGTCTGCACAGATAATGGCCGACACCCTGTCTCCTGGTAATTGATGGCCTGAGTCCCTCCCCTGCAAGGTGCCAACTGAACGAGTTGGAGAACAAAGAGATCACGTGGCCTCCTTGCCTGGGAAAGAGACAAAGGCCAGAGGAGGGGCTAGAGGGTGACTGAGGCTTGGCTGGTGGAAACAAGTCAGTCTGCTGTTGGGGACTCAGGGGGAAAAGGGATCCAGGGCCCTGGGCTCTGGGTGCCCTCCCACAAGATGGAATTTGCTGAAAGTCTCTATTCCTGTGCTAACAAAATCTGTTCTATGCTGTGCTCCTGTCGACTAATAAACCTTCTGTTTTACAACGCTGGTTGAAAGTCACTGTGGACTGCAAGTTTGGGGTGCAGGGCCCTTCGGGAGCTTACAGTGAGAACAGGGGTGCTGGATGCTCTGAGGTCAGTCCCAGGAGTTATTGAAGCCAAGGAGGCTTACCCTAGCAGAGTGTGCCCTGAGGGGAGTCACACTAAAGAGGGTCCTGCCTGGGTTTGATTCAGAGCAGTTCCAGAGCACCGAGACTGTGACCTCCGTGACACTCACCTGCTGAACAAATCCAGGGAAATGTGGGTGTTATGGGATAGAGAATAAGTTTGTGGTCCTTTCTGCTCTGTACAGCCATTAAACATCCCAGGGCCCTTGCCACAGAAGATGAGTTTGCTCCAGTATCACTGGCCAAAATGTCCCTCTTTTCTGCGTGACCCCCGCCCGTCCCAGCTGACGGCCTCCAGCCCCGAGGTGGCTGCATTTCAATGGCACAGTGGATCCTTCTGGATGAAAACTGTTAGTAGATATACCAGTCCAAATACTGAGGTTATGGCCCATAATTTCCTCAGGCCCCACAGAGGCAAAAATCCCCTTCGTAGTAAGAACTGAGTAAAGACCTCAGGAGCCCAATGTGTGATAATGCACTGTTATCACCTCCTCCTCTTGCACCTCAGGGCTCTGGCTGTTAATGGGTGGGGTGGAGGGGCTGTTACCTGACTTGTATCTGCTGGAAAGCTTGGAGGTTCTAGGGCTCCGCACTGGAAGAATTCTAAGAATTTTTCAACATGGGTAAGTCATATTTTTTGCCAGCTTCATTTGAGAAGTCGGCTGAACTGTTATGGCTAAAACTTTTTTAAAAAAACAATTCATTGGGAAGCAGAGACCCAAGGTGGGAAATTTCAGACCAAATGGTTAATGTCTGGCAAACTTATAAGTAACAGAACATGAGGTCTTCTAACGGAAGGTGTCAGACAGACTTAAAAAAAGACAATGGCCAGTCCCTTTGTGAGTCCCATTCACCTAACGTTGCATTTGTCTTTTTTGAAAGAGCAAAAAAAAAAAAATCCACACCCCTGAGAGATTGTAGTTATATCAACCTAAACCCGGTGTACACGGGATGAGGTCGACGGAAGAATTCTTCCATTGACCTCGCTACCAACCTACACCGATGGGAGAAGCCCTGCTGTCAGTGCAAATAGTGTCTACCCTGAAGTACTATGGCAGCACCACTGTAGAATTTTAAGTGTAGACGAGCCCTCAAGCAGATCTTCCAGAAAAGCGTCGAGTCTGGATCTGCAGATACGTGGAGCTGGAGAATTCACCACTTCCCTTCACAGTATTTCCAATGGTTAATCACCCTCAGTGCTAAACATTTGGCCCTTATTTCCAGCTGGAATTTGTCTGGCTTCAGCTTCCAGCCATTGGGCCTTGCTCTGCCTTTCTCCTGTAGATTACAGAGCTTGTTATTTATATTTACAATAAAAAGATGAAGCTCGTTAGATCTCTCACTGTCCGGCATTTTCTCCAGCTCCCCAATCATTTTTGTTGCTCTTTTCTGCACCCTCTCCAATTTTTCAGCATCCTTTCTGAAATGTGGACCCTCTGACTGCATGCAGTCGGTTTCACCAATGCCATGTGCAGAGGTAAAATCCTTTCTCTGCTCCAAATCACCTCTCCCCTGTTTATGCATCCAAGAATCACAACAGCCCTTTTGGCCACAGCATCGCATTAGGCTCTCACGATGAACTGGTTTCCACAGTGACCCCTAAATCCTTTAGAGGGTTATAGGATTCCATAATACAGTGCCCTAGTCTGTGCTTCAGGCGTGCATTCCCTGTTCCAAGAGGATTACTTTGCATTTGAACTGTTTCAGAGTAGCAGCCGTGTTAGTCTGTATTCGCAAAAAGAAAAGGAGGACTTGTGGCACCTTAGAGACTAACCAATTTATTTGAGCATAAGCTTTTGTGAGCTACAGCTCACTTCATCGGATGCATACTGTGGAAAGTGTAGAAGATCTTATTATATACACACAAAAAGCATGAAAAAATACCTCCTCCCACCCCACTCTCCTGCTGGTAATAGCTTATCTAAAGTGATCACTCTCCTTACAATGTGTATGATAATCAAGTTGGGCCATTTCCAGCACAAATCCAGGTTTTCTCACCCCCCCCCCCCACACACAAACTCACTCTCCTGCTGGTAATAATGTAAGGAGAGTGGTCACTTTGGATAAGCTATTACCAGAAGGAGAGTGAGTTTGTGTGTGTGTGTGGGGGGGGGGGGTGAGAAAACCTGGATTTGTGCTGGAAATGGCCCAACTTGATTATCATACACATTGTAAGGAGAGTGATCACTTTAGATAAGCTATTACCAGCAGGAGAGTGGGGTGGGAGGAGGTATTGTTTCATGGTCTCTGTGTATATAATGTCTTCTGCAGTTTCCACAGTATGCATCCGATGAAGTGAGCTGTAGCTCACGAAAGCTCATGCTCAAATAAATTGGTTAGTCTCTAAGGTGCCACAAGTCCTCCTGTTCTTCATTTGAACTGTGTTAGAACATTTTGTTTGCATGGGCCCAGCTCACCAAACACTCCTGATCAAGATTCCCTTGGGGTAAATTTGTTATCTGTAGTGTTCGTGTTTGTAGTGTGCTTGCTGCTTGACTGACCTATACCGTGTGGTCTGTCTGTTTGGAGGACCATGTGCTGAGCCTAGCGGCCTGCTAGGCAAGACTGAGAACTTCTAAATGAGGCTCTGATCCTAGGCGCCAACTCCGTGGGTGCTCCGGGGCGGGGATTTGGGGAGGGATCCAATAGGGGCAGGGAGGGGCGGAGTTGGGGCAGGGCAGGACGGGGGCGGGGGCAGGGGAGGCCCGAGCACCCACTGGTGCTGACAAAAGTTGGTGCCTGAGGCTCTGATCCCTGAGCCCATCAACCCTTGAACAGCAGGCGGGGCCAGTCAGGGAGACCAGGGCTTTCAAAAGCCCACTCCTAAGCAACCGGAGGAGCAAGTGAACGGGGGAGTTTTGTGAAGGGGTTGGGAGGGGGAGTGTGGGGGGCTAGATACACTTAACATTCTTTATGTTTAAGGCTAAAAACACCTCCTGTTAAAAACAAAACAACAACAAAGGAACAAGCTGCAGGATGACAAAAAGAGAATGCAGGCAGAAGTCCAGCAACAGAGTGGGGGCTGTCCAGTTTATTACACTCAATGCAGCGTGTATGAATACCTACCTGCCCTATAGGCAGGGTGTGTATATGTACATTTAGTGTAAGGCGCTTCTGGACCTCAGAGACAGCGTTCACGGTTTGGAGACCAGGCTGGCTGAGCTGGAGGAGCTAAGGTAGACAGAGTGGTACATGGATGAGACTTTCTGGGACCACAGTAGAACGGTCCCACCCCCAGTCTGACAGCCTCTGTGCTGTTCAGAAGGATCAAAGTCTTAGGGAAGGAAAACATCCAACTGGAGCTGTTTGGACCCTCCTTCCAGATGATGTCATGGTCTCCTCTTGCCCTGAGGATACCTCTCTGGGGGAGGGAACTCCAGTTATTTTAAAGAGACAGGTAATAGTTTGGGGGGACTTGATCATTAGAAATAGAGACAGCTGGGTTTGTCCTGACCAGGAGAACTGTATGGTGACTTGCCTGCCAAGTACAAACTTTGTGGATCTCTTGAGTCATCTAGATAGAGTTATCCGTCGTTCTGGGGAGGAGCCAGTGGTCATGGTACATGGAGGTACCAGTGACATAGGGAAGGGTAGGAGAGAGGTCCTGAAGGTCAAATTTTGGCTGCTAGGTAAGATATTGAAGTCCAAGACCTCCATAATAGCATTGTCAGAAATGCTTCCAGTTCCATGTGCAGAACCAGTTAAACAGGCAGACATGTAAGGTATCAATGAGTGGATGAGCCTATGGTGTAGGGAGGAGGGGTTTAGCCTCAGAGAAATCAAAATGTATTGCATCTGCACGATTCCCTTGATCAACTAAATTGTACTCTCATTAAAGGATGAAATCCGTGTTTTTTTTTTACAAGACCTGTTTTCCATAAACCATGTCATTGACTAGCATTAATTATATTCCTAGACTTTCTTTTAACTAATTTCATACCAGCTTTTCCATTGTTTCATAAACTTGTTAAATCATTTTTTAAACTTTCCCTTAATTTATTTGCCTGATTGTGTACGTCTGGTTCCGAATGAGGTGTGTGGTTGATCGGTCAGTTCGTAACTCTGGTGTTTGTAACTCTACGGTTCTACTGTCGATGCTGTTTAACACCCTCCTAGGCCACGAATGGATTGGAGAGGGTTTCACTGCCGAAGGTATTCTGAGTACCTCTTACTGCTTCCTTCCGAACGCAGACGAAAAATATTTCTTGAACACATCTACTTTTTCGGCAGCATTAACAAGTTTCTGTTATCTGTCTAGGAATTGGCACCTTTGTTAGGAATTCTTTTGTTGTTTGTATTATCTAAATATACTTAATAGCCTCCTTTTTGTTATCTGTAGCCCTGCCAAGCATGGATTTTTTCCTGATGTCTTTCACATCACATTTTCATAACGTCTGATTGTATTGTTTGCTATCTATTTGCCCTTTTACCCACTTGTTATATATTGTTTCCATGCCCCCTGCCCTCATTGCTGCCTTCATTTTACCACTGAACCGAGATCAGCAGTATCCACTCTTGTGTTTCCTGTTGCAGCCTATTAATGTTTCCCACACAACAACGTTTAGGAATTATTGATGCATGGAGCACCATCCAATATGGAATTGGCATTAGTAGGGTCAGTTGTTCATAATTCATTTATCTGAATAAAGAAAGTGTCATTTTTCACTGTGTCAACAACAACCAATCTGCTTCCCCCATGAGAACAGCGCCCAGTAGTGCATGTAATGTCTCATATTAACATTGTCTCTCCACCCAGGCATTTGTACTGCGACTGTCACCCTAGATCCTGGGCGCATACAGGAAGTCACGGGAGGGTACAGTATATGCAGAAAACATCATTCTGCTTCAGATTTGGACACCGTCTCCCTTGCTCCATGTCAGATTCCAACACAACCGAATTCACCAACCCCTCCACCTTCATCCTGCTGGGCATTCCTGGCCTAGAGGCAGCCCACATTTGGCTCTCCATACCCTTCTGCACCATGTACACCACAGCCATCTTGGGGAACTTCACCATCCTGTTTATCGTGAAGATGGAGGCTAGCCTCCATGTTCCGATGTACTATTTCCTCTGCATGCTGGCTGTCACCGACCTGGTTCTGTCCATGTGCACCCTGCCCAAAATGCTGAGCATCTTCTGGTTCAATTCCAGGGAGATCAATTTCAGTGCTTGCCTCACTCAGATGTACTTCATTCACTGCTTCACAGTGATGGAGTCTGGGATCTTTGTGGCCATGGCCTTGGATCGCTATGTGGCCATCTGCCATCCCCTGAGACATTCCACCATCCTGACAAACCCTTTGGTTGCCAAGATTGGCCTGGCCGTGGTGCTGCGTGGAGGCATGCTCGTACTGCCCTTTCCCTTTCTGGTGAGGCGCTGGCCATACTGCAGAACCAACATCATCCCCCACACGCACTGCGAGCACATCTACGTGGTGACGCTGGCCTGCGCCAACATCCGTGTCAATAGTTATTATGGCCTGTTTGTGCTGTTCGGTGGGAATGGTCTGGATATGTTTTTTATTGCCATGTCCTATATTCACATACTCAGGGCCATCTTCAGTCTCCCCACAAAGGAAGCCCGGCTCAAGACATTTGGGACCTGTGTCTCCCACCTCTGTGCCATCTTAGCCTTTTACATCCCTGGTCTTTTCTCCTCCCTCACATACCGGTTTGGCCAGAATGTGGCCCTGCATTTCCGTGTTCTCATTGCCAATGTGTACCTCCTGGTGCCCCCCATGCTAAACCCCATCATCTACGGGGTAAGGACCAAACAGATCTGGGGCAGGCTGCTCCTGCTCTTTACTCATAAAGGGACCTGAAGTTTTCTCCTGGTGCTCTGACTCTCAGACTGAGCGCCGTGAAGACCTGGCTGGTGACATGGTTCTAGGCCCTCTTCCCTGAATCACTGACTGGACAGTCTAAGAGACATTCAATCATTTCCTAGACTTATTGTGCTGTGTCAGCATGACAAACGGGGGAATTGGTCTGTGTACAGCTCATTAACTCCTAGGGTTGCCATCTTTCTAATTGTAATTGTAACTGGACCCATGGAGCCCTGTCCCCTGCCCCACCTCTTCCCTCAAGGCCCCACCCACTTCTGTGCCTCTTTCCCCCAAGACCCCATCCCTGTTGCTCTCACCTCTCCTCCCCCCCATCACTCTCTGCATCATCTAAGTGATGGGTCTCCCCTGGGGTGCCACCTGGAACTGAGGTACAGCTGAGCCCTCTGTCCCACCAATCTGGGTTCCCTCTTGCACTATGGTGTTGCGACAAGCTGCAAAACCCTCCAAGCTTACACTCACACTGACATCTACAGGCAGGGATCACACCCAGCTGTGTTCATGAATGCTCTGGCCAGCCACTCATGAACTCACAATAGAGAGGCTACAGCCAAAATATTCCCAGCTCCCAGTCTAAAGCCCCAGAGCTCTACCATCCTGCCCTGGTCAAAACGCGACCAGTATGAATTTATTACCCAGTCTGCCACTTCCACAAAGGAAAGTGGACAGGCACCAACTCTTGTTTATCAGCTGATATTTGCCCCCTTTGCACTTCACACAACACATAGTGATTTAAATCTAAGCCTAATGTGCTAGTTAGTATTTGAATCAAGTAGTATCTCACTCAGTTAGATAGCACAAGCAGGTAAGTTTTTTTCAGGCAGGCTTCCTTCTTTCCTGCCTGGGACCAGCTCTTCCCTGCCAGTTCAGTCTTTTTCCTCTGGCACTTTCAAGTGTGTTGTTGTATGGAGAATAAGGACCCCTTCCAACATGTTATTTCCCCCTTTTGCTGTGACCAGGATCAAACAGTTCCCATTGTGTAGTGCGGTTTCTATGGTACACGGTTCCTGGGATAATCCTTCTGCTTGTGTGCATTTCCTCAATAAATTATCAACATGCTTTGGCCTTTTAATTGTTGTACCTAAAGGCAGCTCGAGGATGTTCTCAACTCACCCCATGTTTCAGTAGCACACACACAGCCAAACGTCATAACTTCACATACAATGGTAGCACATACAATTGAAGAGGATATTAATATTCAGTAGATTAATACTATTAGAATGATACCTCACAAGGAATCCTTTCTACAAAAAATACCATCATTATATGACAGAATATGGTGAATATGGGGGTGCCAGTGTGTCACAATCTCCCCCTCCCTCCCTGCCCCATCTGGGCTCCCTCTGCTCTGGGCCTGGGACAGAAGCTGCTTCAGCCTCACAAGGAGCCTGCAGTGAGGGCAGTGAGGACACAGAGCTGGGGATGACAGGCCAGTCAGGGGCAGAGAAGGAGGCCGGGAAGCCGTATAAAAGCAGCTGAGGGTTGGGAGCAGGGCTCTGAGGCAGGTGGGCAAGGCTGTGCATCATACACCTTGTGAGCCCTAAAGTTCAGCTAGGAAGTCTTCACTGATCACATGGAGGAGGATATCCAGGACAGAATGGCTAATTCAGTGTCTGTGCTGCCAGGCACCCAACCCATGGCTCAGGCTTTGAGAGGGAACTGTGTAACTCTCCTCCTGGAGGGGAGCAGTCACACAAGAATCATAGAATCATAGAATATCAGGGTTGGAAGGGACCCCTGAAGGTCATCTAGTCCAACCCCCTGCTCGAAGCAGGACCAATTCCCAGTTAAATCATCCCAGCCAGGGCTTTGTCAAGCCTGACCTTAAAAACTTCCAAGGAAGGAGATTCCACCACCTCCCTAGGCAACGCATTCCAGTGTTTCACCACCCTCTTAGTGAAAAAGTTTTTCCTAATATCCAATCTAAACCTCCCCCACTGCAACTTGAAGCCATTACTCCTCGTTCTGTCATCTGCTACCATTGAGAACAGTCTAGAGCCATCCTCTTTGGAACCCCCTTTCAGGTAGTTGAAAGCAGCTATCAAATCCCCCCTCATTCTTCTCTTCTGCAGGCTAAACAATCCCAGCTCCCTCAGCCTCTCCTCATAAGTCATGTGTTCTAGACCCCTAATCATTTTTGTTGCCCTTCGCTGGACTCTCTCCAATTTATCCACATCCTTCTTGTAGTGTGGGGCCCAAAACTGGACACAGTACTCCAGATGAGGCCTCACCAATGTCGAATAGAGGGGGACGATCACGTCCCTCGATCTGCTCGCTATGCCCCTACGTATACATCCCAAAATGCCATTGGCCTTCTTGGCAACAAGGGCACACTGCTGACTCATATCCAGCTTCTCGTCCACTGTCACCCCTAGGTCCTTTTCCGCAGAACTGCTGCCTAGCCATTCGGTCCCTAGTCTGTAGCGGTGCATTGGATTCTTCCGTCCTAAGTGCAGGACCCTGCACTTATCCTTATTGAACCTCATCAGATTTCTTTTGGCCCAATCCTCCAATTTGTCTAGGTCCTTCTGTATCCTATCCCTCCCCTCCAGCGTATCTACCACTCCTCCCAGTTTAGTATCGTTTATGAAGATATTGAACAAAACCGGCCCCAGGACCGACCCCTGGGGCACTCCACTTGACACCGGCTGCCAACTAGACATGGAGCCATTGATCACTACCCGTTGAGCCCGACAATCTAGCCAGCTTTCTACCCACCCTATAGTGCATTCATCCAGCCCATACTTCCTTAACTTGCTGACAAGAATACTGTGGGAGACCGTGTCAAAAGCTTTGCTAAAGTCAAGAAACAATACATCCACTGCTTTCCCTTCATCCACAGAACCAGTAATCTCATGATAAAAGGCGATTAGATTAGTCAGGCATGACCTTCCCTTGGTGAATCCATGCTGGCTGTTCCTGATCACTTTCCTTTCATGCAAGTACTTCAAGATTGATTCTTTGAGGACCTGCTCCATGATTTTTCCAGGGACTGAGGTGAGGCTGACTGGCCTGTAGTTCCCAGGATCCTCCTTCTTCCCTTTTTTAAAGATTGGCACTACATTAGCCTTTTTCCAGTCATCCGGGACTTCCCCGGTTCGCCACGAGTTTTCAAAGATAATGGCCAATGGCTCTGCAATCACAGCCGCCAATTCCTTCAGCACTCTCGGATGCAACTCGTCCGGCCCCATGGACTTGTGCACGTCCAGCTTTTCTAAATAGTCCCTAACCACCTCTATCTCCACAGAGGGCTGGCCATCTCTTCCCCATTTTGTGATGCCCAGCGTAGCAGTCTGGGAGCTGTCCTTGTTAGTGAAAACAGAGGCAAAAAAAGCATTGAGTACATTAGCTTTTTCCACATCCTCTGTCACTAGGTTGCCTCCCTCATTCAGTAAGGGTCCCACACTTTCCTTGGCTTTCTTCTTGTTGCCAACATACCTGAAGAAACCCTTCTTGTTACTCTTGACATCTCTCGCTAGCTGCAGCTCCAGGTGCGATTTGGCCCTCCTGATTTCATTCCTACATGCCCGAGCAATATTTTTATACTCTTCCCTGGTCATATGTCCAACCTTCCACTTCTTGTAAGCTTCTTTTTTATGTTTAAGCCTGAAATAGAGAAAGGGGTGAGGGAGGGGACCACAATCCAGGTCCCGATTTTTCAGAACTTTGTTCCTGGCATGCTTGTGAAAACTAACTCTGACTTTTTAAGACAGGATATCGATCCTACTGAACAAATAGTGGTTTCTGAAAACGCTAATGACCCACCAGACAGAGGGGAGGAAGTAATTCCTCAGGCTGGTAAGACATACCAAGCAGCTATGAAAGAGCTGCTTGGAGAAAACACACCTCTTAGCCCAGAAAGCAGAGATCACAACCCTCTAGGAAAGGGGTGGGGAAGGTCCCAGTGCTGGGAGCGGGAATCGCAGGGAAAACCCAGGGTGGAGGATGTGGATTTTTTGCATGGACATAACCCTGGCATTGGAAAGCAGCTCCACAGAAAGCTAGCAACACTCAAAGTTCCCTGACATCCTCACCTCTCCAGACTCTGGCACACCAAGACCCCAAAGATGACCTAACACTGAGATCCCTACTGAATGGGACACTGAGAGGAAAGGAAAACCAGTAACTAAACACGTTTGAAGGTTCAGGGATGAGTTGAAAGACACAATGGGTATTGGATAAACCAAACTGTTCAAGAAGAAGGCTTGGTCTAATAAAAAATATTTGGAAACACCCACCTGTGATAAAGGGTTTGGTGTTATTGTTAAATCTCATAATTGAAAGTTTGTTGCTTATAATAAAGAGATTGGTACTGACAGTAAATTGTATGAAAAGGTGTAACATGCATGATTTTTGGGGAAAGCTTTTGGACATGCTAGGAGTAGTAAACAAGAAGACGCATGGCGATTCTGCTTCTCAGCTAATGCCTGTTAGGCTCAAAGCTTGTCACAGAAAGGAAACCATAATAAACCTGATCTGCTGTGAGAAAGGGGAAACTGAGGCACACAGCCCCATGGCATTGATTAGTATCTCTATTCAGTTTTCACCTGTTGGAAAAGCACAATGGCTAACAGTGCTGCACGGATACAAATAGAGGTTTTCTAGTGACCCAGAGAAGGCACATGTGGTAAGGCTCTGTCTACACCAGCAAGTTTCTGCACAGTAAAGCAGCTTTCTGCACAGTAACTCCCAAGGGGTACACACTGCCAAGCCACTGAGTGAACAGAAACTGCTCAGTTGTAGTGCTGAAAAAACCCACCCCAGCGAGAGGCGTAGAGCTTTCTGCTCTGGGGCCACAGCGCTGAGGTGCAGTGTAGACACCATGGTAGATTACAGCGCTGCGACTGGCCTCCGGGAGGTGACCCACAAGGCCTGTTCTTGCCTCTCTGGTCATCGGTTTGAACTCTACCGACCTGCCCTCAGGAGACCAGCCGTCATCCCCAGCCCGTAAATTCCTTTAGAATGTTGAAAGTCCCCGTCCTGTTTGCTCGGTGACACGTGCAGTGGTCTCAGCGCATCTTTCCAGGTGGCCAGGCTTGCTCCACGCACCAGGCGATCCCCCGCGTGGAGCAATGCCGAGCTGCTGGACCTCATCGGCATTTCAGGAGAGGCGTCTGTCCAGTCCCAGCTGCGCTCCAGCCATAGGAATTATGATACCTACAGACAGATTTCACGATGCATGACAGAAAGGGGCCATGACTGGGACACACTGCAGTGCAGGGTCAAAGTGAAGGAGCTGTGGAACGCCCACCACAATGCGTAGGAGGCAAACTGCCGGTCCGGTGCTGCGCCCACGAGCTGCCGGTTCTACAAAGAGCTGGACGTGATACTCAGTGGTAATCCCACCACCACTGTGAAGACCACTGTGGATGATTCAGTGGCTCGCGTGCCAGTTGAAAGTGGACCGAGCCAGGAGGAGAAAACCTTGGATGAGGATGTGGAAGGGGACCCAGAGACAGAGAATGACTCAGAGGTCAGAGATGCATGCAGCCAGGAGCTGTTTTCTACCTTGGAGGAGGCTAGCCAGTCAAACAGGAGAGGAGGCTCCGGTAAGTGGATTTGTTTTTCGGAATCGCCAAAGTGAGTTGTTGGCGGCAGGAGAGTTGCAGAAAGCAGGTATGTCTCCCACCACATGCCTAGCCTGTGTGATGGAACAGGCTGTTGATGGACTCCCTCACTTCATGGGAATCTCCCTCAGTGATCTCCAGGAAACTCTTATGGAGATACTGGACAATCCACTGCTGCAGGTTCTTTGGCAGAGCTGCTTTGTTTCTTGCCCCATTAATGGTAACTTTTCCACACCACTGTGCTGTCATCGGGTAGGGGGGCACCATTGCTGTACACAGGCGAGCTGCACGGAGTCTTGGAGAAACAACAGGAGTCCTTGTGGAACCTTAGAGACTAATACATTTATTTGGGCATAAGCTTTCGTGGGCTATAACCCACTTCATCAGATGCATAGATGCATAGGAAAATACAGTAAGCAGGTATAAATATACAGCGCATGAAAAGATGGGAGTTCCGTTACCGAGTGGGGAGTCAGTGCTAACATGGCCAATTCAATTAGGGTGGATGTGGCCCATTTCCAACAGTTGACAAGTAGGGGTGAATATCAACAGAGGGAAAATTACTTTTTGTAGTGACCCATCCACTCCCAGTCTTTATTCAGGCCTAATTTGATGCTGTCCAGTTTGCAAATTAATTCCAGTTCTGCAGTTTCTCATTAAGTCTGTTTTTGACTTTTTTTGTTGAAGAATTGCCACTTTTAAGTCTGTCATTAAGTGTCCAGGAAGATTGAAGTGCTCTCCTACTGGTTTTTGAATGTTACAATGCTTGCTGTCTGATTTGTGTCCATTTATTCCTTTGCATAGAGACTGTCTGGTTTGTCCAATGTACACGGCAGAGGGGCATTGCTGGCACATGATGGCATAGGTCACATTGATAGATGTGCAGGTGAATGAGCCCCTGATGGTGTGGCTGATGTGGTTAGGTCCTATGATGGTGTCCCTTGAATAGATATGCAGACAGATTTGGCAAACTGGTTTGTTGCAGGGATTAGTTCCTGGGTTAGTGTTTCTGTTGTGCGGTCTGTAGAGACCTTCGGAGACAGACCAGTCCTCGCTTACAGAAAGCCCCCCAACCTGAAGCAAATACTCACCAGCAACTACACACCACACAACAGAAAGTCTTATCTATTACATCTCTGTCTCCCTCAGCTCCTCCAGTTCAGCCACTCTGATCTCCAAAGCCCGTATACGGTGTCTGAGGGCCAGGAGCTCCTTGCACCCAATGCACATATATGCCATCTCCCCATAGGGATGGTAATAATACATGCTGCATTGGGTGCAATAAACTGGGTAGCCCCCACTCTGTTGCTGGACTTCTGTTTGCATTCTCTTTTTACTCCTGCAGCTGGTTCCTTTGTTGTTGTTTTGTTTATATCATAGAATTATAGAATATCAGGGTTGGAAGGGACCTCAGAAGGTCATCTAGTCCAACCCCCTGCTCAAAGCAGGACCAATCCCCAATTAAATCATCCCAGCCAGGGCTTTCTCAAGCCTGACCTTAAAAACTTCTGAGGAAGGAGATTCCACCACCTCCCTAGGTAACGCATTCCAGTGTTTCACCACCCTCCTAGTGAAAAAAGTCTTTCCGAATATCCAACCTAAACCTCCCCCACTGCAACTTGAGACCATTACTCCTTGTTCTGTCATCTGTTACCACTGAGAACAGTTTAGATCCATCCTCTTTGGAACCCCCTTTCAGGTAGTTGAAAGCAGCTATCAAATCCCCCATCATTCTTCTCTTCCGCAGATTAAACAAGCCCAGTTCTCTCAGCCTCTCCTCATAAGTCATGTGTTCCAGTCCCCTAATCATTTTTGTTGCCCTCCGCTGGACTCTTTCCAAGTTTTCCACATCCTTCTTGTAGTGTGGGGCCGAAAACTGGACACAGTACTCCAGATGAGGTCTCACCAATGTCGAATAGAGGGGAACAATCACGTCCCTCGATCTGCTGGCTATGCCCCTACTTATACATCCCAAAATGACATTGGCCTTCTTGGCAACAAGGACACACTGTTGACTAATATCCAGCTTCTTGACCACTGTAACCCCTAGGTCCTTTTCTGCAGAACTGCTGCCAAGCCATTCGGTCCCTAGTCTGTAGCGGTGCATGGGATTCTTCCGTCCTAAGTGCAGGACTCTGCACTTGTCTTTGTTGAACCTCATCAGATTTCTTTTGGCCCAATCCTCTAATTTGTCTAGGGCCCTCTGTATCCTATCCCTACCCTCCACTGTATCTACCACTCCTCCCAGATTAGTGTCATCTGCAAACTTGCTGAGGGTGCAGTCCACGCCATCCTCCAGATCGATAATGAAGATATTGAACAAGACCAGCCCCAGGACCGATCCTTGGGGCACTCCACTTGATACCGGCTGCCAACTAGACATGGAGCCATTGATCACTACCTGTTGAGCCCAACGATCTAGCCAGCTTTCCATCCACCTTATAGTCCATTCATCCAGCCCATACTTCTTTAACTTGCTGGCAAGAATACTGTGGGAGACCATGCCAAAAGCTTTGCTAAAGTCAAGGAACAACACGTCCATCGCTTTCCTGTCATCCACAGAGCCAGTTATCTCATCATAGAAGGCAATTAGATTAGTCAGGCATGACTTGCCCTTGGTGAATCCATGCTGACTCTTCCTGATCACTTTCCTGTCCTCTAAGTGCTTCAGAATTGATTCCTTGTTCTTGGCTTTTAAGTTTAAAAATGTTGAGTTCTAGCCCCTGCTCACACTCCTCCTGTAAACTCCCTCGCAAAACTCCCCTGTCAGCCACTCCTGTTCACTAGGGCAAAACGCATTTTAAGCTGATCTTAACACTTTCAGTGCCCTTAGAAACTGAGATGCGTCTCACCACAGGCTGGCTGGTTGCCCTTCAGCCAGGCTCTCCCCTTTGATCAGCACTTCAGTCACTTGCGGGTGGTGGTGTCTGTAGATGGAGGTGAAAGAGAAAGGAAGAGCATGGCAAATGTCTCTACCTTTTACCATGTCCTTTCTTCCCTCTTGGCTTTGCCCCCCCCTTCAGAGTCAGGTGAGCGTTACCTCATCACAGTCCCAAACTGACCAAGGGAAGGGGGATGACTCACTCCAGAGTCCAACAGACCAGTTGTTGCTGCCTAGACCAGTGTCTTTTGTTCCAGTGAGGCTAGGCTGGGTTTGTCCCATACATGTCCTGATGAGGTGTGAACTGTGAACTGCTCCTCTGCTCTTGGAGAGTTTTTTACCTGGGCTTGTTTTAAGCCGTGGGGACACATTTTCAGCCTCATAAATATATACATGAAATTACAACCTATCACATTACTACAACAACAGTGCTCAGTGCATCATGAGCCTTCCAAAGACACCCAACATGGCAAACTTTGCATTGGATACCACACAATCATATTATAAGGATGAACATGGGGGTGCAGGGTGTTCCTCCAAGGCACAGAGCATCACAGGGTGGGGGTGGATTTTTGCATGGCCATAACCCTGGGGTTGTAAAGCAGCTCCACAGAGAGCTAGCCAACATGCAAAGTCCCCTTACATCCTTATCTCACCAGACCCTGGCATACCAAGACCTCAAAATGACCTTAGACTAGGATCCCTACTGAAGGGGACACTGCAGAGAAAGGAAAACAAGTAAATAAACACATGTTAAAGTTCAGGGAGATGTTGAAAGACACAATGGCTATTGAAGAAACCAAACAAAAAATCTGGTACTGATGGTAAATCCTATGAAAAAGTGTAATGTGCATGATTTTTGAGAAAAGCTTTTGGACATGCTAGGAGTAGTAAACAAGAAGCCCTGTGGGGATACTGCTTCTCAGCTAACACCTGTAAACAGGCTCAAAGCATGTCACAACCGGGAAATGATAATAAACCTGGTCTGCTGTGTGGAGGGGGAAACTGAGGCACACCACCTCATGACATTGATGAATATCTGTACTGAGTTATCACCAGTTGGAAAAACACAATGGTTAACAGTGCTTCACAGCTATAAAGAGAGGTTTTCTAGCAACCCAAAGAAGGCACACTTGCTGACTTTTGAGATCACAGGGCTGATCCACAAAGTGTTTGCAACTCTTGAGAGTTGTTTGGTCAAAACCTAAAAAGAGGGCCTTGGACACACTGCCTCCTCATCAGTCAGTGACTAGTACTCCTGCAGTAAACTAAGGGGCGAGGTGTGGCTCCCTGTGCCCAAAGCAGCACCCTGGAACCCCATATTTACCATGGTGATATGATTATGATGTGTTTTATGCAAAGTATGTCATGTAAGGTCTCAATGGAAAAGTTATGATTTGCTGAATATGATTACCCTATGTGTATGCATATATCATTTTGCACCTAAAGTTATGTATATTGACTATGTACCAGTATTTCAAACATGTTTGCTCCAGGGTAGTACCCACAAGGTAGTTCACATCCAGTCTAGCCAGCATATTATGGATGAACTGTTCCAGGTAATGGCCCACTAAGAAATACAATAGGCTTTAGAAGAAGCTTATCCACTCCTGACGGAGTTTCCTGTGAACACCGTAGCCGGGATATGGGTAATGGCCCCTGCTATGACTCGTCAAAGTGTTCAAGTGCATGTGACCAACTGGTGTGACACAGGACTCCATCTTGTGCCTGTATTTTTCCATGAACTGAGCTGGGGACTTTTGCTTGGGAAAATGAAGTTCCCTCCACATGGAAGAAGCTATAAAATGGGGAAGTGACATCATCACTTGGCCTCATCCTCCCCACAACTCAACACCTGGAAACACCTTAGGAAGAAGGATTGAACTGGGGACATGGTCCCAGGCTGAAGGGATTTCTAGCTTGTGTATGGTAGATTGGTGGACTATTTGTACCATCAGGGTGAGACACTGCTTGATTCAAATCCTGTCCACTGTATAGAACTTAGATTTCAATTTTCTTTATTTCTTAGGTAACCAACTTTGATCTGTTTGCTATTACTTGGAGGAGGTATTGTTTCATGGTCTCTGTGTGTATATAAAGTCTGCTGCAGTTTCCACGGTATGCATCCGATGAAGTGAGCTGTAGCTCACGAAAGCTCATGCTCAAATAAATTGGTTAGTCTCTAAGGTGCCACAAGTCCTCCTTTTCTTTTTGCGAATACAGACTATATATATAACCTAAAACAGTGTGTTGTTTGAAACGAAAATGAAAATCTCCTCAGGAACAGGGGCTGGTGCATTGTCCTCTCCACACTGAGTGGGGGCAAACTGGGTAATAAACTTGCAATGGTAAGACTTTTGACCAGGGGCGCGATGATACAGCTCTGGGATCCTAGGCTGGGGAACTGTGTTGAACTGGCAAGTGAAAGCATTCATGCCATTGCAGCTGGGTGTGTCCCTGTCTGTGTATGGCTGCGTAAGTGGAAATCCTGGAGAGGACTGCAGCTTGTCACAGCCTCACAGGGTGAGAGAGAGCCCAGATTGGTATGCCAGAGGGCTTAGTGGTACCCCAACTCTATGCTGCATCCCAGGGAAGTGCATCACACCCACCCAACGAACAGGCCCCGCTAGGCCTGAGTCCATTTGCCTCTTGTCATGCGCTCAGCTACTGATGGGGAGATAGTGGTCACAACATGGAATAGAGGAGCCCTCGGTTCTGTCCGTCATTCTCTGTGTGACCTTGGCCAAGTCACATCTCCCTGTGTCCCAGCTTACCTATTAGTATAATGGGGATATATTCACAGTGACTTTTCTTTGCTCGGTGTTTTGAAGATCCTTCAAAGAAAGGTGCTACATAGAGTGTTGATAGTTAATGAGGAGAATTACTGATCTCTGATCTCTTAGCAACAGCCCCGTGCGTCTGCAGATAGTGTTTGTTTCTCCCCTCATGCATCTTTCTCCAGATTGGTCTCTCTACTATCTACCCAGCCATCTTGGGCATTTACAAGGTATTAGACCCTATGGAGATCTAGGCATTATCCCTAGTTTTCTGACTAATTAACTATAATTTATAAATATACACAAGTGCACAGAGCAGCCAATTCCTCTCTGACTCAACACAGAGCCCCAGAGTTCTCATCTCCCTTTGGGAAGGTTCCTTAATTACTGTTTACTCCTAAACATGGATAAAGAACAGAGGAGCCCAGACAGGCTTGTCCGCAGGCTGTTTACATTCAGATGCCTGCTTCTTTGCTAGAGGCTGAGTGTTCCCCACTGGTATTGCACAGAGCTATATTATAAATGGTGCACACCCCTGTGTTGGCTCTCGGCGTGGGATGCTGCTGCAGATGCTGATCTGAGAGCGGTGTGGGACACGGCTACCAGAGGGGGATTCCCAGAGTAGACGCTTCCGTCTCAGGATTCACAGGTACCATCTCTTGCTGCAGAGCTCATTGATTTAAATACTGAATAGCATCAGGCCCAGAAGTGAACCCAGAAGAATGCCAGTAGAAACACCTGCATTTACTGACAATGGCCCATTGACAGTGGTTTTCTAAGATCTGTCAGTTAGCCAGTTTTCAGTCCATTTAATGTGTGCTCTACCGATATTGTATAGTGTTTATATTTTTATCTAAATATTTTCCCCTACTTACTCAAATGCCTCAGAGAAATAGAAGTCTATTGCAGCTGTGCAGTTCCCTTGATCAGCCAAACTTGTAATCTTATTAAAGGATGAAATTGGGTTTATTTGACAAGACTGGCATTCCATAAATTGTATTGTTGACTGGCATAAGTTATATTCCTAAACTTATTTTTTGAACTAATCTCATAGCAGCTTTTCTAGTGCTTCCTAACCTTGTCAAAACTTTTTTTTAAACTTCCCTTTATTTTTTTAATACTTTACAGTTAACACAGAACTGTCCTGTATTTACCCTTTTTTTTTTGGCACTGCTGCTGCCTGATTGCTTACTTCTAGTTCCGAATGAGATGAGTGGTTGATCAGTCAGTTCGTAACTCTGGTGTTTGTAACTCTATGGTTTTACTGTACATGCTGTTTAACATCCTCCTTGACCGCTAATGGACTGGAAAGTATTTAATCACCTCATGTGGTATGAGTAGGAATTGACCTACCTTTTCTAGGATTTCTTATGTTCTTAATATACTTAATAACCTCCTTTTTGTGATCCTTAGCCCTGCCAAGCATGGATTTCCCCTGATAACTTTAACGTCCCTCATCAATTTTCAATATTTCCAATTTGTATTACTTGCTATCTATTTTCCCTTTTTCCAATTTGTTATTTATTTCTCCCCCCCAACACACACACACAATTGCTGCTTTCCCTTTGCTACTGAACAAGGGTTTTATCCAGAGTTGCCCACTTTTCTGACTGTGGAATTGTGACTTTTTAGCTATTTAATAAACTCTTCTTCAAGAACTCTTCTTAAAGTACTCCCAAATTTCATTCCCATTTTTCTGTCTAAATTTTTCTCCCAAACAGTTTTGCTCATAATTTGCCTCCGAGTTGGGGAATTAGCCCTTTTGAAGCACTAAGTATCTATAGATATTACTGGTTGGGAACTGTTCTCTGTTTGGTTAATTGAATGTAATCAGTTCCATTCTTTTATTTTCCTCTCCTCTATCATATTCCCCCTTCTTTGTCTCTTCTCTAAACTAAATTGTCCCAGACTTTTCATTCTGTCCATGTGTGGCAGCCTGCTCCATTCTCATAGCCTGTCTTGAAAATCCCCTTTCTATCTGCTATATCCTTTATAGAGACTGAGTGACCACAACTGAGCATGTGTCCAGAGCAGGTTATTCTCCATCCCATTCCTTAGGCATCTGAACATTGTCTTTGTTTTGGCCACTAATGTGAATGAGCAACTGTTTCCATGGAGCTGCTAACAGTGACGCCCCGATCTTTCCCCTGAGGTATGTTCTAGTTGAGGTGTTTCCCCTTGGCACGTATCTTGGCAAAAGTTCGTTTTTTTTCCTACTCTCAGATTTTGAGCAATCAGGTGAATGGGGAACTCCCTACAGCATGGACTCTCTAGCCTGGGTTTCATTGCATTAAGGAACAATGATAGATACCCAGCATCCACTCTTGTGTTTCCTGCTGGAGCCTATTAACGTTTCCCACACCATGACATGCAGGAATTATTGACTCATGGAGCACCATCAGATATGGAATTGGCCCTAAGAACCCTAAGTAGGGTCACAAAAACAGGTTCCCACACAGCTCAGTCTTCAGCCTTGCCTTGCTTGTTTACCAGGGAACATACTCTGCCTAGAACTCTACACAGTGCAGAGTATGACTCGAAGGTGCTGATTAGGGCTTTTTGGTAGCAGCACATAAGAAATAATCAATAATAAATCTCCATTTAATGCATGGAAAGGCTATTCAGAAGGTCAACTAGCGCATCCGTGACAAAGATGGGAATCTTCACTTCCAGATCACTGGTCTCTGCTGATGCTTTATCTCTAGTCATAGAATCACAGAATATCAGGGTTGGAAGGGACCTCAGGAGGTCATCTAGTCCAACCACCTGCTCAAAGCAGGACCAATCTCCAACTAAATCATCCCAGCCAGGGCTTTCTCAAGGCTGACCTTAAAAACCTCTAAGGAAGGAGATTCCACCACATCCCTTGTTCTGTCATCTGCTACCACTGAGAACAGTCTAGATCCATCCTCTATGGAACCCCCTTTCAGGTAGTTGAAAGATGCTATCAAATCCCCCCTCACTCTTCTCTTTTGCAGACTAAACAATCCCAGTTCCCTCAGCCTCTCCTCATAAGTCATGTGCTCCAGCCCCCTAATCATTTTTGTTGCCCTCTGCTGGATGTTTTCCAATTTTTCGACACATCCTTCTTGTAGTGTGGGGCCCAAAACTGGACACAGTACTCCAGATGAGGCCTCACCAATGCCATATAGAAGGGAATGATCACATCCCTCGATCTCGGTCAAACTTCTTGGGCCAAATCCTTAGTTGGTGTAAATGGGAACTGCCCCACTGAAATCAAGGGAGATCCCCTGTACTAGGTAAAGCGATGGAGAGAGAGCACCAGGACTCTGTGCTACTGAATGGCCCATACAAACCAGGTCTGAGAGAGACTAAGCCGGGCCTTCTGCCTCCGTTTCCCCATTTGTAAAAGGGGGATACCTCCTGGGATTAGTAAGCAGTAGTCTGTGAAGCATGTATCAACGGTGAACTCTGTGTCCATGTGTCACCGTGCCTCAGTGGGACACAGTTGAGGATGCCATATTCAAGCAAACTGATGAGAAATAGGACAGACTCACCCCAGACTGGTGGTTATTCTATCACTAGATTACAGCAACCCAGTAAGAAATTTAAACTTGTATCTGACCTCACTTGTTAACTAGAAGCCAAAAATGCAGTCTCCTTAGGCATCACAGCCCTTGGCTCACTACCCAGACACTGGACTCCATGATGAGTGGTCAGTGAAGAACAATTTCACCACATATAAGATCCTTCTAATCTCAAGAGCTCAACCACATAGCCATGCCAATATATAACTCAGATCTTACCCAATAATCACACTGTTGCCAATCTGTTACTCACTATGAACCAAAAGTTTAATAATAAAAACAATAGATAAGGATCAGAGCAGTGATGGAATAAACTGCTAGTTTGCAAAAGTCTCTCTGGAATCATCCAAACAGGTTGGGGGTCATCGGTACTTGTTCAGAGCTTCCTTGTTAGAAATCCAGTGCAGAGAAATGAAGACAACATGGGGACATTTCAGGGGTCCTTTTATATCTTCTGCCCTGTGCAGGGAACTTTACTGTCCCAAATAAAGCCCACATCCTCTGTGTGTGGAAAGTTACTGGCCCAAGATGGAGTCCAGAGTCACATGAGCATATCACATGTCCTTACATTACTTGATGACTCACAGGGGCAACCATTGCCCATATTCTTACCGAGGTATGTCTTCTTCGGCCCATTGTGAGAATTAAGGGTCCTAAGATACCAGTATACAGCCAATAATCATAACTTCAGACACAGATGAAACATGCATATAAACAGGATAATCATACTTAGCAAATCTTAACTTTCCAATTGACATCTGACAGGACTTACTTTGTACAAGATTTGTAGCAAGTATGTATAACCGCGGTAGCAACAATGATAAAAGTGGTCATTATTCAGTCCTACAGCATCACACCCTGTTCTCCTCCGACGACGCTGCTACAGCTGCTAGCCACCTAAGGAAGGGGCATTGCCCGGGTTCGAGCAAGACAAGCAGCTGGGACGCTAGAGCCACTGGAGGACAGGAAGAGCAGATAAAAACCTCTTTTGCCACAGGGAGCCTGGTCCTTGTACAAAGAAAGGAGGAAAGAGTTTTTTTAAAGTGAGAGGTGGACGTCCATGAACTTGGCTGTTTCTTCCAAGCATCGCCAGCCAGTCCCCCTGGCTTTGAACAACCTTAACTTGTGTTTGACTAAAGCATCTTCCAGAAAGACGCCCAGGGCTAGATCCACAAAGGCACTCAGGTAAATACTGAACTTAGGCGCCACTGCCTTTCTCAAACCCCGGCTCATCTGCTGCCTGATCCTGCAGGAGCCTAAGGTTCTGCCAGTAGCCTGCACAAAGCAACCCGAGTGCTGATGATGCTCCTCAGCTAACGAGATGCTCAGAGTCTTCGCTCAGGCCCCAATTCTGATGGTATTCTCCAGTGAGGTGTCTCTCCCACATCTCCCCAGTTGGCCTGATTTTTAGGGGTTCTCAGACCTTGCAGGTTGAGAGAGAGAGAGAGTGAGCGTGTGTATGAGCACACTCCCAGAATATCCCTTAACCCAGTGGTTTAGGGCCCTCACCTGGAATGTGAGAGACTCAGATTCAAATCCCTTCTCCACTGAAGGTTTATTTGTACAAACTGGAACAGCTACAGACAGACAGACTGAGGCCCACCCAAAATAGCCATTTGTCTGGTGCTCACGTGGGACGTGGGAGACTGTGTATAACTCCCTGCTCCAAATCAGGTAGAGCAGAGATTTTGGATCTGGGTCTCCCACTTCTCTCTTGGATCTCTCACGAGGAAGCGCTGACCTGTCCTAGGCACCTCACTCCAGGAGACGGTTGACAGCTGACAGCCCCACGTGAAAGTAGCCTCCTCTCTCCAGCCTATCAGCCAGGCCCCTAGAGAGGCGAATCATTGGGAGTTAAATGCTTAAAAATCTTTATGAACCACAGTAAAAAACCCTGTTGGATGATGATTCCCCATAGACATCTCCTTTCTGAGACCTATGAGTCAGCCAGTTCTCACTCCATCTAATGAATGATCTAGTGATACTCTCTAGTGCTAGTTTGTTAATCTGATTGTCATGCTGGACTGAGTCAAACAACCTGTGATGGTCTAAGTGTGTTACATCTCCCCAGTTCACTTTATCAACCAAATTTGTTATTGCCTAAAAAAGGCATGAATTGCAGTGCCACCCTTTAATTCTTTATTGACTAAATCCCCTATCTGCTTTTCCATTATTATGCAAAGGACCAATAACAAGCTAACAGGCATTTGATACCTACATTGCACTTTTTATATCAGCATGGCAGACGTCTCCTCAGACAACTGTTTCAGGACTCCTTGGTTGCAAGATATCTGTCACTGCTAATTGAAAAGTATCACTTCCTAGTAGGTGCTGTTTACCATCCTCCATATTTACCAGTGGACTGTAAGGACATTAATGTGGATCTCAGTGTATCATCCTGCTTCTTTCCAAACACAGCACAGAAAGTTTTATTGAACATTTTTGCCTTTTCTGCATCATTGTTAACAGTGTTACTATCTCCATCTAGTAAAGGATTTCCCCTGCTTCTAATATACTTAAAAATCTTATTTTCCTTAGCTTTGCTAGCCATGGATTTGTCTCTGGTGTCTTTTGCTTCTCTTATCCATTTGCTATACTTCAGAACTTCTCATTTCTGTCAATTTCTATCCACTTCCCCTACTTTAGAAGCATTGATGGATGATCTCCTCCTCTCACCAGGCGGAGGGCAGGTATCCATGCTCATCCTCCTGGACCTCTTTACATTATTTGACAATGTTGACAATGAGATACTACTGTCTCAACTGAGAGGCAGCAGTAGTCCAGAGGGATGCACTAAAATGGTGTGAATCCTTCTTGGAGAGACACGCCCAGTTAGTGGTAATGGGAACTCCTGCACTACACCCCTCCCTGGTGGAGTCCCACAAGGATCAGTTCCCTCTCTGGGGCTTTTCAGCATCTCCATGCAGCCACTATGGGAACTGGTCACACAACATGGACTCAAATGCCAGCAATATGCAAGTGACACCGAGCTCCTCCTATTCTTCCCATACAACCACACCACTATCACCAAAATGGCCCGTTCTTGGATGGAACAGCTGGCTGAAACTGAACCCAAGCAAGAAAGAGGTGATGCTGGTGGGCAGAGCAAAGCATTTTGAAGAGATGGCAGCTATGGTGCAGCCTCTTTGTCTGAAGATTCACACCAGCAACTGGGCAATTCAGTCCGTAGTCTCTGAGCGTTCTTGAATGCCTTGCTGATGCTGAGCTCTCTCGTAGAACGGTCTGTGAGTAGTGCTTTCTAATATCTGCAGTTGACAAGGAGACTCCATCCTATCCTGTTGAATGATGACCTGGTCTCAGTTATATAGGTCTTTGTCTCCTCCTGTCTGGACTGTAGCAATGCAGTATACCTGGGCATGATGCCTTCACTGCTCATGAAACTCAAACTGGTACAGAAGTCTGCAGTGCATCTGATCTGAATCAGTGATGATTGCATTCTATTAGCACTTATAATGAGGAACTTAAATTTGATAACAGCAGGCTCTTAAAGCTAGCAGGCAAAGGTCTAACAAGAGACGATGGCTGGGTGTAGAAGATAGACAGATTGAGACTAGAGAAAAAGTGGAAACTTTTAACAGTGAGGGTAATTGACCATTGGAACCATTTAGCAAGGATCCGGGTGTGTCTCCATCACTGGCCATGTTTCAGTTAAGATGGGATGTTTTTCTCAAATATCTGCTCTAGTTCAAATAGGAATTAATCCAGGGCACTCCTATGGCCTGTGTGATGCACGAGGTTATAGAATATAATCACAATGGTGCCTCCTGGCTATATAATCTACAAATCTATCTAGAGTCCCCTGCAAGGATAATATTTGTGTGTGCTTGTCATAAATATAAAGGGAAGGGTAAACCCCTTTAAAATCCCTCCTGGCCAGAGGAAAACTCCTGTCACCTGTAAAGGGTTAAGAAGCTAAAAGGTAATCTCGCTGGCACCTGACCAAAATGACCAATGAGGAGACAACATACTTTCAAAAGCTGGGAGGAGGGAGAAAAACAAAGGGTCTCTGTCTATATGCTGCTTTTGCCAGGGACAGAACAGGAATAGAGTCTTAGAACTTTTAGTAAGTAATCTAGCTAGGTATGTGTTAGATTATGATTTCTTTAAATGGCTGAGAAAAGAGTTGTGCTGAATAGAATGACTATTCCTGTCTGTGTGTCTTTTTTGTAACTTAAGGTTTTGCCTAGAGGGATTCTCTATGTTTTGAATCTAATTACCTTGTAAGGTATCTACCATCCTGATTTTACAGAGGTGATTCCTTTACTTCTATTAAAAGTCTTCTTGTAAGAAACTGAATGCTTTTTCATTGTTCTCAGATCCAAGGGTTTGGGTCTGTGGTCACCTATGCAAATTGGTGAGGCTTTTTATCCAACATTTCCCAGGAAAGGGGGGGTGCAAGTGTTGGGAGGATTGTTCTTAAGATCCAAGGGTCTGGGTCTGTAGTCACCTAGGCAAATTGGTGAGGCTTTTTACCAAACCTTGTCCAGGAAGTGGGGTGCAAGGTTTTGGGAAGTATTTGGGGGGAAAGATGTTTCCAAACAGCTCTTCCCCAGTAACCAGTATTAGTTTGGTGGTGGTAGTGGCCAATCCAAGGACGACGGGTGGAATATTTTGTACCTTGGGGAAGTTTTGACCTAAGCTGGTAAAGATAAGCTTAGGAGGTTTTCATGCAGGTCCCCCCATCTGTACCCTAGCGTTCAGAGGGGGAGAGGAACCTTGACAGGCCCCCTCACGGATTGAACTGACAACTCTGGGTTTAGCAGGCCAATGCTCAAACCACTGAGCTATCCTTCCCCCCTCCCCTGTGACAAGGACCCAGAATGAAGTGCTGTCAAGGTTCCTTCCCCACTCTGAACTCTAGGGTACAGATGGGGGGACCTGCATGAAAACCTCCTAAGCCTACTTTTACCAGCTTAGGTTAAAAACTTCCCCAAGGTACAAATTAATTTTACCCTTTGCCCTTGGATTTCCACTGCCATCACCAAACTTTATTTGGGTTTACTGGGAAATGTAGTTTGCACACATCTTTGCACACATCTTTCCCCCCAGAATCCTCCCAACCCTTGCACCCTACTTCCTGGGGAAGGTTTGGTAAAAATCCTCACCAATTTGCATAGGTTACCACAGACCCAAACCCTTGGATCTTAGAACAATGAAAAAGCATTCAGTTTTCTTACAAGAAGACTTTTAATAGAAATAGGAGTAAATAGAAGTAAAGAAATCCCCTCTGTAAAATCAGGATGGTAGATATCTTACAGGGTAATTAGATTCAGAACTTAGAGAATCCCTCTAGGCAAAACCTTAAGTTACAAAAAAGATACACAGACAGAAATAGTTATTCTATCCAGCACAATTCTTTTCTCAGCCATTTAAAGAAATCGTAATCTAACACATACCTAGCTAGATTACTTACTAAAAGTTCTAAGACTCCATTCCTGTTCTGTCCCTGGCAAAAGCAGCGTATAGACAGAGACCCTTTGTTTTTCTCCCTCCTCCCAGCTTTTGAAAGTATGTTGTCTCCTCATTGGTCATTTTGGTCAGGTGCCAGCGAGATTACCTTTTAGCTTCTTAACCCTTTACAGGTGACAGGAGTTTTCCTCTGGCCAGGAGGGATTTTAAAGGGGTTTACCATTCCCTTTATATGTATAACAGGACCATTTAGGGATCTGGGGCAAAAATCAGGGACTGGTCCTGCTTTGAGCAGAGGGTTGGACTAGATGACCTCCTGAGGTCCCTTCCAACTCTGATATTCTATGTCACCCTGGGTGCCACATTTCTGGTTTGGGCAGGTTGAAAGGAATACAGGAAATTCAAAGCTCAGTGCTGCTTGCTACTCAATACTGCTGATAGCAAATGAACCAGAGTCCCTGTGATTCTTTGTGCACCTCTCCTTCTCTCCATATAACACTCTCAGTGTCCTTCAGGGCATGAACCAAACTGTTGTGTGTCTGGTGCTTTGTGTCTATAATTCCAGGTGCACGGAATATGGGCTGAATTCCAGTGTGTAACTGAAGAATGGGATGGGTGTAATCTGTTGCTCCAACCCCACTGGACTGAGCATTGAAGGCTTCTGTGAACTTTCCACAGTTGCAGATTGGGCTTATTAGCATCAGCTTTGTGAAAGGTTACTGTTGGCCCTTTAGTAAAACTTACTGCGTATATTTGATTGACCAAGTCCCAGTACCAAAAGAAACGGGAAGGGCCGATTGGAAACCAGGCTCCTGAGACTGACAGGCCCCAGGGGCAATGGGGAGAGGCCTACGCTCCTGGTTATCCTGATTGACAAGGCAAGCAGGCCAATGAGGGGGCCAGAGGGCTACGGGGGTCCCAGCCTCCATTTGAGCTGGGGCGGCCTGGGCCAGAGCGGGGCCAAGTTAAGGAGAGAGCAGGGGCCCGGGCTGAGCTGGGAGCAGAGCCAGAGGGGCCAGAAGAGCAGCCCAGGGAGCTGGAGGCAGAGGAGCAGCAGCGCTGGGGCTGGGGCTGAAGCTGGGCTGGAGCTGGCATTAATTACATTCCTGGACTTTTTTTTTTAACTAATCCCTTGCCAGATTTTTCATTTTCTCCTAAACTTGTCAATTTTTTTTTAAATTTTTCCTTTATTGTTTAATAGTTTACGCTTAACAGAGAACTGTCCTATATTTGCCTCTTATTTTGGTGCTCTGCTGTTGCCTGACTGTATCCTTCTGGTTCCGAATGAGACGTGTGGTTGATCGGTCAGTTCGTAACTCTGGTGTTTGTAACTCTCCGGTTCAACTGTAGATGCTGTTTAACATCCTCCTTGATTGCGAATGAAGTTGAAAGTATTCATCACTTTGTGATATGTGTATATCATACTGCTTCTTTTTGTTATCCTTACCCTTCCAAGTATGGGTTTTCCCTGATGTCTTTAACATCCCTTATCAATTTTCATAACTTCCGATTTGTATTGCTTGCTTTTTTCCCTTTTCCCCATTTATTATATATTGCTTCCCGCTTACTAATTGCACCCTTCACTTTACCACTGAACTGTGTTTTTAGCCAAAGTTCTCCACTTTCTTGACTGTGGAATTGGGTCTTTTTAATAAACTCGTCTTAAAGAACTCCCAAGATTCAGTCCCATTTTTCTGTCTAAATTTTTCCTCTCAATCAGTTCTGCTGATAGTTTCCCTCAGTTTGGGAAATTAGCCCATTTGAAGCATTAAGTATCCACAGATATTACTGTTTGGGAACTGTTCTCTGTTTGTCCAACTGAATGTCATCAGTTCAATTCTTTATTTTCCTCTCTATAATATGCCCCTTTATTTGTCTCTTCTTTAAGCTAAACAGTCCCAGACTTTCAGTCTGTCCACATCTGACTAAGGCAGCCTCCCCCGTTCTCATTGCCTATTTTCTTTTTCTCCATTTGAATGTCATCAGTTCGTTCTTCATTTTGCTCTCCTCTATCATATGCCCCCTTCTTTGTCTCTTCTCTGAACTCAGCAGTCCCAGACTTTTCAGTCTGTCGGCCTATGGCAGCCTCCCCCATTCTCATAGCCTGTCTCAGAAATCCCCTTTCTATCTGCTATATCCTCTATAGAGACTGGGTGATGGAAACTCAGTGCATGACCAGAGCACATTATTCTCCATCCCAGTCCTTAGGTCTTTGTTTTGGCCACTACTGTGAATGAGCCGGTGTTTCTGTTGAGCTGCTGTTAATGACAACAAGGACTTTTCCCTGTGGTGTGTTCTAATTGGAATGTTTCCCCCGGCACGTCTCAGATTTTGATCAACTGGGGAAATGGGAAACTCCCTACAGCATGGACTCTCTGGGCTAGGTTTACATTGTATTAAGGAACAATGATGGAAACCCAGTATCCACACTCATGTTACCTATTAACTTTTCTCAGACCATGACATGTAGAAATTACTGGTGCACGGAGCACGTTCAAACATGGAATTGGCATTAGTAGGGTCAGTTGTCCATAATTCATTTCTTTTAATAGTGAAAATGTCATTTTCAGAGTGTGCAGAGCGACCAGTCTGCTTCCCCCATGAGACGAGCATCCAGTAGCGCATTTAGTGTCTCATATTCACATTGTCTCTCCATCCAGGCCTTGACACTGCCATTAGCACCCTCGACACTGGGCACATAGAGGAAGTCTGAGGAACATACGGTGCATGCGGGAGACACCGTTCTGCCTCAGAGTTGGACGCCTTCTCACCTACCTCATGTCAGATTCCAACACAACCGACTTCACCAACCCCTCCACCTTCATCCTGGTGGGCATTCCTGGCCTGGAGGTGGCCCACGTCTGGATCTCCATCCCCTTCTGTGCCTTGTATGTCATAGCCACCTTGGGGAACTTCACCATCCTGTTCATCGTGAAGATGGAGCCGAGCCTCCATGTGCCCATGTATTATTTCCTCTGCATACTGGCCATCACTGACCTGCTCCTGTCTGCATCCATCCTGCCCAAAACTCTGAGTATCTTCTGGTTCAATTCCAGGGACATAGATTTCAGTGCCTGCCTCACCCAGATGTACTTCCTTCACTGCTTCTTAGTGATAGAGTCTGGGATTTTCATGGCCATGGCTCTGGATCGCTACGTGGCCATCTGTGATCCCTTGAGACATTCCACCATCCTGACAAACCCCGTGGTGGCCAAGATTGGCCTGGCCGTGGTGTTGCGTGGCGGCATGCTCATACTGCCCTACCCCTTCCTGGCGAGGTGGCGGCCATATTGCAGAACCAACATCATCCCCCACACGCACTGCGAACACATGGCTGTGGTGAAGCTGGCCTGCTCTGACACCCGCGTCAGTAGTTACTACGGCCTCTTTGTGTTATTCTGCGTGAAGGGTCTGGATGTGTTTTTTATCACCATGTCCTATATCCAGATCCTCAGGGCCATCTTCAACCTCCCCACAAAGGAAGCCAGGCTCAAGACTTTTGGGACCTGTGGTTCCCACCTCTGTGCCATCATAGCCTTTTATATCCCACATCTCTTCTCCTCTCTCATGCACCGTTATGGCCACAATGTAGCCCTGCATTTCCATGTTCTCATTGCTAACATGTACCTCCTAGTTTCCCCCATGCTAAACCCCATCATCTATGGGGTGAGGACCAAACAGATCCGGGACAGACTTCTCCGGTTCTTTATTCATAAAGGGACCTAAAGTTTTCTCCTGGTGCTCTGGCTCTTGGACTGAGCTCCGTGCAGAGGTGGCTGTTGACATGGTGCTCGGCCCTCTTCCCTGAATCACTTAGTGGACAAAGAGACATTAAACCCTTTCCTGACCTTACTGTGCTGTCAGCGTGATAAACTGGGGAATATGTTTATGTAGAACTCATTGGATTGCCACCTTTCTAAATGCTTGTAACTGGACCCCTAATAACATAAGAACAGCCATACTGGGGAAGATGAAAGGCCCATCTAGCCCAGTATCCCATCTTCCGATAGTGGCCAATTCCAAGTGCCCAGAGCAAATAAACAGAACAGGTAATCATCAAGTGATCTATCCCCTGTTGTCTATTCCGAGCTTCTGCAAACAGAGTGTAGGGACAGTGTTAGGATCTAGATATTCAGGCCTGTCTGTAAAGGCCTAGACTCTAAGAATTTAGCTGTATTCTTATCACTTGGCTAGTTCTAGAGATATAAAAGAAAGAATCAAAATCACTGTCTGCCGGTGTAAGGGCTTTCTCTCACTGTGACAGTCTGAGGCCTTGTGCTTAGGCTGAGATCTCTGGCTAAGCAGCAGAGGCAGCCATAAGCTGGGAAGCGACCGGTCACCTCCTCACATTCCAACCTAGTCACATTGAAAGAAGGTGCTATGGGGCTGTTAGGATACAATCCTGTCCTGATAATGCCTATCACCTCCAGAGAAAGGGAAGTGCCTGGAAAATGTAAAAGGAAACTTAGTTTGATAGCATCCTGTCTGGCAAGAACTCACTTATCCGTAGCTGGGACGTGAAATCCTCATTCTGTGTTGTTCTATCACTGTAGTCCCCATTTCCCTATAGTTTGTCTGTATAATCTCTGTCTGGTTCTGTGATTGTTTCTGTCTGCTGTATAATTAATTTTGCTGGGTGCAAACTAATTAAGGTGGTGGGATATAATTGGTTAAATAATCATGTTACAATATGTTAGGATTGGTTAGTTAAATTTCAGGAAAATGATTGGTTAAGGTATAGCTAAGCAGATCTCAAGTTTTACTATATAGTCTGCAGTCGATCAGGAAGTAAGGGGGGATGGGAACAGGGAATGGGGGTAAGGAAATTGGAATCATGTTTTGCTAAGGGGGGAATGGGAACAGGGACACAGGTGTAAGGTTCTGTGGTGTCAGAGCTGGGAAGGGGGACACTAAGGAAGGAAACTGGAATCATGCTTGCTGGAAGTTCACCCCAATAAACATCGAATTGTTTGCACCTTTGGACTTCGGATATTGTTGCTCTCTGTTCATGCGAGAAGGTCCAGGGAAGTAAGTGCGTGAAGGAATAAGCCCCGTAACAGACAGCATCCCTGCCCATCCTGGCCATTGATGGAGCTTTCCTCCATGAATATGTCTAGTTCTTTTTGAATCCTGTTAGAGTCTTGGCCTTCACAGCATCTTCTGGCAAAGAGTTCCACAGGTTGACTGTGTGCCGGGTGAAGAAACAGGTCGTTTTGTTTGTTTTAAATCTGCTGCCTATTTGGTGACCCTAGTTCTTGTTATGAGAAGGAATAAATAATACTTCCTTGTTTACTTTCTCCACACCAGTCATGATTTTATAAACTTCTATCGTATTCCCCCTTAGTCATTGCTTTTCCAAAAGTCCCAGTCTTATTAATCTCTCCTCATATGGAAGCTGTTCCATATCCCTAATAATTTTTGTTGCCCTTTTCTGAACCTTATCAAATTCCAGTATATCTTTTTGAGATGGGTCAACAAGCTCTGTAAGCAGTATTCAAGATGTTGGTGTACAATGGATTCATATAGAGTCAGTATGATATTTTCTGTCTTATTATCTATCCCTTTCCTAATGATTCCCAACATTTTGTTTGCTTTTTTGACTGCCGCTGCACATTGAGTGGGTGTTTTCAGAGAACTATCCACACTGACCCCTGGGGCCCGCCCCTAACCTTGCCTCTTCCCCCAAAGCCCCGTCCTTGCTTCACATCTTCCGTCAAGGGCACAGACACTTCTGCATCGCCTCTCACAAGGTCATGCCCCCTTATCCACCTACTCCTTCTAGGTCCCTCTCCCTTCTCCACCTCTTCCCCTATTTCCCTGCCCTGGATGCTTTCTCCTATTCTCCCCTCCCTCATCACTCACTGGATCCTCTCCACCTCCCTCCTCCTCCTAGCTGGGCTCCCTCTGCTCTGGAGTTGTGACGGGAGCTGCTGTGGCCTGACAAGGAGCCTGCAGTGAGTGCAGCCAGGACACAGCACTGGATCCGACAGGCCAGTAAGCAGCTGAGAGAGAAGCCAGGAAACCTTACAAAATCAGCTGAGGGTTGGCAAGTGGGTGAGGCTGTGCATCATACAGCTTGTGGGCCCTAAAGCTCTGCTACAAAGTCCTGAAGGAAGAGACTGTTTTGTGTCTTTCTTTAGCTTTCAGTTTCAGGGAAGAAGGAGGATCCTGGGAACTACTGGCCAGTCAGCCTCACTTCAGTTCCCGGAAAAATCATGGAGCAGGTCTTCAAAGAATCCTGCAGTCCTGGGGGACTAACATGAAGGGGAAAGGAGTCCAGGAGAGCTGGCTGTATTTTAAGGAATCCCTGTTGAGGTTACAGGGACAAACCATCCCGATGAGTCGAAAGAATAGTAAATATGGCAGGCGACCAGCTTGGCTTAATGGTGAAATCCTAGCGGATCTTAAACATAAAAAAGAAGCTTACAAGAATTGGAAGGTTGGACATATGACCAGGGAAGAGTATAAAAATATTGCTCAGGCATGTAGGAATGATATCAGGAGGGCCAAATCACACCTGGAGCTGCAGCTAGCAAGAGATGTCAAGAGTAACAAGAAGGGTTTCTTCAGGTATGTTGGCAACAAGAAGAAAGCCAAGGAAAGTGTGGGCCCCTTACTGAATGAGGGAGGCAACCTAGTGACAGAGGATGTGGAAAAAGCTAATGTACTCAATGCTTTTTTTGCCTCTGTCTTCACTAACAAGGTCAGCTCCCAGACTGCTGCACTGGGCATCACAGCATGGGGAGTAGATGGCCAGCCCTCTGTGGAGAAAGAGGTGGTTAGGGACTATTTAGAAAAGCTGGACGTGCACAAGTGCATGGGGCCGGACGAGTTGCATCCGAGAGTGCTGAAGGAATTGGCGGCTGTGATTGCAGAGCCATTGGCCATTATCTTTGAAAACTCGTGGCGAACCGGGGAAGTCCCGGATGACTGGAAAAAGGCTAATGTAGTGCCAATCTTTAAAAAAGGGAAGAAGGAGGATCCTGGGAACTACAGGCCAGTCAGCCTCACCTCAGTCCCTGGAAAAATCATGGAGCAGGTCCTCAAGGAATCAATCCTGAAGCACTTGCATGAGAGGAAAGTGATCAGGAACAGCCAGCATGGATTCACCAAGGGAAGGTCATGCCTGACTAATCTAATCACCTTTTATGATTAGATTACTGGTTCTGTGGATGAAGGGAAAGCAGTGGATGTATTGTTTCTTGACTTTAGCAAAGCTTTTGACACGGTCTCCCACAGTATTCTTGTCAGCAAGTTAAGGAAGTATGGGCTGGATGAATGCACTATAAGGTGGGTAGAAAGCTGGCTAGATTGTTGAGCTCAACGGGTAGTGATCAATGGCTCCATGTCTAGTTGGCAGCCGGTGTCAAGTGGAGTGCCCCAAGGGTCGGTCCTGGGGCCGGTTTTGTTCAATATCTTCATAAATGATCTGGAGGATGGTGTGGATTGCACTCTCAGCAAATTTGCGGATGATACTAAACTGGGAGGAGTGGTAGATACGCTGGAGGGCAGGGATAGGATACAGAAGGACCTAGACAAATTGGAGGATTGGGCCAAAAGAAATCTGATGAGGTTCAATAAGGATAAGTGCAGGGTCCTGCACTTAGGACGGAAGAACCCAATGCACAGCTACAGGCTAGGCAGCAGTTCTGCGGAAAAGGACCTAGGGGTGACAGTGGACGAGAAGCTGGATATGAGTCAGCAGTGTGCCCTTGTTGCCAAGAAGGCCAATGACATTTTGGGATGTATAAGTAGGGGCATAGCGAGCAGATCAAGGGACGTGATCGTTCCCCTCTATTCGACATTGGTGAGGCCTCATCTGGAGTACTGTGTCCAGTTTTGGGCCCCACACTACAAGAAGGATGTGGATAAATTGGAGAGAGTCCAGCGAAGGGCAACAAAAATGATTAGGGGTCTAGAACACATGACTTATGAGGAGAGGCTGAGGGAGCTGGGATTGTTTAGTCTGCAGAAGAGAAGAATGAGGGGGGATTTGATAGCTGCTTTCAACTACCTGAAAGGGGGTTCCAAAGAGGATGGCTCTAGACTGTTCTCAATGGTAGCAGATGACAGAACGAGGAGTAATGGTCTCAAGTTGCAGTGGGGGAGGTTTAGATTGGATATTAGGAAAAACTTTTTCACTAGGAGGGTGGTGAAACACTGGAATGCGTTACCTAGGGAGGTGGTGGAATCTCCTTCCTTAGAAGTTTTTAAGGTCAGGCTTGACAAAGCCCTGGCTGGGATGATTTAGTTGGGGATTGGTTATGCTCTGAGCAGGGGGTTGGACTAGATGACCTCCTGAGGTCCCTTCCAACCCTGATATTCTATGATTCTATGATTCTATGATTCTTTTTGTTCCTCCAGGCTGGGGGCCTGTAGCAGGCAGAGTCCCTGCAATGGGTATGGGCTGGGAGTCCTTTCTCGTAGGCCAGTCATCTGGGGCAGGGCAAGAGATCAGCTTTGAAGCCAGGTGGACAACTGCTAAGAGAGGTGGAAGGATAAGCCCCTGCGTTAGCTGGGAAAGCAGGATGCTGGGCAGAGGCCGGAGTGGCTTTGGAAGCTCACAGTTAGGGGGATAAACAGCACAACTTCCATTAGCCAGCTATTCACACACATACACAATTCCTTATCTGGAACTACAGGGCCACCATTGCCCAGGGGCTGAAGCTGAACAGTGAAGTTGAATTTAACATACACTCTGCGTGATGCTTTTGATCACTACATCTAGAAGCTCTTTAGCTAGGTTTCTAGGCAGCATTATCTCCATGTCATGGATGGACTAAGCAGTAAAGTTATTTACTCAAGGCCACACAATAAGTCAGTGCCACAACTGAGAATAGGAACCGGGAGTCCTGACCCCCTGTTACCCGCGGTTTTCAGAACCCCAACAGGGGCAACTTAACTATTTTACTCCAGGAGGTGTAAGGAATAAATCAACAGGAACTCAACGATTCTGTCTCATGCAAGTAAGTATGCTCTTGTTTAGCACTGCACTTTATTAGATTTAAGCACACACAGAGATAAACAATAGGTTTAGAACATCCCAGATATTTACCTAACATCTGGAACGGTATTGAGTAATTAACAGCAGGTTCACAGTGGCCAGTTGCTCACCCACCAGGGGGAAAGGGTGTTAGGAAAAACGTCTCTCAAGATGGTTTCAGAGGGCTAGCTCAGTGCTTTAAGCATTGGCCTGCTAAACCCAGGGTTGTGAGTTCAATCCTTAAGGGGGCCATTTAGGGATCTGGGGTAAAAATTGGGGATTGGCCCTGCTTTGAGCAGGGGGTTGGACTAGATGACCTCCTGAGGTCCCTTCCAACCCTGATAGTCTATGACTGCTTCCAAGTACGCTCTATTGGTTAATCTTTTATAACTAACTTCTACAAATCACATCGGTCATAATGACTCCTACTGGACCATCATTTTTCTAACTTTCAATAAACTTTTAATATCAGAAGCATCTAGAATCAAGGTTTTCCAACCACCAAGGTTTTCAGTCTCAGCTGTTTACTTGTCTGTCCCCTCCTCCCATTCCGATTAGCAGAAACTGCCAGCTTCTAAAAGCGTGTCTCCAAATTAACCCTTAATGATGTAGTGTTGTGTTTCATTAATTCAGGGTGGCTGAATGCACATAATATGGTTTCAATTAGCTTGATTGCATTCTGGGGTATACACCCCCCCTCAAATCTAGAGCAATAGCACCATTGATCTGACCATGAACGGGCATTGCTCCTCTGGGTTGTATTAGATGCAGTGATACTATGTGTGTGTCGTGATCAGTGGAGTTGCCATCCTTCTTAAACAGGAGGAATTTATTAAAGAAACAGCAAAAAATAACAGCCACAAAAACAGGTTTCCACTCAGCTCAGTCTTCAGTCTTGTCTTGCTTTTTTACCAGGGACCACACGTTGCCTGGAACTCTACAGAGAGGAGCAACAATGTGCTGCAAGGAAACAAATCAATGGAGTGTGTGACTCAAATACTCTGATTACGCCTTTTGGTAGCAGCATATGAGATATAATAAAAATAATCTCAATTTAATGCATGGAGAGGCTGTGCCCAAGGTCACCCAGCGAATCCATGGGAGAGCTGGCTCTTTCCGCTCTCAGCTCACTGGTCTCTGCTGATGCTTTAGCTCTAGTTAAATGACTTGGGCCAAATCCTTAGCTGGTGTAAGTGGCTGCAACCCCACTGAAATCAGGGGAGATCCCCTCACTGGAGACCCCAATGGAGAGAGAGCACAAGGCCTCTGTGCCGCTGCATGGACCATACAAGCCAGGTCTGAGAGAGACTAAGCAATGGATGGGCTATGTTCCTGGCTCAAGAAACTTCCCTTCCTGCTGCACCAGTTTCCCCATCTGTAAAAGTGAGATACCTCCTGGGAGTAAGTGAGCAATAGTCTGTGAAGCACCTATCAACAGTCAACTCTGTGTCCATGTCTCACCATGCCTCAGTGGACAGAGCTGAAGTTGCCAAATCAGGACAAACTGCCGAGAAATACGGCAGACTTACCCCAGACTGGTAGTCATTCTATCATTACATCAGACCAAGCCAGCAACAAATATAAACTTCTGTCTGACCACACTGGTTAACTAGAAGTCAAAATGCAGTCCCCTGAGGCATCCCAGCCCTTGGCTCACCATCTGGACACTGGACTCCATGATGGAAGGCCAGTGAAAACCAATTTCATAGCACATATAGGGTCCTTCCAATCTCAAGAGACCAGAGACACTTAGCCAGGTCAATATAAGACTAAGATCATACCCAATAATCACACTGCCACCCAGTAAAGGCTTAATAGTAAAAGAAAAGAAGAAGAGTTATAAATGGTTAATAGATCAGATACATCCAAGTGATATTTCAGTGTTCATAGATCACGATCATAGGAGTGATGGAATAAAGTGCTAGCTTGCAAAAGTCTCTCCAAAAAATACTCAAGGAGGTTGGGTGTCATCAGTCCTTGTACAGAGCGTCCTTGTTGGAAACTCAGTCCAGAGAAATGAAGATAAGATGGGGATGTCTCAGGGCCCCTTCTATATCCTCTGCCCTGTGCATGGAATTTTATTGTCCCAAACACAGCCCACAGCCCAAGTGCCTGAAAAATTGCTGGCCCAAGTGGGAGTACAGGGTCACATGAGCATGTCACATGTCCTTGCGTCCTTTGATTACTCACAAAGGCAGTCACTGGACATACTGCAGAGGAGTTTTTCCTCTATGGCCCCTTGTGAGAGCTAAGGGTCCTTGTTTGGCCCTTGTGACAGGGTGCTTGGCAAGGAGTGCTTAATCAGCCCCCGTGACGTGCCTGCTCCAATTAAGGGGAATAGATTGGAGCTGGCTGAATAGACCTGTGCCTACCTGGCAACTAGAATCAGCTGCCAGTTTAATTAGCTAGGGGCTATAAAGGCTGGAAGGAAGTGGGGAAGAGAAAGGCCAAAGACTGAGAGGGACTGGTGGCTCTGGTCTGCTGCTTGTGATGGAGCCTGGCTGTGAAATCCTGTATATAGATAGTAAGGTGGTGGTGGGAAAGAATTATAAATTAAGTACACTGGTGGTTGCATCAACCTGCGGCATCCCTGACTGGTCTGTGAGGGCAGCAGGGGCAGAAGCAAGAGGGGCTGAGCTGCGCCGCACTATACATGGTGGCTTGTCCAGGACCCAGAGCCAGCACGAGTGCATGGCAGCCCAGAGATAGAAGGGACCCTGCAATGGCTGGTGAAGCAGCAGGAGGAGATGCAAAAGGTGCTGCGAGCCTTCCAGAAATCCCACCAACTGGAGAAGCAGGCCTTACTCTCTTGGCAGGTGGAACAGCAGAAAACCATGCAGGACTTTATAAGGGAGCAAGACAAAGTTCATTAGCAGCTCCTACAAAACTGGTGAGTCCCACGGGATAGGATGGCACCTCAGCATTGGGGTTGGGACTGTGTAAGACAGGACCCGCTGATGAGCAGGACGCATTCCTCTGCACCTTTGAGTGAGTAGCCATGGGCACCGGATGGGATAGGTTAACCTGGGCCCTATGTCTTGCTTTCTATCTAGCCAGGAAAGGCTCAAGCAGTCTATATGGCCATCAGTAATGACCTACCTTTATATTTAATATTTTAAATATTTCTTTATTAACCTACCTTTATATTTTTACCATATGCTTACTATACAGTCTTCACTTTATAAAATTCCCTTTTTTTCTGCCATGTGTTCTTTTTTAACCTAACTTTATATTTAATAAACCATTTAAATGTATATCATTTTTTATTCTTTAATAATAAGATAAACTAGTCCTTTAAAATCATCTCTCCTTAATAAACCTAACCAAAAATCTTTCTTTTCTTTAATAACTTCTTCTATTCTTTCATACTAACCCTTTAAAAACAAACAAAAAAATCTTTATTTCGCTTTAAGTTCTCTTTTTCTATTATTAGTAACATTCCAAACTAGTCCTTACTAAACCTTACCAAACAATCTTTCTTCTGTTTAATAACCTTTGTTTCCTTTTCTCCTCTAAACTTAAAACAGCATTATTTTTAATTGCCTTTTCTTTAAGCTCTCTCTCTTTATTCTTTCAACCTCTTTCTCTAAATAATCAATCAAATACTTCAGAGAACTAGCATGCAACAATCCCCCTCTTCAAACATAAAAAATAATTTAAAAAAATCGAACTGGCAAAACAGCACCAAACCTCGACAGCAACAGAAGTGGGTATAGAGGGTGTTATATAAGAGGGCGGGGCATGGAAAGCTGTCAAAAATACATGGTGATGAATGCTAATGAACTGTATACTACTCACTTTACTTTGAACAACCTTAGCTCCTGTTTGACTAAAGCATGTTCCAGAAAGGCTTCCAGGGACAGATCCATAAAGGCACTTAGGTAAATACTGAACTTAGGTGACACTGCCTTTTTCAAAACCCTGGCTCATCTTCTGCCTAACCCTGTAGGAACCTAAGGTTTGGCCAGTACTCTGCACAAAGTAACCTGAGTGCAGATGGTGCTCCACAGTTAACGAGCTGCTCAGAGTCTTCGCTCCAATGAGATGTGTCCCCCCTCCCCCCGATCTCCCCAGCACATCTGATCTGTTAGGGGTTTTCAGACCATGCCTCCCGGATGGGGTCTTGCAGGTTGGGAATGTGTGTGTGTGTGTGTGTGTGTGCATCTGAGTGTTTGCACCCCCAGAGTATCCCATAGCCCAGTGGTTCACCACCCTCACCCGGAATATGGGAAACCCAGATTCAGATCCCTGCTAAACTAAATGTTTGTTTTTACATAGTGGAACAGCTCCAGTCAGACAGACTGAAATCACCAGCAAGAACAGCCACTTGCCTGGTGCTCAGGGCACTCCTGTGAGACATGGGAACCACCAGCTTAGGGGATTGTTTGGCCTATTCTTTTCAGTTTCCCCTAATTGAGCAACCTCAGAATACCTCCCCAGGGACCTCAGTCACAATATTTAAAAATATTCTCCTTATTTTCCTTAGCTTTGCTAGCCATGGATTTGTCTCTGGTGTCTTTTGCTTCTCTTATCCATTTGCTATACTTCAGAACTTCTCATTTCTGTCAATTTCTATCCACTTCCCCTACTTTAGAAGCATTGATGGATGATCTCCTCCTCTCACCAGGCGGAAGGCAGGTATCCATGCTCATCCTCCTGGACCTCTTTACATTATTTGACACTGTTGACAATGAGATACTACTGTCTCAACTGAGAGGCAGCAGTAGTCCAGAGGGATGCACTAAAATGGTGTGAATCCTTCTTGGAGAGACATGCCCAATTAGTGGTAATGGGAACTCCTGCACTACACCCCTCCCTGGTGGAGTCCCACAAGGATCAGTTCCCTCTCTGGGGCTTTTCAGCATCTCCATGCAGCCACTATGGGAACTGGTCACACAACATGGACTCAAATGCCAGCAATATGCAAGTGACACCGAGCTCCTCCTATCCTTCCCGTACAACCACCTGACTATCACCAAGATGGCCCAGTTCCCGGATGGAACAGCTGGCTGAAATGGAAGCCAAGCAAGACAGAGGTGATGCTGGTGGGCAGAGGAAAGCATTTTGAAGAGCTGGCAGCCACGGTGAAGCCTTCTTTGACTGAAGGTTCACACCCGCAACTGGGCAATTCAGTCCATAGTATAGGAGTGCTCTTGGATGCCTTGCTGATGCTGAGTTCTCCCATAGCAGTGTCTGTGAGTAGTGCTTTCTATCATGTCTGGATGTCTAGGAGATTCTTTCCCATCTTGGTGGATGATGACCTGGCCTAAGTTATATAGGCCTTTCTCACTCCTGTCTAGACTGTACCAATGCAATATACCTGGGCATGACGCCTTCCGTGCTCATGAAACTCCAACGAGTACAGAACGCTGCAGAGAGTCTCCTCAGCGACACAGACTACTATGAGCACATCAGACATGTCCTCCATGCTCCACACTGGCTTCCCAGAGAACATCAAGTCAAGCTCAAAGTGTCTCCATCACTGGCCACGTTTCAATCGAGATGGGATTTTTTTCTCAAAGACCTGCTCTTGTTCAAACAGGAATTAATCCAGGGCAGTCCTATGGCCTTTGTGATGCAGGAAGTCAGAGCAGGGTCCCGCCTGGCCATATAATCTACAAATCTATCTAGAGTCCCCTGCAAGGATAATATTTGTGTGGGCCTCATTCTGGGTCCTTGTCACAGCCTGGGTACTTCATTTTGGGTCTAGACAGGTTCAGAGGAATACAAGAAATTCAAAACTCAACAATATTTTCTACTCCATGTGGCTTCTAAGAAATGAACCAGACTCCCTGTGATTCTTTGTGCACCCCTCCTTCTCTCTATATGACACTCCGAGCATCCTTCAGTGCACAAACCAAACCAGTGAATGTCTGGTGGTTTGTATCTATAATTCCATGTGCACTTAATTTGGGCTGAACTCTGGCGGGTGACTAAAGAATGGAATGTGTAAGCTCTGTGTAAGGGGACTGTTGGCCCCTTACTAAAACGTAGTGAGGAGTTTTGATTGGCCATCTCCCAGTACCAAAAGGCAGGGTCAATGGAAAACCAGGCCCCTGGGGCAACAGGGAGAGGCCAATGCTCCTGGTCAGCCTGATTGACAGGGCAGGCAGGCCAATGTGGAAGTCAGGAGCCTGGGGGTCTCATCCTCCATATGAGCTGAGGCTGCCTGGGGCTGAGCTAAGGAGAGAGAAGGGGACGGAGCTGAGCTGGGAGCAGAGCCAGCAGGGTCAGAGAAGCAGCCCAGGGAGCAGTTCAGTGCTGGGCGCAGAGCTGCAGCAGCCAGAGGCAGAGGGGCCAGAGGAGCAGCCCAGGGAGCTGGAGGCAGAGCAGCAGCAGCTGTGCTGGGGATGCGGCTGGAGCCGTCCGGTGCCTGGTGCGGTGAGCAGCTGGGGAGAGCGAGGGGGATCCTGGGCACAGGGCCCAGGGAAGAGAGAAGCCCCCAGACAAGAGGCCTTGCAGGCCAGATTGGGGGGGATCTTAACCCCAACAGGGGTGGTGGGGCGACACTAGGAAGAAGGTCCTTGCCACCCAGAGCCTGAGGGTGAGCCGCCACCACCAGAGCAAGTGTCGGATCCACAGCATCCCTGAAGCACAGCCAGGGCATGGGCAGAGGCCTGGGACATGTGAGGAACAGACTGTGAATTGCACTTACGTTCCAGAGACGGCTATTTGGCGTTCCCTCATGTCACAGGTCGGGGTGCTGAGTTTTCCTTTAATCTTTCCCATTTTTTCCTTATCTTTTCTAATTGCTTGTTTAATAAATTGTATTTGCTTGAACTGTATGTAATGATTGGCAGGTCTGGGACGTGTCCAGTGTAGAGAGAGCACCCCAGAGTGGGGACACCCCAGCCCCTGCCCTAAGTAACCCAAAGAAAGGTTGGTTATCGAGCCCCCCAGGAATCCTGGGCCCAGCCTTGTTGGGGTTTTGAGGACTCTGGCACACTTGAGAGTGGAAGGGGAGCCCTCAAGTTCAGGCAGGCCTCTAGATAAAGGGAGTGGGGGTGAGGATTCATATCCCTTCGATAGGCAGTTCCACCGGGTGGTGTTGTATAAACCAGGGAAGTTTCTCAAAAGAACGGGGCTGTTCCCCTACTTACATCTGTTCAGAATTCTTCAAAGGACTCTGTGAAACTGTACCTCAGAGGAACACCCTGCACCCCCATATTCATCCTTATAAAATGGTTGTGTGGTATCCAATGCAAAGTTTGTCAAGTTGGGGGTCTTCAGAAGGCTCATGAGGCACTGAGCATTGTTGCTACAGTAATGTTATAATTTCATGTCTATAGTTATGAGGCTGAAAATGTGTCCGCATGGCTTAAAACAAGCCCAGGCAAAACTGTCCAGGAGCAGAGGGGCAGTTCACACCTCATCAGGGCATGTATGGGAGAAACCCGGCCAGCCTCACTGGAACAAAGGACACTCTCTTAGGCATCAACAAAGGATCGGTTGGACTTTCGAGTGAGTCCCTGCGCCCACTTCTCTTGGTCAGTTTGAGACTACGAGGTAATGCTCACCTGACTCTGAAGGGGGGGGGGGCAAAGCCAAGAGGGAAGAAAGAACTTGATAAAAGGGAGAGACATTTGCCATGCTTTCTCTGTTCCACCGCCATCTTCAGACACCACCACCAGGTGACTGAAGTGCTGTTCAAAGGGAAGAGCCTGCCTGAAGGGAAACCAGCCAGCCTGTGGTGAGAAGCATCTAAGTTTGTAACAGCACTGAAAGTGTTAAGATCAGCTTAGAATGTGTTTTGCTTTTATTTCATTTGACCAAATCTGACTTGTTGTGCTCTGATTTATAATAACTTAAAATCTATGTTTTGTACTTAATAAATTTGTTTGTTTATTCTACCTGAAGGAGTGCATTTAGTTAGAAGTGTGTCAGAGACTCCCCTTAAGATAACAAGCCTGGTACATATCAATTTCTTTGTTAAACTGGCAAACTCAAGTAAGCTTGCAGAGTCCAGTGGGCATAACTGGACACTGCAAGACGGAGGTTCCTAGGGTTGTGTCTGGGACCGGAGATATTGGCTAGGGTCATTCGGTTGCACAATCAACGCAGCGGTTGGCCAAATGTGCTCACTCACGTAGCTGGGAGCAGCTTCCATGCCAGAAGCTGTGAGTGAACAGCCCAGGAGTGGGGGCTCTCACAGTGGAGCAAGGTAAGGCTGGCTCCCAGAGTCGAGGATTGGAGTGACCAAGCAGATCACCGGTTCAGATATCACCAGGGGAACATCACAGATTCACCTTACTTTTCTCTTCTAAGGTGAAACTTTTATCTTTGGAATGTTTTGTTCTTTTGCACTATACATGGCTCTTCACATTTCTGCAAAACTGTGCAATAACCAGCTTCCTCTGCCTGCCTGAGGCTGTGTCTACACTAGAGACCTGACAGCAGCACATCTGTACTGTGTAGCCTCTCCAGGCCGATGGGAGAGAGCTCTCCTACTGGCATAATTAAGCCACCCCCAACGATCGTCTCCTGCTGACATAGTGCTGTCCACACTGGCTCTTTTTTCAGGCAGGGGCCTGTTTTTTCACACTCCTGACCGACAAAAGTTTTATCAACGAAAGTAGACAAAGCCTGAGTTACATGCTAATAAATACATCCACTGCCTCAAGTCCTGCACTGTTTAAGAAGTTTGCAATTTTCTGCTGGTCTTTCTCACCAAACCTAGCTGTTTTCATAGATATATATCAAAATTCTGTCTCAATCTCTTCCAGGAGTCTACTGCATTACCCAAGAGTTTCAACTCCTTGGGGGCTTTCAGTTGTTCTATCTCCAGGACGGCTCCTTCCTTCCTTCACCTCAGCCCTGTTACCTCTGCCCTCTCCTCTGGTCTCCCCTCTGGTACCAGGGGTTGTCCTGGGAATTCTTCAGAAGGAGGCTCAGTTTGCACTCAAACTGCCATGTCTATGCAAAGTTAAGTTGGGTTTATGTAAACTGACATCGAGCCTCCAATTTAAGCAAGTTGATCTCTCATGTCCCCACTATGCGGAGTGTGTCAGCGGAGTGCATCCTTCTAACACTAAATCTAAACACAAACCCTAACCCTAAATCTAAATCCTAACCCTAACCATAACTAGCAGGGCTTGCATCAATGCACAGAGCTCTGCACCCTGAGTAGCTATCCCACAGTGCATGGAGCCACATGGAATTTTTTGTTGAGCTTGCAATGACTTTGGGACCAAAACATTTCATAGAAGATTAGGGTTGGAAGAGACCTCAGGAGGTTCTACTCCAACCCCCTGCTCAAAGCAGGACCAACACCAAATAAATCATCCCAGCCAGGGCTTTGATGATTTGTACAAGAGGTTATGGGTACATCGTGTTAGCCTCCCATGATGCACTTACCTCCCCCCCCCCCGAAATTAATGGCAAGGAAACCAAGCCTTTTTAATGCTTTTCCCCTAAGCCTGGATTACCCAAGCAGATGCTACAGCACGGTAAGCAAGGACCCCACTCAGCTGTACACTGTTGTTGTGAGCATTACAAACACCTCCCACCTTATCCTGCTGCATTTACTCAACTGAAGCAGGACAATGTGATACAATGCAAGCAGCCCTGCTGGAAGCCATGGACCAGAGCAATTTCCAGTTGCTGGTGACAGTCGTGCATCACCTTGACACAACGGAGCGTGGGCCTATTAAACAAGCACTGACTGGTGGGACCACATCATTATGCAGCTATGGGATGCTGAGCAGTGGGTGCAGGACTTTCGAATGTGTAAGACCACTTTCATGGATGTTTGTGAAGACCTTTCCCCAGCCTGAAAATGAGATCTGCTCTGACAGTTGAGAAGTGAAAGGCGATAGCTCTGTGGAAGCTTGCAATATCTGACTGCTATCCGTCAGTGGGGAATCACTTTGGAGTGGGTAAATCTATTGTGGGGTCTGATGTGATCCAAGTTGCCAGGGCAATCAAACGACTTCTACTAAGAAGGATAGTGACTCTGGGCAACAAGTAGGACATAGTGGATGGTTTTGCCACGATAGAGTTCCCTAACTATGGTGGGGCTATAAACAGAACGTATATCCCTATCTTGGCACCAGACCACCTTGCCAAAGAGTACATAAACCAAAAAGGGTACTTCTCAATGGCGTTGCAAGCACTGGCATATCACAGGGGATGTTTCGCCAACATCAACATGGGATGGGCGGGAGAGGTGCGTGAAGCTTGCATCTTTAGGAATTCTGGTCTGTTCAGAAAGCTGCAATCAGGGACTTTCTTTCCAGGCTGCAAAATAGCCATTGGTGATGTTGAAATGCCAATTTTGATCCTGGGAGACCCAGCCTACCTCTTGCTCCCATGGCTCATGAAGAATCTACACAGGCAGCCTGGACAGCAGCAAGGAGCGGTTCAACCATAGGCTGAGCAAGTGCAGAATGGTGGTGGAATGTGCCTTTGGATGTTTAAAAGGCCACTAGCATTGTTTGCTTACTAGGTTAGTCCTCAGTGAAAGCAATATTCCCATTGTTATTGCTGACTGCAGTGTGCTCCATAATATTTGTGAAACAAAGGGAGAAAAGTTTCCAGTGGAGTGGGAGGTTGAGGCAGATCTCCTGGCAGCCAATTTTGAGCAGCCAGACACCAGGGCAATAAGAAGAGCACTTCAAGGGGCTCTGAGTCTCTGTGAGGCATTGACAACCAGTTTCAGCAATGACCCACAGCAACGTGACACTTATCTGTGTTGTTCCTTACCAAACTTCCCCCTTCATTGTATGTCTTCCCCTGTAAACTACACCCCTTCTAACCACTGTGTGCTGAATGAATTTTGTCCCCTGTAAATTCCACCCTCACTAATCACAGAGACAGCAAAGAAAAGTAAGATAACCTGGGGTGAAAGCTGATAACACTGGGGAAGGAACAAGGACAGCTTTGTAAAGCAAAAGAAATCAAAAGTGTGGGAATGGGTGCCTCCTGGTCCTTGTACCCTCCCCTGGAGTTGAGTGGAAGGGATACCAGACTTCTCCCCTCCACGCATAGTAGGACATTTTGGAGAGGAGGATGTGGAACTTGGCAATGTTCAGCAAGTTCAGCATAGGCTGTAGCAGGATTCTAGAGTCCAGATGCCATTCTTGGACCTCAACCAGACATATCGGATTGCTCCCTCATAATCCACAGCATCTCTTCCTGGGTGGCACGCTCGTGTTCCCAGCATGCTCTCCTGTCCTCCCTGCCCTTGTGCAGGTTGTCGGACAGTACAATCCTCCAAGTGCTGAGCTCTGTCTTGTCACTCTTGGAAGCGCACATTAACGCATTGAACACGTCCTCCCGAGTCTTCTATTTCTGCCTTCTAATCTGGGAATGTCTCTGTCCCGTTCTGGAGGATGTGCCAATGGATTAGGTTTCAGCTGCAAAGAATACAAAGCACAGGGGTAGCACTGACAGTCTGTACGTTGTTTCTGGTGCAAAATTATTTTTTATAAAAGAAACCCCACTGAATGCACTTCCCTGCAAGCCAGACCATCATCACAATGGCTGGCTGCTGCAAGAGTCAGTTTGCTGCTCCAGCCACGGTGGATAAAGCCACGAGGCATGGGCGAGAGGTCACGTGCTACAGCTTTTGTGAAGACATCCTTGGGATCACTCATTGCAACTTCAGAAAAGCTACTTCAGAAAAGCCCCCTTTCCCCTAGCAAGCCTGAGGACAGGCACCAGTGTAAAGCCCCCCAGTTTGATTTTTACAAAAGTGGCACCAGGTTGGGGCGGGGGAAAGAAACAAGAAGCCAAACCCCACACTTGTTCAATTGTTTGCAGTTTAAGGGCTAGCATTTAAAACTTCCTCCGTTTCCCCAGGTGACCATGTTAGGGGTCTTATTCCTTCACCAACTTACTTCCCTGGTCCTTCTCGCATGAACAGAGAGCAACAATACCCGAAGTCCAAAGGTGCAAACAATTAGATGTTTATTGGGGTGAACTTCCAGCAAATATGAGTTCCTTCCTTAGTGTCCCCCTTCCCAGCTCTGACACCACAGAGCCTTACACCTGTGTCCCTGTTCCCATTTCCCCCCCCTTAGCAAGACATGATTCCAATTTCCCCACCCCTGTTCCCATTTCCCCCCCCCCACACACGCACTTCCTGATTGATTGACTGCAGACTATATAGTAAAACTTGAGTTCTGCTTAGCTATACCTTAACCAATCATTTTCCTGAAATTTAACTAACCAATCCTAACATATTGTAACATGATTATGTAACCAATTATATCCCACCACCTTAATGAGTTTACACCCAGCAAAATTAATCATACAGCAGACAGAAACAATCCCAGAACCAGACAGAGATTATACAGACAAACAATGGGGAAATGGGGACTACAGTGATAGAACAACACATGCATCCGATGAAGTGAGCTGTAGCTCACGAAAGCTTATGCTCAAATAAATTGGTTAGTCTCTAAGGTGCCACAAGTCCTCCTTTTCTTTTTACAGAAATGAAGATTTCACATCCCAGCTATGGATAAGTGAGTTCTTGCCAGACAGGATGCTATCAAACTAAGTTTCCTTTTACATCTTCTAGGCACTTCCCTTTCTCTGGAGGCGATAGGCGTTACCAGGACAGGATTGTATCCTAACAGCCCCATAGCACCTTATTTCAATGTGACTAGTTTGGGATGTGAGGAGGTGACCGGTCGCTTCCCAGCTTATGGCTGCCTCTGTGGTTTAGCCAAAGCCTCAGACTGTCACAGGAAGAGAAGGCCCTTACACTGGCAGACAGTGATTTTGATTCTTTCCTTTATACCTCTAGAACTAGCCAAGTGATAAGAATACACTTAAATTCTTAGAGTCTAGGCCTTTACAGACAGGCCTGAATATCTAGATCCTAACAGACCATATGCAATATAACTCTCCTGAGCATAAGAGAGGCGGAAAGGGAGCAGGTGCTGCAAGCATCTGGGCACAGAGCTGGTCCTTGTGCAGCAGTGCTGTGTGCCACAATGATGGCAGAAGAGTTAATACTGGAGTGGTGTGGCAAAGTGATAACAGATTTGGGTGATAAAGGGAACTGGGGAGATGGAATAGATTTAGACCATTCCGAGTTGTTTGACCTAGTACCAGATGACATTCAGATTAACAAACTAGCATTAGACAGTATCAGTTGAGCACTTGTTAGATGGAGAGAGAACTGGCTAATTGATAGAGCTCAGAAAGGAGATGTTCATGGGGAATAATCATCGAGCGGGGGGTTTCTAGTGGTTCACAAAGATCCTTAAGCACCGAACTCCCGGGACAGTCCAGGAAAGTTTGACTCAGCCTGGAACATTAGATTTCAGTTCCACATAGGAGACATGGGGAGGAAATGATCCGAGAGGGAGAGAAGAAATCCAATGCAAACACACATCCAGTCTCTATCCTTCCTATAGGACCTCCCTTGTTCCAGGGCAGCTTTGAGGGGAGGGCAAGGCCTCTGTTCCCAGGACAGAGCTCCAACTGCACTCTAAGTGACCCCAGTGATTGATGCTTTGGCAGGTTTCCGAGTGGGAGCAGAAGTGGAATCCCAGAGTTCACATTTCCCAGGAACGGGGAGCTCAAAAACTCCATCTGGTTCTAAAAAGCCTCAGATTCACCTTGAAAAGATAGCGGAAGCTCAGGCTCCCTCTTGCAGCCTTCCCTCTGCGTCACACCCAATGAACAGTCCCTGCCATAGCGAGAGACCATTTCCCTCTTGGTGTGACGGAAAGACTGTGATTATGGCAGGGAAGTTAGGGATCCTGGGTTCTGTCTGTCATCCTGCCATTCAAACTCTGGGGGCCATTTGCCAATTCATGTTTCCCCATGACTCAGTTTACCTATCTGTATAATGGGGATATGTTCATAGTGACTTTCCTTTCCTAGGAGTTTTGAAGATCCTCCAGTGAAAGGTGATGCACAGTATGATGATAGTTACTGATCTCTGATCCCAAAGCAACAGCCCTGTGTACTTGCAGAAAGTGCTCACATCTCCCCTCAGTCTCTCGTCAGTCATCTGTCTCCAGATCTGTCTGTCTACTATCTACCTATCCATCCTAGGCATTTACAGGGTATCAGACCCTATGGAGACATAGACATTATCCCTAGTTTTCTTAATAATCAACTCTAATTTTTAAGTATACACAAATACACAGAGCAGCCAATTCCTCTCTGATTCAGCACAGAGCCTAAGAGTTCTCATCTCCCTTTGGGAAAGTCCCTTAATTACTGTTTATTCCTAAAGCTGGATAAAGAGCACAGAGGCACAGGCAGGTTGGTCTCCAACCTGTTTACATCCAGATGCTCGCCTCCCTCCTAGAGGCTGAACAAACCCCACAAGGACTGCACAGAATCATATTATAAATGGTGCACACCTCTGTGTCAGTCCTTGGAGTGGGACGCTGCTGCAGATGCTGGGGTGAGAGCGGTGTGGGACACGGCTACCTGAGAGGGATTCCCAGGGAGGACACTTCCATCTCAGAATTCACAGGTACCCCACCTCTTACTGAGGAGCTTGCCTGCTCGACAAACGCAGTGTTATGTGGGCACGATGGGATAGAGCAGTGGTTTTCAAACTTTTTGTCTGGAGACCCAGTTGAAGAAAATTGCTGACGCCCATGACCCAGTGGAGCTGGGCATGAGGGGCATGGGATGTGGGAGGGGTTCAGGGATGGGGAAGAGTATTGGGGTGCGGGTGTGATGGGGCCAGAAATGGGTTGGGTTCAGGGTGTGGGAGTGGATTCTGGGCTGGGGCAGGTGGTTGGGGTGTGGGAAGGAGTCAGGGCTCTGGGCTGGGGGTGCAGGCTCTGGGATAGGGTTGGGGCACCAGGGCAGGGGATTGGGGTGCGGGCTCACCTCCAGTGGCTCCCGGTCAGTGGTGCAGCCAGGGTGCAGAGGCTTCCCTCCTGTTCTGGCACTGCAGACCGTACTGCTCCTCGAAAGCGGCCGGCAGCAGGTCCAGCTCCGGTGCTCTGGGGTGGGGAGGCAGGGTGCGGAGCCCTGTGGCCTCCCCTGCCCAGTGGCTGGACCTGCTGCTGGCCACTTCCAGAACAGGAGGTGCTGACCAGAGCCACTGAGACCCAGTCCCTTCCATTCCGCGACCCACTTCTGGGTCACGACCCATGATTTGAAAACCATTGGGATACTGAATAGGTCTGTGGTCCTTTCCACTCTGCACAGCCATTAAACATCCCAGGACCCATTCCACTGGTGATGAGTTTACCCCAGTATCATGGGCCAAAAGGTCACTCTTTTCTGTGAACACCTGCCTGCTGGCTGATGACCTCAAGCTCCGATGAAGTGAGCTGTAGCTCACGAAAGCTTATGCTCAAATGAATTGGTTAGTCTCTAAGGTGCCACAAGTCCTCCTGTTCTTCAGGCTCCGAGGTGGCTGCATTTCAGTGCCAAAGTGGATCCTTCAAAAAGAAAAGTGTTAATAGATGTACAATACAAGGCCAGATTCTGAGGCCATTGGCTGTACTTTGCTAAGACCCCACTGAGGTCAAGTTCTCCTTGGAGTAAGAGCTGAGTAAAGACTGCAGTCATCAGCTGTGTGTTAATGCACAGAGACTCTCACCGCCTTCTCCTGCACTTCAGGGCTGTGTCTGTTAACGGGATGGGGGCTCTTACCTGACTTTTATCTCTTGGAAAGCATGGAAGTGCTAGGGCTCCTCACTGGAATAATTATGAGAATTTTCCACATGGGCAAGACATCTTCTCTCTTTTTGATAATATAAATAGATAAAGCTCTTTAAGTCACTCTCACTGTCCGGCATTTTCTCCAGCATCCATTCATTTTTGTGGCTCTTTTCTGCACCCTCTCCAATTTTTCAACATCCTTTTAGAAATGTGGACCCCAGAACTGCACACAGTCAGTTTCCCCAGTGCCATGTGCAGAGGCAAAATCCTTCCCCTGCTCTAACTCACCACTTCCCTGTTTATGCATCCAAGGATCGCATCAGGCCTTTTGGCCACAGCATCATACCTGAAGCTCATGATGAGTTGGTTGTCCCCAGTGACCCTTAAATCCTTTTCAGGGTCCCTGCGTTCCATAATATGGTGCCCTAGACTGTTTCACTGTATGAGAACATTTTGTTTGCATGGGCTCAGCTTACCAAACGCTCCATATCAATCGGTATGGCTGCCCTGACCTCATAATTTTAACCACTCTTCCAACCTTTGGTCGTCCGCAAATTTTATCTGCAGTGATTTTCTATTTGCTTCCAGATCCTTGATGGAAATATTGAATAGCACCGGGCCTAGAACTGATCCCTAGAGAACCCCACTAAGAACACCCCCATTTTCTGACAATGACCCATTGACATCTGCTTTCTGAGATCTGTCCATTAGCCAGCTTTTAGTCCATTTTACCTGTGCTCTACTAATATTGTAGACTGTTCATTTTTTTCTCTGAATATTTCCCCCTATTAAATCAAATACCTTTGAGAAATCAAAGTCTATTGCATTTGTGTAATTCCCTTGATCAGCCAAATATGTACTTGTGTTAAAGGATGAAATCGGGTTTATTTGGCAGGACCTTTTTCCCACAAATCATGTTGTTGACTGGCATTAATTATATTCCTAGACTTTTCTTTTAACTACTCTAATACCAGCTTTTCCATTGTTTCCTAACCTTGTTAAATCTATTTTTTTAAATTTCCCTTTATTTTTTAAAATAGTTTACTTTTAACACAGAACTGTCCTGTATTTGCCTTTTTTTTTTGGTTTGGATCTGCTGACGCATCATTACATACGTCTGGTTCTGAATGAGGTGTGCGGTTAATTGGTCAGTTTGTAACTCTGGTGTTCGTAACTCTACGGTTCTACTGTAGATGCTGTTGAACATCTTGGCAGCTAATGGACTGGAAAGTATTTCATCACCTCATGGGATATGAGTGCCTCATACTGCTTCTTTCCAATTGCAGAAAAACATATTTCTCAAACACATCTACCTTTTCTGCAACAATAATGAGTTTCCTTTCTCCCTTTCATAATTGTCCTATCACCTTTCTAGGCTGTATTTTGTTCCTAATATAGTTAATAACATCCTTTTTGTTATCCTTAGCTCTGCGAAGCATGGATTTTTCCTGGATGTCTTTAATGTCCCATATCAATTTTTATATCTTCCCATTTGTACTGCTTTCTATCTATTTTTTTCTTTTTCCCATGTGTTATGTATGACTTTCTCCCATCCTAATTTCTACCTGCCCTTTTCCACTGAACCGGGTTTCTAGCCAAAATTGTCCACTTTCTGGACTGTGGAATAGTGTCTTTTTGACTTGAAGAAGTCCCACTTTTCAATCCCATTTTTCCGTCTAAATATTTCTTCCCAATAAGTTTTGCTGATAATTTGTCTCAACTTTAGAGAATTAGCCCTTTTGAAAAACTAAGTGTCTATAGATATTACTGGTTGGGAACTATTCTCTGTTTGTTCATTTGAATTTAATCAGTGCCATTCTTTATTTGCCTCTCCTCTATCATATTCCCCCTTCTTTGTCTCTTCTGCAGCCCCCCATTCTCATAGCCTGTCTTAGAAATCCCCTTTCTGTCTGCTATATCCTTAATAGAGACTGGGTGACCAAAACTGAGCGCATATCCAGAGCAGGTTATTCTCCATACCATTCTTTTAGGCATCCAAACACTGCCTTAGGCCACTGCTGTGTAAGAGCAGGTGTTTCCATGGAGCTGCTAACAATGATGCCTAGCTCCTTTCCCTGAGGAGTGTTCTAGTTCGGTGTTTTTCCCCAGCATGTCTTGGAAAAAGTTTGATTTTTTTCCACTCTCAGATTTTCAGCAACCGGCTGAATGGGGATCTCCCTAAGCATGTGCATGTACTTTCTAATATTAACTTTGTCTCTCCATCCAGGCATTTGTCCTATGACCATCACCCTAGATCCTGGGCACATACAGGAAGTTGGGGAAACCTACGGTACACTCAGGAGACACCGTTCTGCCTCAGAGTTTGATACCTCCCCTACTCCATGTCAGATTCCAACACAACCCACTTCACCAACCCCTCCACCTTCATCCTGCTGGGCATTCCTGGCCTGGAGGCGGCCCATGTCTGGATCTCCATCCCCTTCTGCACCATGTACATCATAGCCATCTTGGGGAACTTCACCATCTTGTTCATTGTGAAGAGGGAGAGGAGCCTCCATGGGCCCATGTACTATTTCCTCTGCATGCTGGCTGTCACCGACCTGGTCCTGTGTACGTCCATCCTGCCCAAAACACTGAGTATCTTCTGGTTCAATTCCAGGGAGATCGATTTCAGTGCCTGCCTCACCCAGCTGTACTTCATTCACTGCTTCTCAGTGATAGAGTCTGGGATCTTCGTGGCCATGGGTTTTGATCGCTATGTGGCCATCTGCCATCCCCTGAGACATTCCACCACCCTGACAAACCCTGTTGTGGCCAAGATCGGCCTGGCCGTGGTACTCCGCGGTGGCATGCTTGTAATGCCACATCCCTTCCTGGCAAGGCGGCGGCCATATTGCAGAACCAACATCATCTCTCACACGCTCTGCGAGCACATGGCCGTGGTGAAGCTGGCTTGTTCCGACACTCGCATCAGTAGTTACTATGGCCTCTTTGTAGTATTCTGCGTGCTCGGTCTGGATGTGTTTTTTATCACCCTGTCCTATACCCAGATTCTCAGGGCCATCTTCATTCTCCCCACAAAGGACGCCCGGCTCAAGACTTTTGGGACCTGTGCCTCCCACCTCTGTGCCATCTTAGCTTTTTATGTCTCAACGATTTTCTCGTCCCTCACATACCGGTTTGGCCAGAATGTGGCCCTGCATTTCCATGTTCTCATTGCCAATGTGTACCTTCTGGTGCCCCCCATGCTAAACCCCATCATCTACGGGGTGAGGACCAAACAGATCCGGGACAGGCTGCTCCAGCTCTTTACTCATAAAGGGACCTAAAAGTTTTCTTTTGGTGATCTGGCTCTCAGACTGAGCTCTGTGCTGGTGAAATGGTGCTGGGCCCTCTTCCCTGAATCGCTGACTGGTCAGTCAATGAAACATTAAACTCTTTGTGACTTTACTGTGCTGTGTACGTGTAAGAAACTGGGGAACTGGTCTAAGTACAACTCATTAACTCTTAAGGTTGCCACCTTTGTAATTACTGGTAACTGGACCACTGAAGCACTTCCCCCTATGCTGCCTCTTCCCTGAAGACCCACCTCCATCTCTGCCTATTCACTCTGGGCCCCGGCCCTGGTTGCTTACTCCTGTCCTCCATCTGTCACTCACTGGATCATTTCCACCGCCCTCCTCCCCCCAGCTGGGCTCCCTCTGCCCCTGTGCTGGGAAGTGAGCAGCTGCAGCCTCACAAGGAGCCTGCAAGTGAGTGTAGCAAGGAAGCAGCACTGGGGCCGACAAGCCAATCAGGAGCTTAGAGGGAATCCAGAATCCGCATAAAAAAGAAAAGGAGGACTTGTGGCACCTTAGAGACTAACCAATTTATTTGAGCATGAGCTTTCGTGAGCTACAGCTCACTTCATCGGATGCATAAAGTGGAAAATACAGTGAGGATGTTTTTATACACACAGACCATGAAAAAATGGGTGTTTATCACTTCAAAAGGTTTTCTTCCCCCACCCCACTCTCCTGCTGGTAATAGCTTATCTAAAGTGATCACTCTCCTTACAATGTGTATGATAATCAAGGTGGGTCATTTCCAGCACAAATCCAGGGTTTAACAAGAACATCTGAGGGGCGGGGGGGGGGGGGTAGGAAAAAACAAGGGGAAATAGGTTACCTTGCATAATGACTTAGCCACTCCCAGTCTCTATTTAAGCCTAAGTTAATTGTATCCAATTTGCAAATGAATTCCAATTCAACAGTCTCTCGCTGGAGTCCGGTTTTGAAGTTTTTTTGTTGTTATATCGCAACTTTCATGTCTGTAATCACGTGACCAGAGAGATTGAAGTGTTCTCCGACCGGTTTTTGAATGTTATAATTCTTGACGTCTGATTTGTGTCCATTTATTCTTTTACATAGAGACTGTCCAGTTTGGCCAATGTACATGGCAGAGGGGCACTGCTGGCACATGATGGCATAGATCACATTGGTGGATGTGCAGGTGAACGAGCCTCTGATAGTGTGGCTGATGTGATTACGCCCTATGATGGTGTCCCCTGAATTGATATGTGGGCACAGTTGGCAACGGGCTTTGTTGCAAGGATAGGTTCCTGGGTTAGTGGTTCTGTTGTGTGGTGTGTGGTTGCTGGTGAGTATTTGCTTCAGGCTGGGGGGCTGTCTGTAAGCAAGGACTGGCCTGTCTGCCAAGATCTGTGAAAGTGATGGTCGTCCTTCAAGATAGGTTGTAGATCCTTGATGATGCGTTGGAGAGGTTTGAGTTGGGGGCTGAAGGTGATGGCTAGCGGTGTTCTGTTATTTTCTTTGTTGGGCCTGTCCTAGAGAAGGTGACTTCTGGGTACTCTTCTGGCTCTGTCAATTTGTTACAAATTAATTTGCAAACTGGATACAATGTATATAAATCTCCCCATTGTATTTTCCACTGAATGCATCCGATGAAGTGAGCTGTAGCTCACGAAAGCTTATGCTCAAATAAATCAGTTAATCTCTAAGGTGCCACTAGTACTCCTTTTCTTTTTTCATAGAATCATAGAATATCAGGGTTGGAAGGGACCTCAGGAGGTCATCTAGTCCAACCTCCTGCTCAAAGCAGGACCAATCCCCAACTAAGTTCTGTCTGTTACTACTTGGAAACACTTAAATCCTTCTTCCTGTGTTTAATAAAATCACTTTTTACTTTTTAATTAACCCAGAGTGCATATTCATACCTGGGGGGAGGGGGAACAGCTGTGCATATCTCTCTCAGTGTTATAGCGGTCAAACAATTTATGAGTTTACCCTGTATAAATTACAGGGTAAAACAGATTTATTCAGGGTTTGGGCCCCATTGGGAGTTGGGAATCTGAGTGTTAAGGACAGGAACACTTCTGTAAGCTGCTTTCATTTAAGTCTACAGCTGTTAGGGGACATGGTTCAGACCTGGGTTTGGGTTTGCAACAGGCTAGCGGGTCTGGCTCAAACCAGGCAGGGCACTGAATTCCTAAGCTGACAAGGAAAGCAGGAGCAGAAGTAATCCTGGCATATCAGGTAGCAGCTCCCAGGGGGGGTTCTGTGATCCAGCCCATCACAGTGACCTCCAGAAGAAGACTGAGGAGAACCCATGTACCCCTATACAGATAGAGGTAAGAAACCGTTTTCAGGCTGTCTACACAGGTACTACGGCAGAGAATGATTTGTAAGAATACAGGGAGGAAACACAAGGCGGAGGGTGCAACACAGGGGTGGGGGGAGCTCCTGATTCACACCGAGAAAGCAGGGCAATCAGCTAGTTATCTTAGTGCATGTACACAAACGCAATAAGCCTGGGAAACAAGCAGGAAGAATTGGAAGTCCTGGCACAGTCAGAGAACTGTGATGTGATTGGAATAACAGACTTGGTGGGGTAGCTCACATGACTGGAGCCCTGTCATGATGGGTATAAACTGCTCAGGAAGGACAGGTAGAGGAGTTGCACTGTATGTAAAGGAGCAGTATGATTCCTCAGAGCTCTAGTATGAAACTGGAGAAAAGCCTGTTGACAGTCTTTGGTTAGGTTTAGAATGAGAGCAACAAGGGTGATCTCATGGTGGGGAAGTAGAAGTGGGTGGCAACCTGGGCAGCAGTGACCATAAAATTGTTGAGTTCAGGATCCTCACAAAAGGAATAAAGTAGAGTAGCTTATTTCTTATCAGCTGAACTTACTTTAGTATAAATCTATAAACCTATTACAATAAACTGAATATTTAAACTATAAGAAAAGTATATATATTAAAGTAAGTTCAGCTGTAACTCAAGGGACCTACAGGCCATATCCTGTATGTTAAGCTATGGCAAAGTTAACATATCTATGTCTGGGACCTTTCACCCAGATAGCAAGTCAACACCAACACACATGTCTGAGACCTTTCACCTAGATAGATAGATAATGGAAGAATGGCATAGGGGGGTTTCCAAGTTTGTGTGTGTGTATATATATATATATATATATATATATATATACAAAGCAGGCAGGTTAATCCTATAGGCTACACAGGGACCACTTCCCCACTCAAAGTATTTTTTCTCTAGCCATGATTTCAGGTGTTGAATTGTGGAGGGTGTGAAACCAAGTTGTGATGTCACTTCTCCCTGTTATAACTTCTGTCACATGGAGCAAACGTTAGTGTCCCCAAAAAATCCTTCAGCACAGTTAGTGGAAAAGTTCGGGCACAAGATTGATTCCAGTGTTACATGAGCTGGTCACATGCTCATGCATGCTTTGATGAATCATAGCAGGAGCCATTACCCATATTCTGGCTAGAATGTCCACAGGAAAGTCCAACAGGTGGGGATAAGCTTCTTCCAAGGCCAATTGTACTCACTGAGGGACCATCAGCTTGCATAGTCCACTGACAATGTGCTGGCTAGAATCGATGCAAACTACCTTGTGGGAGGTTTCAGAGTAACAGCCGTGTTAGTCTGTATTTGCAAAAAGAAAAGGAGTACTTGTGGCACCTTAGAGACTAACCAATTTATTTGAGCATGAGCTTTCGTGAGCCACAGCTCACTTCATCAGATGCATACTGTGGAAACTGCAGCAGACTTTATATATACACAGAGAATATGAAAGAATACCTCCTCCCACCCCACTGTCCTGCTGGTAATAGCTTATCTAAAGTAATCATCAGGTTAGGCCATTTCCAGCACAAATCCAGGTTTTCTCACCCTCCACCCCCCCACACAAATTCACTCTCCTGCTGGTGATAGCCCATCCAAAGTGACAACTCTTTACACAATGTGCATGATAATCAAGTTAGGCCATTTCCTGCACAAATCCAGGTTCTCTCACTCCCTCAACCCCCTCCAAAAACCCACCCCCATACACACACAAACTCACTCTCCTGCTGGTAATAGCTCATCCAAACTGACCACTCTCCAAGTTTAAATCCAAGTTAAACCAGAACATCTGGGGGGGGGGGGTAGGAAAAAACAAGAGGAAATAGGCTACCTTGCATAATGACTTAGCCACTCCCAGTCTCTATTTAAGCCTAAATTAATAGTATCCAATTTGCAAATGAATTCCAATTCAGCAGTTTCTCGCTGGAGTCTGGATTTGAAGTTTTTTTGTTTTAAGATAGCGACCTTCATGTCTGTGATTGCGTGACCAGAGAGATTGAAGTGTTCTCCGACTGGTTTATGAATGTTATAATTCTTGACATCTGATTTGTGTCCATTTATTCTTTTACGTAGAGACTGTCCAGTTTGACCAATGTACATGGCAGAGGGGCATTGCTGGCACATGATGGCATAAATCACATTGGTGGATGTGCAGGTGAACGAGCCTCTGATAGTGTGGCTGATGTTATTAGGCCCTGTGATGGTGTCCCCTGAATAGATATGTGGGCACAATTGGCAACGGGCTTTGTTGCAAGGATAAGTTCCTGGGTTAGTGGTTCTGTTGTGTGGTATGTGGTTGTTGGTGAGTATTTGCTTCAGGTTGCGGGGCTGTCTGTAGGCAAGGACTGGCCTGTCTCCCAAGATTTGTGAGAGTGTTGGGTCATCCTTTAGGATAGGTTGTAGATCCTTAATAATGCGTTGGAGGGGTTTTAGTTGGGGGCTGAAGGTGACGGCTAGTGGCGTTCTGTTATTTTCTTTGTTAGGCCTGTCCTGTAGTAGGTAACTTCTGGGAACTCTTCTGGCTCTATCAATCTGTTTCTTTACTTCCGCAGGTGGGTATTGTAGTTGTAAGAAAGCTTGACAGAGATCTTGTGGGTGTTTGTCTCTGTCTGAGGGGTTGGAGCAAATGCGGTTGTATCGCAGAGCTTGGCTGTAAACAATGGATAGTATGGTGAGGTCAGGGTGAAAGCTGGAGGCATGCAGGTAGGAATAGCGGTCAGTAGGTTTCCGGTATAGGGTGGTGTTTATGTGACCATTGTTTATTAGCACTGTAGTGTCCAGGAAGTGGATCTCTTGTGTGGACTGGACCAGGCTGAGGTTGGTGGTGGGATGGAAATTGTTGAAATCATGGTGGAATTCCTCAAGGGCTTCTTTTCCATGGGTCCAGATGATGAAGACGTCATCAATATAGCACAAGTAGAGTAGGGGCTTTAGGGGACGAGAGCTGAGGAAGCGTTGTTCTAAATCAGCCATAAAAATGTTGGCATATTGTGGGGCCATGCGGGTACCCATAGCAGTGCCGCTGATCTGAAGGTATACATTGTCCCCAAATGTGAAATAGTTATGGGTAAGGACAAAGTCACAAAGTTCAGCCACCATGTTAGCCGTGACATTATCGGGGATAGTGGTAAACACATCTGAAATACCAGTACATAGTCAATATTCATAACTTCAGATACAATGTGATACATGTATATGTCATAAATATAAGGGGAAGGGTAAACCCCTTTGAAATTCCTCCTGGCCAGGGGAAAGCTCCTCTCACCTGTAAAGGGTTAAGAAGCTAAAGGTAACCTCGCTGGCACCTGACCAAAATGACCAATGAGGAGACAAGATACTTTCAAAAGCTGGGAAGAGGGAGAGAAACAAAGGGTCTGTGTCTGTCTGTATGCTGCTTTTGCCAGGGACAGAACAGGAATGGAGTCTTAGAACTTTTAGTAAGTAATCTAGCTAGGTATGTGTTAGATTATGATTTCTTTAAATGGCTGAGAAAAGAATTGTGCTGAATAGAATAACTATTTCTGTCTGTGTATCTTTTTGTAACTTAAGGTTTTGCCTAGAGGGGTTCTCTATGTTTTTGAATCTAATTACCCTGTAAGATATCTACCATCCTGATTTTACAGGGGGGATTTCTTCATTTCTATTTACTTCTATTTTCTATTAAAAGTCTTCTTGTAAAAGACTGAATGCTTTTTCATTGTTCTCAGATCCAAGGGTTTGGGTCTGTGGTCACCTATGCAAATTGGTGAGGCTTTTTATCCAACATTTCCCAGGAAAGGGGGGGTGCAAGTGTTGGGAGGATTGTTCATTGTTCTTAAGATCCAAGGGTCTGGGTCTGTAGTCACCTAGGCAAATTGGTGAGGCTTTTTACCAAACCTTGTCCAGGAAGTGGGGTGCAGGGTTTTGGGAAGTATTTTGGGGGGAAGGACGCGTCCAAACAGCTCTTCCCCAGTAACCAGTATTAGTTTGGTGGTGGTAGCGGCCATTCCAAGGACCACGGGTGGAATACTTTGTACCTTGGGGAAGTTTTGACCTAAGCTGGTAAAGATAAGCTTAGGAGGTTTTTCATGCAGGTCCCCACATCTGTACCCTAGAGTTCAGAGTGGGGGAGGAACCTTGACATGGTGGCATAGTGGTGGGATTAACCTGAAATCATTTTGAGATCCAGTTGAGATTTTTTGAACTAGAAATACAGATTTTAAAAAGGAATTTTTTTTTCCTGTGGCTTTGAAGCAGCTTTGAAACTGAAAGCATCTTGGGTTTTCCCTGCTTTGTGGCCAAGCAGAGACAAAAGGGGATTATCTTGTGAATTGCAGGTTTTCTTTGCCTGGAGGCAGGGTACTTAACTCCTGCAGGGAAATTCACAGTCTTCCAACCCAGAGGTTTTTTTTTTCTTTTCTTCCTAAAAGTAAATAGGGGGTGTGTGTTCTACCCATTTGCTTTTTCTTTGGGCTGGGTAAGCAGGTTTCCAAGTAGTTGGAGGTTTTTTGCTTTAAGTTGGGCCCAGAACAGAGACAAGGGAATTGTCTTTTTCTATAGGCTGACAATCACTATCAGAGAATAGGTATTCTATTCCAGCACAGCAAAATTTTACAGCCAAGTTTTGTTTGTTTATTTCTAAACCTCGGGTGTAAAGTTAGTTAAAAACAGAGAGGTTAGAATGACCGAATCCTCAGCTCGACTACAGCTGGAATTAGCCAAATTTCAGGCTGAGGAAAGACAAAGGGAACATGAAAGACAGATAGAACTCATGCGGCTGAAGAAGGAACAAGAAAGGGAGGCAGAACAACACCAAGCGGCTGCTCACAGGAGAGCTATGGAAGCAAGGGACAAAGAACTGGAGGAGAAGGAAAAAGAGAGGAAGTATGTGAAGGAGATGGAGAAGATAAAGGCTCAGCAGAATATCCCAACAAACCCTAGTAATCCTTCTCCAAGTACCACTTCCCATCCCAGAAAGTTCCCCACCTACAAGGCAGGCGATGATACTGAGGCCTTCCTAGAAAACTTCGAAAGGGCCTGCCTTGGGTACAACATCTCTACTGACCAGTACATGGTAGAGCTGAGGCCGCAGCTCAGTGGACCCTTAGCTGAGGTGGCAGCTGAAATGCCTAAAGAACACATGAACAAGTATGAACTGTTTAAATCCAAGGCGAGAGTCAGAATGGGGATAACACCCGAGCAGTCTCGTCGGAGGTTCAGAGCCCTAAGGTGGAAACCAGACATGTCATTTACCCGACATGCCTACCACATTGTGAAACATTGGGATGCCTGGATATCAGGAGCAAGTGTTGAATCTCCAGTAAATTTGCCCTTCCTAATGCAAATGGAACAATTCTTAGAGGGTGTTCCTGAGGAAATAGAAAGATACATCCTAGATGGGAAACCCAAAACTGTAATCGAGGCAGGAGAGATTGGAGCCAGATGGGTGGAGGTGGCAGAGAAGAAGAAAACTGGTCGCAGTTGGAGCGGAGACCAGAAGGGACCACCCCAGACCACACCCTATTACTGGGGGCCGCCCAAGGCCCCACCTACCTCCCAAAGAACCCTCCAGACCCCTTATCGTCCTGCCACCCCGTTCTCCAGCAACCCTCCTCGCCCCAGTGACCCGTCAGCTGGACGATGTTTTAAATGTAACGAGCTGGGGCATGTAAAGGCCAACTGCCCCAAGAACCCCAACAGATTACAGTTCATTGCACCGGAATCACACCAGAGGTCCACAGGCCCAGATACTTCCCAGATACCCTTGGAGCGGAGGGAAACTGTGAGTGTGGGCGGGAAGAAGGTCACCGCGTGGAGGGACACCGGAGCACAAGTGTCAGCTATCCATGCTTCCTTAGTGGACCCCAATTTAATCAACCCAGAGATCCAAGTGATGATTCAACCCTTCAAGTCCAACTCTTTCAATTTGCCTACAGCCAAGTTGCCTGTCCAGTACAAGGGCTGGTCAGGAATGTGGACTTTTGCAGTCTATGATGATTATCCCATCCCCATGCTGTTGGGGGAAGACTTGGCCAATCATGTGAAGCAGGCCAAGAGGGTGGGAACGGTCACCCGCAGCCAGGCTAAACAAGCCGTGAGGCCTAGCTCTGTTCCGGAAACTGCTATCAGGACCCAGTCAGAGGTGATGGACCTGGACCTTAGGCCAATGTCTGCAACAGCAGTAGTGGATCCAGTCCCAGAGACCCAGACGGAACCAGTCCCAGAACCGGAACCAGCTGAACAACCAACACCAGACCCTGTGTCAGCACTGAATCCAGTACTTGCAACCTCAACACCAGAGGGCTCCACTGAACCTGAACTGGCAGCAGCCGATAACCCTACACAAGAGGCTCAGCCGGAGCCTGAATCCCAACATAGTGCACCAGCGGAGAGCGGTTCACAGTCAACAGAAACAGCTCCATCCCCTATATTGCTTCCAGAGGGACCAAGCCTAGGTCCACAATCCAATGAGGGACTGATGTCTCCAGCATCAAGGGAACAGTTCCAGACCGAACAGGAAGCAGATGAAAGCCTCCAGAGAGCTTGGACAGCGGCACGGAGCAACCCACCGCCTCTCAGCTCTTCTAATCGATCCAGGTTTGTTGTAGAAAGAGGACTTTTATACAAGGAAACTCTTTCTGGTGGACACCAGGAAGACTGGCATCCTCAGAGACAGTTGGTAGTTCCAACTAAATACCGGGCCAAGCTCTTGAGCTTAGCCCACGATCACCCTAGTGGCCATGCTGGGGTGAACAGGACCAAGGACCGTTTGGGGGGGTCATTCCACTGGGAGGGAATGGGAAAGGATGTTTCTACCTATGTCCAGTCTTGTGAGGTGTGCCAAAGAGTGGGAAAACCCCAAGACCAGGTCAAAGCCCCTCTACAACCACTCCCCATCATTGAAGTTCCATTTCAGCGAGTAGCTGTGGATATTCTGGGTCCTTTTCCGAAAAAGACACCCAGAGGAAAGCAGTACATACTGACTTTCATGGATTTTGCCACCCGATGGCCGGAAGCAGTAGCTCTAAGCAACACCAGGGCTAAAAGTGTGTGCCAGGCACTAGCAGACATTTTTGCCAGGGTAGGTTGGCCCTCCGACATCCTCACCGATGCAGGGACTAATTTCCTGGCAGGAACTATGAAAAACCTTTGGGAAGCTCATGGGGTAAATCACTTGGTTGCCACTCCTTACCACCATCAAACAAATGGCATGGTGGAGAAGTTTAATGGAACTTTGGGGGCCATGATACGTAAATTCGTAAATGAGCACTCCAATGATTGGGACCTAGTGTTGCAGCAGTTGCTCTTTGCCTACAGAGCTGTACCACATCCCAGTTTAGGGTTTTCCCCATTTGAACTTGTATATGGCCGTGAGGTTAAGGGGCCATTGCAGTTGGTGAAGCAGCAATGGGAGGGATTTACACCTTCTCCAGGAACTAACATTCTGGACTTTGTAACCAACCTACAAAACACCCTCCGAACCTCTTTAGCCCTTGCTAAAGAAAACTTACAGGATGCTCAAAAAGAGCAAAAAGCCTGGTATGATAAACATGCCAGAGAGCGTTCCTTCAAAGTAGGAGACCAGGTCATGGTCTTAAGGGCGCTCCAGGCCCATAAAATGGAAGCATCGTGGGAAGGGCCATTCACGGTCCAGGAGCGCCTGGGAGCTGTTAATTATCTCATAGCATTCCCCACCTCCAACCGAAAGCCTAAGGTGTACCATATTAATTCTCTAAAGCCCTTTTATTCCAGAGGATTAAAGGTTTGTCAGTTTACAGCCCAGGGAGAAGATGATGCTGAGTGGCCTGAAGGTGTCTACTACGAAGGGAAATGTGCTGGTGGTGTGGAAGAGGTGAACCTCTCCATGACCCTTGGGCGTATGCAGCGACAGCAGATCCAGGAGCTGTGCACTAGCTACGCGCCAACGTTCTCAGCCACCCCAGGACTGACTGAACGGGCATACCACTCCATTGACACAGGTAATGCTCACCCAATTAGGGTCCAACCTTACCGGGTGTCTCCTCAAGCTAAAACTGCTATAGAACGGGAGATCCAGGATATGTTACAGATGGGTGTAATCCGCCCCTCTGAAAGTGCATGGGCATCTCCAGTGGTTCTAGTTCCCAAACCAGATGGGGAAATACGTTTTTGCGTGGACTACCGTAAGCTAAATGCTGTAACTCGCCCAGACAACTATCCAATGCCACGCACAGATGAACTGTTAGAGAAACTGGGACGGGCCCAGTTCATCTCTACCTTGGACTTAACAAAGGGGTACTGGCAGGTACCGCTAGATGAATCTGCCAAGGAAAGGTCAGCCTTCATCACACATGTCGGGCTGTATGAATTTAATGTACTCCCTTTCGGGCTGCGAAATGCACCCGCCACTTTCCAAAGACTTGTAGATGGTCTCCTAGCGGGATTAGGAGAATATGCAGTCGCCTACCTTGACGATGTGGCCATATTTTCGGATTCCTGGGCAGACCACCTGGAACATCTACAAAAAGTCCTTGAGCGCATAAGGGAGGCAGGACTAACTGTTAAGGCTAAGAAGTGTCAAATAGGCCTAAACAGAGTGACTTACCTTGGACACCAGGTGGGTCAAGGAACTATCAGCCCCCTACAGGCCAAAGTGGATGCTATCCAAAAGTGGCCTGTCCCAAAGTCAAAGAAACAGGTTCAATCCTTCTTAGGCTTGGCCGGTTATTACAGACGATTTGTACCGCACTACAGCCAAATCGCTGCCCCACTGACAGACCTAACCAAAAAGAAACAGCCAAACGCTGTTCAGTGGACCGTGAAGTGTCAGAAGGCCTTTAACAAGCTTAAAGCGACACTCATGTCTGACCCTGTACTAAGGGCCCCAGACTTTGACAAACCGTTCCTAGTAACCACAGATGCATCCGAGCGTGGTGTGGGAGCAGTTTTAATGCAAAAAGGACCTGATCAAGAATTCCACCCTGTAGTGTTTCTCAGCAAAAAACTGTCTGAGAGGGAAAGCAACTGGTCAGTCACTGAAAAAGAATGTTACGCCATTGTCTACGCTCTGGAAAAGCTACGCCCATATGTTTGGGGACGGCGTTTCCACCTGCAAACCGACCATGCTGCACTGAAGTGGCTTCACACCGTCAAAGAAACTAACAAAAAACTTCTTCGGTGGAGTTTAGCTCTCCAAGAGTTTGATTTCGACATCCAACACATCTCAGGAGCTTCTAACAAAGTGGCTGATGCACTCTCCCGTGAAAGTTTCCCAGAATCAACTGGTTAAAATCGTCCTTAAGATGTGGAAAATATTGTTAGTCTTTATGTATTTGGTAGTATATTTAGAGATGCATGTGTCTTATTAACTCTGTTTTTCCTAGAGCTCCAGGAAGAAATCCCAGCCAGTGTTTCACCCTAGCTGAGATTTGGGGGGCGTGTCATAAATATAAGGGGAAGGGTAAACCCCTTTGAAATTCCTCCTGGCCAGGGGAAAGCTCCTCTCACCTGTAAAGGGTTAAGAAGCTAAAAGGTAATCTCGCTGGCACCTGACCAAAATGACCAATGAGGAGACAACATACTTTCAAAAGCTGGGAGGAGGGAGAGAAACAAAGGGTCTGTGTCTGTCTGTATGCTGCTTTTGCCAGGGACAGAACAGGAATGGAGTCTTAGAACTTTTAGTAAGTAATCTAGCTAGGTATGTGTTAGATTATGATTTCTTTAAATGGCTGAGAAAAGAATTGTGCTGAATAGAATAACTATTTCTGTCTGTGTATCTTTTTGTAACTTAAGGTTTTGCCTAGAGGGGTTCTCTATGTTTTTGAATCTAATTACCCTGTAAGATATCTACCATCCTGATTTTACAGGGGGGATTTCTTCATTTCTATTTACTTCTATTTTCTATTAAAAGTCTTCTTGTAAAAGACTGAATGCTTTTTCATTGTTCTCAGATCCAAGGGTTTGGGTCTGTGGTCACCTATGCAAATTGGTGAGGCTTTTTATCCAACATTTCCCAGGAAAGGGGGGGTGCAAGTGTTGGGAGGATTGTTCATTGTTCTTAAGATCCAAGGGTCTGGGTCTGTAGTCACCTAGGCAAATTGGTGAGGCTTTTTACCAAACCTTGTCCAGGAAGTGGGGTGCAGGGTTTTGGGAAGTATTTTGGGGGGAAGGACGCGTCCAAACAGCTCTTCCCCAGTAACCAGTATTAGTTTGGTGGTGGTAGCGGCCATTCCAAGGACCACGGGTGGAATACTTTGTACCTTGGGGAAGTTTTGACCTAAGCTGGTAAAGATAAGCTTAGGAGGTTTTTCATGCAGGTCCCCACATCTGTACCCTAGAGTTCAGAGTGGGGGAGGAACCTTGACAGTATACAAATAGGATAATCATATTCAGCAAATCATAACTTGTCCATTGACATCTCATATGTGTATAATCTAGGTTCAGCAGGGGTAGGTGACCAAAGCCCACAGGTAAATCAAAAATATGGAGACCTGTGATAAGGTATGGAATCTGGGAGGATGGGCTGTTATAGCAGAAATAAGGGAGAGACAAGACAGAACTGGGGGGGGGGGGGAATCAAATCAGTATCTTAGAGGTCTGTATATTAATGCGAGCATTATGGAGAATAAGCAGGAAGAACTCGTAGTGCTATTAAATAAATACAACTATGACATAGCTGGCATCACAGAGATTTGGTGGGATAAAATACACATGACTGGAATATAGGTAGGGAAGGGTACATTTTCCTCAGGAAGGACAGGCAGGGGAAAAAGGAGGAGGTGTGGCCTTATTTATTAAAATGGATACACTTAACTGAGGTTGAGATAGAAATAAGAGACAGACTTTTTGAAAGTCTCTGGGTAAGGATAAAAGGGGTAAAAAAACAAGTGTGATGTCATGTTAGGGGTCTACTACAGATCGCCTGTCAAAAACATAGAGATAAGGGTAGCATAAAATCCCTCCTGGCCAGCTGTACTGAATCTCTTTACCTGTAAGGGGTTAAGAAGTTCAAATAACCTAGTTGGCATATAACCAGAAGGACCACTGAGGAAAGAAGATACTTTCAAATCTTGGGAAGTGGTCGGGGGGGAGGTTTTGTTTTGTGGCTCTCTTTGTTTGTTCCCTCTCTGGACGGAGAGAGAGACCAGGAAGGTACAACATCTCCTGAAAACATACCTGAAATGAACCATCTAAAATTACAAACATTGTAAGTAAGGCAAGGAAATGTGTTAGGTTATCTGTTGTTGTGTCTTTTGAATTTTTCCTATGGTAAAGAGCTAGTTTCATTCCTGTTTTGGTAACTGTGAAGCTGAGTCGAGAGGGGAGTCCTCTGTGTTTTAAATCTTTTTATTACCCTGTAAAGTTACCTTCCATCCTGATTTTACAGGTGTGATTTTTTTACTTTTTTCTTTATAATAAAGTTCTTCTTTTAAGAAGCTGATTGATTTCAGTGTCCTAAAGATAAAGGGTCTGGTCAGTACTCACATTGCTAAGGCAATTAGTTGGTATAGTATTTTCAAGCCTCCCCAGGAAAGGGGGTGAAGAGGCATGGGGGATAATTTGGGGGATAGGGATTCCATGTGACCCGCCCCTGAATTTTTGATGTAAATCACTTGGTGGCAGCAATACTGTCCAAGGACAAGGTGTGATGTTATTTACTTGAACTGGGTCCGTATAGATCATTGTTGCAACCAAGATCCTGTAGTTGCACCAAATCTTGTATAAAAGGTGTCAAATGAGGTGTCTAAGACAAGGTTATGGTTTGCTGGTTAGGATGATGCTGTCTGTATGTCTGTATCATTTTTGTATTTAAAGATATAAGTATTGGCTCTGTACTGTCTGTATTCCAAACTTGTGCTGTGCTTCTGGGGGACACCCCAGACAAGTTGGTGTCAGCTCTGCCTAGCCTGCTGGATGGTCCATTAAGGACCGTTAGCTACACCACTGACCCATTGAGAGAAGGCAGACACACCTTGCGACTCAGCCAGGTGTGCAGGGACCTGCCTATGGACAGAACTCTGAGGTGTTTCCAGGCCAGGGGATGGGCAGCTTGTCCTTGGGACAAAGAAAGCAGAGACCATACGGCAAGAGGTTGTAAAAAGCTGCTGCAGCTCCTCCATCTGGTCTTCAGTCCTGCTTCTGACCTCTGGAGGGACTTTGCTACAAACTGAAGCTTTGAACCAAGGACTGAAAGACCCATCCTAGATGGGGATGTTCTCCAGAGACGGGATTTGAACCTGCCGTTTATTCCATCACTGCTGCAAGCCTGAACCAAGAACTTGGCCGTTGCTGTATGTCATTGAGTCCATTTCACCCATGCATCGTCTCCACTGGGGCTGTTCTCCCTACCATTTCACTGTATTTACACAGATATTACAGGCATTTTGCCCCCTCCCCCCCATCATAAATATAAAGGGAAGGGTAAACCCCTTTAAAATCCCTCCTGGACAGAGGAAAAATCCTCTCACCTGTAAAGGGTTAAGAAGCTAAAGGTAACCTCACGGCACCTGACCAAAATGACCAATGAGGAGACAAGATACTTTCAAAAGCTGGGAGGAGGGAGAGAAACAAAGGGTCTGTGTCTGTCTATACGCTGCTTTTGCCGGGGATAGACCAGGAATGGAGTCTTAGAACTTTAGTAAGTAATCTAGCTAGGTATGTGTTAGATTATGATTTCTTTAAATGGCTGAGAAGAGAATTGTGCTGAATAGAATGACTATTTCTGTCTGTGTGTCTTTTTTGTAACTTAAGGTTTTGCCTAGAGGGATTCTTTATGTTTTGAATCTAATTACCCTGTAAGGTATCTACCATCCTGATTTTACAGAGGTGATTTCTTTACTTCTATTTACTTCTATTTCTATTAAAAGTCTTGTAAGAAAACTGATTGCTTTTTCATTGTTCTCAGATCCAAGGGTTTGGGTCTGTGGTCACCTATGCAAATTGGTGAGGATTTTTACCAAACTTTTCCCAGGAAGTGGGGTGCAAGGGTTGGGAGGATTTTGGGGGGAAAGACATGTCAAAACTACATTTCCCAGTAAACCCAGTTAGAGTTTGGTGGTGCCAGTGGATATTCCAAGGACAAAATTAGTTTGTACCTTGGGGAATTTTTAACCTAAGCTGGTAAAAGTAAGCTTAGGAGGTTTTCATGCAGGTCCCCACGTCTGTACCCTAGAGTTCAGAGTGGGGGAGGAATCCTGACACCCCCCAAGCTTGGGGTTCCAGTATCATTGTTCCCCTCTGTCAGCCTGGGTGTGAAGCTCTCACTGGCTAAGTTGGGAGTTGCCCTGTTTCTGAGGGCAGAACCTGATCCATACCCCTTAAAAATGAAGGACAGAAGCAATCAGAAGGGAAGTGGAATCCAACCCTCCCAACCCCCAATCAAAACAGGCCATAAGACAGAGTAAACTCCCAGAGAATCAGGAGCTGGGACCCTTCCCAGTGGAGTGACATTTGAAAGAATCATGCAAATTAACAATCTGTGGAAAAATCCTTTATTGCTTTTGATATTTTTGCAAGGAGATTTTCCCATTGTCTTCACTTGTCCCTGATGCATCCCCCCCCCAGCGCCCTTGAGGCACGGTATGCTCAGGGGAAAACAGGGGGCTGTTTGTCTGTCTCGCTCTCTCCACTGAGCTGCGGCTTCTCAGGTGAGGCAGAAACCCTGCTGGGATTCCACAGCGAAGGCTATAAACCTCCCTGCCCAGCGCTCCTCCAGCACAGCACAGAGACTCTCCGGACCCCTCCCAGGGCAGCCCCTTTCTGCTGAGCAGGAGCTAGGTGAGTGCAGGGGTTTGGAGCCCAGAAATATCCCTTGTTATCTGCACCTGCCTTATGCAATAGCAGAAGAAGCAGAGAGCTGGGGCATGGGAAGGGCTTCCTGCTGGGCAGGTTGCTCCCTGGCCAGAAGAGCTCAGAGAGTGGCAGGCTCAGGGTCTGGAAGAGAGCTCTGAGAGCCATATGTCTGGAATTCTGTTCAACTTTATTCAAGTTCTTATCCCACTTTCATCACCGTAGAAGCTGAGTGCCTTCCAGATGTGTGTTAAGTGATGTGACTAACATCTAGAGAGACAAGGTAGGTGTGGGGATACCTTTTATTGGACCAATGTATGTTGATAAAAGTGACAAACTCCAAGCTTACACGCAATGGTAGGGCTTGGGGGTTTGTGATGCCCAGATGGCCTTGTGCTCATGCTAGAGAAGACTGGTTGAAGAAGTGCACCTGGCACTTGGAGCGGAAGGTGGGGAGGGTTGGGAGTGGACCTTAGTTCTCATGAGGTTTTGTTTTAGTGTGGGCCTGGCCCATGGGAAAGGTCCACCTGATGCTTAAATGAGTTTTAGATTCATGGTATAAAGTTCCATTGAGCCTGAGGAGTGTAGGAGTCATGTCTTCATCTCAGAGATTTACAACCTTTTAGACATACTGGGCCCAGGCCCCTAAATGCCTCAAAGATAGGCCGGAATCCTTGAACGTGCCCTGACGGGAAGGATGTGGCGATCCCTATTGTGCAGAGGATCTGAACAGGGTGACCTCTCATGTATGGCGCATACAAGATCACGATGCACAGAGAATGCCAGTTAGCTCTACAAAATGGCATCCTCTGCACAGCGTGACCTCACAGGCACCGTATGTACAAAGTCACGCTCTGAGGAAGGTGCCATTTTGCATTTCAAAATGGCATCCTCCATGCTGTCTGGGGTCCCAGGAGGAACCAGTCCATTAAAATGGGGCCATGCCAGCAAAAAGTTTGGGAACCCGTGTCTCAGGGCTTGATTCAACTTTTAACTCACCAGGGTTATTCAATGAGGGGCAGATTTTCTGTCTTCTTCTGGATATTTAGAAAGGGATGTCTGCTGTGTCTGAATCTATTAGGACATTTTAGGGAACATTAGCTCAGTTCAAATGTCCCTGTCCCTTAGGAAGACCCTGCAGGTGTCCCAGCTCTCCCCTTTATGACAGAGGCGCCTGTATGTTCTGTGTAGGTTACTGGTTTGTGCGTTCACTGGCTTGAATTTGTTACACCTTGGGCAAATTCTAGACTCTGATCCACACAGGGATCTTGGAAATGTGGAATTACTTTGCTTTACCACTGCTCAGGATTGTAAATATGCACTGTCCAGTAATGGCTGAAGCCATGTGGCATTCAGAACAGAATGGCTGCAATGGTTAGCATGTATAATGGATTAGTTATGATTTAGTGCCCATGTGACGTTAGGGGTATATTGGATCAATTACTGCTGAGAAAACACCACCTTGTCATCTTCCCATCAGCTGATTAATGATTGTTTTAATGGTTAGTTACAGGGGGAGGAAACACCCATGCCGTGGAACTGACTGCACTCAATTGGCCCCACTATGGCAGCTTCCAAATGGACCATGCCCCAGCCCTCCACCTTCATCCTCCTCGGCATCCCGGGGCTGGAGGCAGCGCATGTCTGGATCTTCATCCCCTTCTGCTCTGTCTACATTCTGTCCCTCCTGGGGAATGGCCTCCTCCTGGCTGTTATCAAGACCGAGCCCAGCCTCCAAGAGCCCATGTACCTTTTCCTTTCCATGCTGGCGCTCACCGACCTAGTCATCTCCACCACCACCCTCCCCAAAGCCCTCTGCATATTCTGGTTCAGCAACCGGCATTCACATCAACGCCTGCCTGTCACAGATGTACCTCCTTCATTCACTGTCAGTCATGGAGTCTGGGTTCATGCTGGCCATGGCCTTTGATCGCTACGTCGCTATCTGTAACCCGCTGCGACACTCTGCCGTCCTGACCAATCGGGCCATAGCCCAAATAGGGCTTGGTGTTGTGATGAGGGGGGCTGTATTAGTGGGTCCACACCCATTCCTGCTGCCACAACTCCTGTACTGTAGGGCCCATGTCATTTCTCACACCTATTGTGAGTTCATGGCTCTGGTGAAACTGGCCTGTGTGGACACAACAGCCATGAGAGCCGATAGTCTGGTTGTGGCATTTCTTACATTGGGGTTAGATTTTATCCTCATTGTCCTGTCCTAAATCCTGATCCTCCGGGCCATCTTCAAGCGCCCCTCCAAAGAGGCTCGTATCACTTCACTAGGCACCTGTAGCTCCCACATCTGTGTTATCCTAGGGTTTTATATTCCAGCTTTTTTCTCCATTCTCACCCATCGATTCAGTCACAGTATGGCTCCTCCTGTTCACATTATTGTAACCAACATATATCTGCTGGTTCCACCCATGATGAACCCCATCATCTATGGGGTCAGAACCAAAAAGTTCCATGAAAGGGTCCTCAGAGTCTTATATACAAGGGGCTTTCAAGCTATTTCATATGGGGAAACATATCTTTTCAGAGAGCATTTCATAAACCCATCCCTCCCATTCACCATCACCTGGGGCACCTTCTCTGCTCTCCGTGATCATAATACATCACTAGAGCAACTACAGCAGTGAGTGGCATGGAAAAGCAATATTGGGAAAGTATGCTTTGTATTTTTAGCTTCCTGAAAATTACAATTTAGTAGCTGGAGATTAAGAGGAGTGTCAGTGACGTAAGGAGCCAGCTCTCTGTGGACTGATGGGACATGCATTGCAGACCTCTTGAGGTCCCTGGATCTCAGTTTGGGAACATCCAGCCTATGACAAACAACCCTATTGGTCAAGCAAGAGGGCTCCTCTGCTGCATGCCAAGGACTGTGCTGTAACCATCCAAGGTAGCTAAATGGACCCCAGTCCTGCATAAATATAAATCTCCTCTGTCTATCTGCTTAGAAATCCTCTAGCAGCAGACAATCAGAATGCCACCTATTTATTATAACAGTTATGTTTTTTTCTCTTCCTCTCTCTCTTTCTTCCAAAGATGTAGGAGAAATAGCTACATTAATGTATTGGCTTGGGAGGCGGGGGACGGGTGTAAGAGAGTGGGGGGTTATTGAGAGCTAATTTAAAGAGCTGTTTTGCCTTTAGTTTTGATCATGGTGAAGCCTGTGGCCATTCTGACCTCCCCTGGGAGACAATATATCATATGAGGTCCAAGTTCTGTCTCCCATACTCACAAGCCATCCCTATTGGTCAACAGTTGTTTCCTGGCATCAGATATCTTCTTCTCTCAGAGTAGCTCCTTACAGCCATACACATTTGTTCTGTTGTGTTCATGAGGGGAAATCAGATGTCTCAAGCACAGTGGCCTGAAGGGATTAATATAACCCGTGTTTTACTGTCACAATATTAAACAGTTAAGTGTGGTCCAGGGTTTCACATAAAGTTATAGCTGGCAACTCCCACTGTAATGATTGCCATAAAATACGTGCTGGCCTTTTATTAATTACACAGAGAAAGAAGAATCCTGCATCTTGGCAGGGGGTTAGATTAGCTGACCCTTGCAGTCCCTTCTCACTGATGGGTCTATGATTCTAAGAAAAAACAGTTATAACATATACAACTTACAAAATTAATTGAAATGTTTGTTTTAATGATTTTCCTTTTCCTTTTCTCTTTAGAGCATCTTTTAAAAAGAAACCCCCTGTTGACAGTTTTTTACTAAGTGTTGGAGACCTTTGTTGAGAAAAAGAGACCCAGGTTTAGGTGGTAGCTTTTGGGCTGCTGTTGTTGCAGTTGAGTTTGGTTTTTCTCCAGACAACACAAGACAGACACGCACACAAGGAGAGAGAGGGAGGGAGAGAAGAAACAGGAGAAAGCTGGAAATGCAGCTTTTCTTTCTGCTGCCTTCTTGCAGCATTATTAGTCACTCTGAGACCTGGGAGTCTTTTACCAAAAACAAATGCTGATTTTGATAACAGTATTTATCTAAACTGTCTGCACCCACTCCCCCACAGGTCCCTCTCCTGCCACCAAGAGGCTGCAGAATGAGCAGATGTATCCTGATACTTCTCTTGTTTAGTTTAACCAAATGAAGGCTGAGGGGAGCTATGATGCTTTCCATAAATACATCAGAGATAAATACCAGGAAGGGAGAGGAGTTATTTAAATTAAGGGCCAATGTTGACACAAGAAAAAATGGCTAAAAATTTGCCATCGACAAGTTTAGGCTTGAAATTAGATGAAGGTTTCTAACCGTCAGAGGAGTGAAATTCTGGAACAGCCTCTCAAGGAGAGCATGTTTCAGAGTAACAGCCGTGTTAGTCTGTATTCGCAAAAAGAAAAGGAGTACTTGTGGCATCTGATGAAGTGAGCTGTAGCTCACGAAAGCTCATGCTCAAATAAATTGGTTAGTCTCTAAGGTGCCACAAGTACTCCTTTTCTTCAAGGAGAGCAGTGTGGGAAAGAAACCTAGCTGGCTTCAAAACTGAACTTGATCAGTGTCTGGAGGGGATAGTATGAGGAGACTGCCTACAGTGGCTTGCAGCTGATCTGTGACTGATGGCAGCAAATATTTCCAATGCCAGAGATGGGACACTAGATGGGGAGGGCTCTGAGTTACTACAGAGTTTTGAATGAATATTGTAGGTCTCAGTTTTCCCTGTGTGTTGCGTGTTTAATGAGGTGGTGGGAGCCGCAGTTTGTTGTTACAGAGGACTAGGTGTGACCTTGCCTAGCACTTGGGACACCAGACAACTGCCTGGATGTGGGGTACCCTAGTGAGCAGTGACCTGATGATCAGGAAGACTACCCCAGCTTGGCAGTCAGCCAGTTCTTACCAGTGAAGGAAAAAGGGGGCACAGGAGATGTGTTTACTTGGGAATGAAGACAAAGGACAGGGGAGGAGCTGTAGGGGGAGATGGTATAGTTTGGTTGTCTGGAAGGAGGGGGCTTCTGGACTGGGGAGAGAGATCATCCAGAGCCCACCTGGATGTGGGAGAGACCTAGATCTACTGTGTTGAGGGAGGCTAGGCCTGAGGGCCATGAGAGCCTCCTATGCGTGTTAAGATGGTCAGCAAACCCTTCTGTTTTACAGTGGCTGAAAGTCACTCTGTGTGATGCTCTGTACCTCGGGGGAACACCCTGCACCACCATGTTCATCCTTATAAAATGACTGTGTGGTATCCAATGCAAAGTTGGTCATGTTGAGTGTCTTCGGAAGGCTCATGATGCACTTAACATTGTTGTTATAGTTATAGACATGTAATTTCATGTCTATAGTTATGAGGCTGTAAATGTGTCCTCATGGCTTAAAAACAAGCCCAGGCAAAACTTTCCAGGAGCAGAGGGGCAGTTCAAACCTCATCAGGGCATGTATGGGACAAACCCAGTCCAGCCTCACAGGAACAAAGGACACAGGCCTACGCAGCAATGGCGGATCTGTTGGACACTCAAGTGAGTCCCCCCCCGTTCCCTTGATCAATTTTGGACTGCAATGATGTAATGCTCATCTGGCTCTGAAGGGAGGGGCAAAGCCAAGAGGGAAGAAAGAACATGATAAAAGGGAGAGACGTTTGCCATGCTCTTCCTTTCTCTTCCACCTCCATCTACAAACACCACCACAACCAAGAGACTGAAGCATTGCTCATAGGGGAAAGCCCTGCTGAAGGGCAACCAGCCAGCCTGTGGTGAGAAGCATCTAAGTTTGTAAGGGAACTAAAAGTGTTAAGATCATCTTAGAAGGTGTTTTGCTTTTATTTCATTTGACCAAATCTGAATTGTTGTGCTTTGACTTTTAATCACTTAAAATCTATCTTTTGTAGTTAATAAATTTGTTTGTTTATTCTATCTGAAGCAGTGCGTTTGGTTTGAAGCATGTCAGAGACTCCCCTTGGGATAACAAGCCTGGTACATATCAATTTCTTTGTTAAACTGGCAAACTCAAGTAAGCTTGCAGAGTCCAGTGGGCATAACTGGACACTGCAAGACGGAGGTTCCTAGGGTTGTGTCTGGGACCAGAGATATTGGCTAGTGTCATTCGGTTGCACAATCCAAACAGCAGCTGGCCAAAAGTGCTCACTCACGTAGCTAGGAGCAGCTTACATGCTTGAGGCTGTGCGTGAACAGCCCAGGAGTGGGGGTTCTCACAGCAGAGTAGGGTAAGGCTGGCTCCCAGAGTGGAGGATTCGAGTGCCCTAGCAGATCACAGGTCCAGATATCACCTGGGGAATGTCACACTCTAGTCTAGATATCGGGGTTGCATTATTCCTTCTGGGGGTGGAAGAGAGTGAGAGGACTCCCTGAGGGAGCCCACAGGAAGAGACAGTGTGGAGAAGGCTTAGAGAAGTGTGGTTCCAGGAGGCGGAGGGGCCTATGGCTTAACCCTTGAGAGAGTGGACCCTCAAGAAGGGCTGTCACAATGAAGGGGGCTTCTTCTAGGGATGATACGGAGCCGAAGGAGAGCACAAGACCTGTAAATCCATGACAGCATATCGCAACTGTAATGTATATTACCCATGGCACCTCCTAGTAGCTGAACATGATAAGACAGTTCAGCGTTCCATTACTGAGACGGGTTTGGTCACAGAGATCCCCTTGGGACTGTCACCTGATGTTCTGAAATTACATCTGAACCCATTTTCCCTGCAAGCTTGGGACTCCAAAACCCTGCCTCATTGAGCCAGACATGCTAGCCTGCTGCCACACAGACCCAGGGTCTGGTCCATGCCCTCAAAGCTGCAGACTAAACTGAAAACAGCTCAGCAGGTACCTGACTCCAGCACCCAGATGCCCAGCTCCCAATGGGATCCAAACCCCAAATAAACTCATTTTACTCTATATAAAGCCTATGCAGGGTAAACTCATAAATTGTTCACCCTCTATAACACTGATAGAGAGATATGCACAGCTGTTTGCTCCCGCACTCACTCTGGGTTTATTAATAAACAAAAGTGATTTTATTAAATATAAAAAGTAGTGTTTAAGTGGTTTCAAGTAACAACGGACAGAACAAAGTAAGTCACCAAGCAAAATTAAGCAGAAACACACAAGTCTAAGCCTAATACATTGAGAAACTGATTACAGGTAATATCTCACCCCCAGAGATGTTACAATATGTGTCTTTCACAGACTAGACTCCTTCCTAGTCTGGGCCCAATCTTTTCCCCTGGTACTGTCCTTCTTGGTTCCAGCAGATATCTCAGGTGATAAGCAGGGGTCTTCTCATGACTGGCCACCCTTTTTTTCTGTTCCTCCCCCTTTTTATAGCTTTTGCACAAGGCGGGAGTCCTTTGTCTGTGTTTGGCCCCTACCCCTCCTTCTGAATGGAAAAGTACAAGGATTAAGATGGATTCCAATATCAGGTGACATGACCACATGTCCTGTGAGACCCCAGCCTCTATTCTTCCTGGGCTGGCCCACACGTACGCAGGAAAGTTTGCAAGTAAACAGAGCCATTTACAGTTCATTGATTCTGAAGCAACCTTAATGGCTTCCACTTAATGTGTTTACATCAATAATACAAGTTTATATCTTATTCTCCTAACTCCAGACATAGAAATAAAACATGGAAACAAATAGGATGACCACACTCAGTAGATTAGTTTTGTAATGATACCTTACAGGAGACTTTTTTCATAAAGCATATTCCAGTTTCATCATATTCATATTCATAAACATATTTTCATAAAGCATACGGAGTGCAACGTCACAATTACATCCTCCCCTTTTAAGTTTTACATTTCTACCATTTACAAGATTTTAGAAAATGAACATGGTCATGAACATAATTTAAGAGCTGCTGTACTGGGTCAGACGAATGGTTCAGCTATCCCAAGATCCTGTCTCTGAGAGTGTCCAGTACCAGAGTTTCAGGGGGAGTGTACAGAACATGGCAATTTTGGAGTGATCCACCTCTGGCAATGAGTTCCACAGGTTAATTGTGTCTTGTGTGAAAAAGCACTTCTTCTTGTTTGAATTAAACCTGGTGGCTATTAATTTCATTGGGTGACACCTTGTTTTTGTATTGTGTGAAAGGGTAAATAACACTTCTTTATTCACCTTCTCCACACAAGTCATGATTTTATAGACCTCTCTCATCTCCTCCTTTAGTCATCTCTTCTCTAAGCTGAACAGCTCTAATATTTTGGTCTCTTCTCATACAGAAGTTGTTCCATACCCTTTATCATCTTTCTTGCCTTTTTATGAATCTTTTCCAGTTCCACTGTATCCTTTTGAGATGGTGTGATGAGAACTGCACACACTAATCAAGGTGTGGGTGCACTATGGATTTATACACTGCCATTATGATATTTTCTGTCTTATTTTTTATCCTTTTCCTAATAATTCCTAACGTTCTTTTAGCCTTTCAACCACTGCTGGGCAATGAGCTAAAGTTTTCAGAAAACTATCCACAGTGAGTCCAAGATTTCTTTCTTGGGTGGTAACAGCTATTTCAGAACACCTTACTATATATGCACATGAGGATTTTTTTTCCATTGTGCATTACTTTGCACTTATCCATGGTCAATTTCATCTGCCATTTTGTTGCCCAGCCACCCAGTTTTGTGAGATCCCCTTGTATCTCTGTTCAGTTAGCTTTGGACTTAACTAATGGAAACATTTTGTATCATCTGCAAACTTTGCCACTTCACTGTTCATTCCCTTTTCCGGATCACTTATGAATATGTTTCAGAGTAACAGCCGTGTTAGTCTGTATTCGCAAAAAGAAAAGGAGGACTTGTGGCACCTTAGAGACTAACCAATTTATTTGAGCATAAGCTTTCGTGAGCTACAGCTCACTTCATCGGCATCCGATGAAGTGAGCTGTAGCTCACAAAAGCTTATGCTCAAATAAATTGGTTAGTCTCTAAGGTGCCACAAGTACTCTTTTTCTTTTTATGAATATGTTGAACATCACAAGTCCCAGTACAGATCCTTGGGGACCCTGTTGTTTACCTCTCTCCATTGTGAAAACTGACTATTTATTACTGATCTTCCCTCTTATCCCATGACCACTTAGTTTCCTTGAGAACCTTTGGTGAGGGACTTCACCAAAGGCTTTCTGAAAAAAAAAACTAAGTACAGTATATGGACTGAATCACCCTTATCCACAAGCTTGTTGACACCCTAAAGAATTCAAATAGATTGGTGAGGCATGATTTCTCTTCACAAGAAACATGTTGATTCTTCTTTAACAATTTGTGCTTATTTACGTGTCTGATAACTCTGTTCTTTACTATAGTTTCTATCAATTTGCCTGGTACTGAAGTTAGGCTTAATGGCCTGTAATTGCCAGGATCACTTCTGGAGCCTTTTTAAAAAATTGGTGTTACATTAGCTACCCTCCAGTCATCTGGTACAGAAGCTGATTTAAATGGTTACCTACCACAGTTAGTAGTTCTGCAATTTCATATATGAATGCCTTCAGAACTCTTGGATGAATTCCATCTGGTCCTGGTGACTTATTACTGCTTAATGTAGCAATTTGTTATAAAACCTCCTCTATTGAAACATCAATGTGGAATAGTACTTCTGATATTTTGCCCCAAAAGAATAGCTCTGAATATTCCCACCAACATCCTCTGCAGTGAAGACCAAAGCAAAGAATTTGTTTAGCTTCTCTGCAACATTTTTCCTTGAGTGCTTCTTCAGCACCTTTGTCATCTAGAGGTCCCAGTGCCTGTTTGGCAGGCTTCCTGCTTCTGATGTGCTGAATACACTTCTTACTGTTAGTTTTTGCACCTTTAGGAAATTGCTTCTGAATCTCAAATTCTTCCTTATGCTCCTCCCCATTATCCTTCCTAGGATCTGACTTCCAGATTTTATAGGATGCCTTTTTGCCTCTGACAGCCTCCATTACTCTGCTGTTTAGCCATGGTGGCATCATTTTGGTCCTCTTGATGTCTTTTCTGATTTGGGGGTATATGTTTAGTCTGAGCTTCTATTTTGGGGTTTTTATATAGTCTCCAGTCCACTGACAGACATTTAAGCCTTGTGACAGCTCCTTTTAATGTATTTCCATTTAACAAGCATCATCATTTTTGTGTAGTTCCCGCTTTAAAAAATAAATGTTACCATTGTGGGTTTTTTTGAATTTTCTCCTCTAAATTTAATTACATTATGGTCTCTATTATTGAGTTGTTCAGCTATATTCACCTCTTGGGCCAGATCCTGTGCTCCACTTGGGACTAAATCAGGAATAGCCTGTCTGCTTTGGGTTCCAGGACTAACAGTGCCAAGAAACAGTCATTGATGGTGTCTGGAAACTACCTCTGCATTCCATCCTGAGGTGACACACACCAAGTCAATAAGGGGACAGTTTAAATCCCCCATTAGTACTGAGTTTTCTATTTGTATAACCTCTTTGATTGCCCTGAGTATTTCACAATCACCATCACCATCTTGGTCATGCAGTCAAAAGTATATTCCTACTCCTATATTCTTACTATTCAAGCATGGAATCTTTATCCGTAGAAATTCTATGGTGCAATGTGATTCATTTAAGATTTTTACTATATTTGACTTTCTGTTTTCTTTCACATATAGTGCCATTCCCCCACCAGCACAACCTACTCTATTATTTCTCTACATTTTATAATTTGGTATTACTGTGTCCCATTGATTATCATCTTTCCATTAAGTTTCTGTGATGCCTGTTATATCAATATCCTCGTTTGATGCCAGGCATTCAAGTTCACCCACCTTAATATTTAGAATACCAGCATTTGCATACAAGCACTTGTACATTTGCATACAAGCACTTGTACATTTCATCAATATTCAGTTGGTTGCCTTAATGCATTAATGGATGCCCTAGGAGGAGCCAGGTATTACTTCATACTAGATCTTACATCAGGGTATTGGGTATAGCTCTGGCATGACCTGTGGAGTTGGTATTTGGTCCAATGATTCGCTGATGATGTTTCTTGCTTGTGCGTATAGCTCTGAATAGTGTTCAACCCAACGAGTCAACTGCTGGCTTTTATCTGTAATGATTTCACCCCTGTGTGATTTGAAAGGGGCAACCTTGTTGACAGTGGGACCTAGAGCTTTCTTCAGGCCATCATACATGACTTTGAGGTTTCCTGTGTCTGAGGCTGTCTGCTGCATAAAGCTCTGTGAAAAGATACAGACAGCCTCAGACACAGGAAACCTCAAAGTCACCGGCTTGTAGTGGAAGGACTATGCTGAACCCATGACTCATGCCTATAACTGCACCCGGCATGAATCCACTTGGTTTTCCCCATTCTTCTTAATGTTTGGCCTGGACCCAAGGCTGAAGGTAGATCTGGCTCTGGATTTCCCCCATTGGGGAGACGGGGGGTGGAGGAGTACATCTCCCGGCTAAGGGAATGCCAAGAGAGAGCATCTCATCAGGCTGCACAGGCACCTGAAGCCACCAGACTTCACCAGAAACAGAACTATGACTGCTAGAAGTGAGAAGCCCACTGACTCCTGGAGACAGGGTGCTAGTAGCCAGGGAGAAGAAAGGGAGACAGAAAATGAGAGACAGATGGGGGACAATTCCCTACATCGTGATCAGAAGACAAGGAGACTTGCCTGTCTATGCTGTATAGCCAGAATCAGGAGGAGGGAATGGGTGATACACCGTAACTGAATTACACCATGCATGTTTCTACTGAGCAGTGGAGCTAATCAGCCAGCAGGCAGGGAGATGCAAATGGAAGGAGCCAAGCCAGGACTTGAGGGAAACTTCCCAGTGGAGGCAAGGGCAGGAAAGGAACTTACTGGGGCCCTGTAGATAGACCAAGATACTATAAGGAAGAGAAAACTATAAGGGGTATGACATACAAAGGGGATACCTGGGACATGGGGGATGGGCAATGTAATGAAGTGCAGCCAGGGCTACACTGTACTGAGTCACAAGTCCCAGACCCAGATTATTTTGACACAGACACTCAGTACTCTGATCTGGAGGGGTCTGACAAGACCATGGGGACCAGGGAGGAGACCAACCAAACTGAGGAGAGTCTGAATGAACCTAATTGGATTGGAGAAGGGCAGACAGAGTGGGGCCAGACGGGATAGGTGCCCAGAGATAGTTCACCAGCTCCTTGGTGCTCAACTAGACAATGGAGGGCACCTGTTCGGCTTGATTTGGAACGGTGGGCTGCCAGATGAAAGAGGAGAAGAGTCTGAGGGGGAGAGGGGGGGTTGGCCAGTGCTGATGTGGGACAATGCATCACAGGAAGCTCTTAGAAACATTTAAAAAGGGGGTGGCATGTAATATTCAACTGGAGAGGTTTTTGACTAAGGAAAGGTACAAGGTTGCCCTTTTGATAAGTGGGGGAAGGGTGTAGCCCAAGATCCAGTGTGTTTCAACTGCAGCCCTGGGAAGTACAGGTTGTGGACGACAAACTGCAACATCTTGGGAGAACTTCCTGGGTCCTGCCAGGATATTCCCTGTGCACCCCCCCTCACCTCCACCCAACAAGAGATCTCAGTAGGGGAGCAGAGAGGAGGCTGCTGGACTGGGATCCTGTTCTAGGTTCTTTACAGAATAAAGCCTGGTTCCCAGTGGTTTGTCTGAGCGGGTCTGGTCTGAGGTGAACACACACTGACTCACAACACAGAGCACACAAAGGACCCTCAGGCCCAGTTTCCCAAAGTTGTGTAAAAAGTAACAAGGCAGGTTTTCCCTATCCGAAACAACCTCTGTCATAAATATAAAGGGAAGGGTAACCACCTTTCTGTTCAGTGCTATAAAATCCCTCCTGGCCAGAGGCAACATCCTGTTACCTGTAAAGGGTTAAGAAGCTCAGCTGGCTGGCACCTGACCCAAAGGACCAATAAGGGAACAAGATACTTTCAAATCTTTCAGGGGAGGGAAAGGCTTTTGTTTGTGCTCTTTGTTTATGTGGTTGTTCTCTCTTGGAACTGAGAGAGGCCAGACAGAAATCCATCTTCTCCAACCCATCTCAGTCCAAGTCTCCAATATTGCAACCAGTATAGGTAAGCTAGGAAAGGTGGATCAGTTTATGTGAATTTTCCCTGTGTTAAGAAGGAGGTTTATTCCTGTTTTCTGTAACTTTAAGGTTTTGCCCAGAGGGGGATCCTCTGTGCTTTGAATCTGAATACTCTAGAAAGTATTTTCCATCCTGATTTTACAGAGATGATTTTTACCTTTCTTTTTTTAAAAAAATAAAATCCTTCTTTTAAGAACCTGACTGATTTTTCCATTGTTCTTAAGATCCAAGGGTTTGGGTCTGTGTTCACCTGCACAAATTGGTGAGGATTATTATCAAGCCTTCCCCAGGAAAGGGGGTGTAGGGCTTGGGGGATATTTTGGAGGGAGATGTCTCCAAGTGGGCTCTTTCCCTGTTCTTTGTTTAAAAGGCTTGGTGGTGGCAGCATACTGTTGAAGGCCAAGGCAAAGTTTGCACCTTGAGGAAGTTTTTAACCTGAGCTGGTAAGAATAAGTTTAGGGGGTCTTTTATGTGGGTGCCCACATCTGTACCCTAGAGTTCAGAGTGGGGAAGGAACCCTGACAACCTCATAGAATCCTAGAACTGGAAAGGACCTTGAGAGGTCATCTATGCCGGTCCCCTGCTCTCAGGGCAGGACTAAGTATTATCTAGACCATCCCTGACAAGATTTTGTTCAACCTTCTCTTAAACATCTGCAAGGATGGAGATTCCACAACCTCCTAGGCAATTTATTCCAGTGCTTAACCACTCTGAACATGAGGAAGTCCATTAATGGCTATTAGCCAGGATGTGTAAGGAAGGGTGTCCCTAGCCTCTGTTTGTCAGAGGGTGGAGGTGGATGGCAGGAGAAAGATCACTTGATCATTACCTGTTAGGTTCACTCCCTCTGGGGCACCTGGCATTGGCCACTGTTGGTAGACAGGATACTGAGCTGGATGGACCTTTGGTCTGACCCAATAGGGCCATTCTTATGTTCTTAAGTTTCCCCTATGTTCAACCTAAATTGCCCTTGCTGTATTTTAAGTCCACTGCTTCTTGTCCTATCCTCAGAGGTTAAGCACATTTTTTTCTCCCTCCTCCTTGCAACAACCTTTTATGTACTTGAAAACTGTTATCATGTCCCCCTCTCAGTCTTCTCTTCTCCAAACTAAACAAACCCATTTTTTTCAAGCTTCCCTTACTGGTCTTGTTCTCTAGATGTTTAATTAATTTTTGTGCTCTTCTCTGGACCTTCTCCAATTTGTCCACATCTTTCCTGAAATGCAGTGCCCAGAACTGGACACAATACTCCAGCTGAGGCCTAATTGTCGTGGAGTAGAGCAGAAGAATTACTTATTGTATCTTGCTTATAATACTCCTGCTAATATATCCCAGAATTATGTTTTCTTTTTTTTGCAACAGCATTACACTGTTGACTCATATTTAGCTTGTGATCCACTATGACCCCCAGATCCCTTTCTGCAGTACTCCTTCCTAGGCAGTCATTTCCCATTTTGTATGTGTGCAACTGAGTGTTCTTTCCTACGTAGAGTTTTTTGCATTTGTCCTTATTGAATTTCATCCTATTTACTTAAAACCATTTCTCCAGTTTGTCCAGATCATTTTGAATTTTAATCCTATCCTCCCAAGCACCTGCAACTCGTCCCAGCTTGGTATTGTTTGCAAACTTTAGAAGTGTACATATACTGGGCCAGTGAACAGGAGCGGGGTTACACTTGCAAATAAATTCCCAAACAAGAGTGGGGGTTACTCACAATTCCTTTGCTGCACATCTACCTCAGTAAGCCCTAGGAACAGCAATAGTCTGCCCTGGCTCCAGTGAAGCCACCAACAGCCTCTGAAGCTCCCTGCTCAATCAAAGCCCCAGCTCCACACCAGCAATCTTGCTCCTCTCCCAAAATGGAGCCCACTGCCTGCTCCCCCTACACTCCCTGGAAGACCAACTGGATAAGCAGCAGTTCTGCAGAAAAGGACCTGGGGATTACAGTGGCTGAGAAGCTGGATATGAGTCAGCAGTGTGCCCTTGTTGCCAAGAAGGCTAACAGCATATTGGGCTGCATTAGTGGGAACATTGCCAGCAGATCGAGGGATGTGATTATTCCCCTCTATTCAGCACTGGTGAGGTCACACCTGGAGTACTGCACCCAGTTTTGCCCCCCTCCCCCCCACTACAGAAGGGATGTGGACAAATTGGAAAGAGTGTCGCAGAGGGCAATGAAAATGATCAGGGGGCTGGGGTACATGACTTACGAGGAGAGGCTGAGGGAACTGGGCTTGTTTCATTTGCAGAAGAGAAGCATGAGGAGGGATTAGATAGCTGCTTTCAACTACCTGAAGGGGGGTTCCAAAGAGGATGGGGACAGGCTATTCTCAGTGGTGGCAGATGACCGAACAAGGAGTAATGGTCAAAGTTGCAGTGGGGGAGGTCTAGGTTGGATATTAGGAAAAACTTTTTCACTAGGAGGGTGGTGAAACACTGGAATGCGTTACCTAGGGAGGTGGTGGAATCTCCTTCCTTAGAAATTTTTAAGGTCAGGCTTGACAAAGCCCTGGCTGGGATGATTTAGTTGGGGATTGGTCCTGCTTTGAGCAGGGAGTTGGACTAGATGACCTCCTGAGGTCCCTTCCAACCCTGATATTCTATGATTCTATGATTGCAGGGATGGACCCTGCCTGCTACAGGACCTAGCCATATGGAACTTAAAGCTGAGGAATGATCACACAATAATCTCTTCCCTCAGGACTCTGTAGCTGTTCCTTAGAGCCCACAAGCTCTATGATGCACAATCTTGCCCATCTGACACACAACCCTGCTTCCAAGCTTCAGCTTCTTTTATACGGTTTCCTGGCTTCTCTCTTTGCTCCTGATTGGTCTGTCAGTCACAGCATTGTGTCCTCACTGTACTAAATGCAGGCTCCTTTTCAGGCTGCAGCAGCTCCCATCCCAGCCCCAGAGCAGAGGGAGCCCAGCTGGGGAGAGAGGGTGGTTGAGATGATCCAGAGAGTGATGGGGGGATGAAAGGATGCAGGAACAGGGGAAGAGATGTGCGGAAGAGGCGGGGCAGAGGGCAGGGCCTCAGGGGTCCAGTTATCAGCAATTAGAAAGGTGGCAACCCTCTGAGTTTTTGAGTTGTACATAGACCAGTTCCCCAGTTTGTCAGGCTCACATAGCACAGTAAGGTCAGAAAGGGTTTAATCACTCATTGACTGTCCACTATGTGATTCGGGGAGGAGGGCCCAGCACCATCCCACCAGCCAGCTCTGCACGGAGCTCGGTCTGAGAGCCAGAGCACCAGGAGAAAACTTTAGACCCTTTATGAGTAAAGAGACTGAACAGCCTGTCCCGGATCTGCTCGGTCCTCACCCCATAGATGATGGGGTTTAGCAAGGGGGGTAACAGGAAGTAGACATTGGCAATGAGAACATGGAAATGCAGGGGCACATTCTCGCCAAACCGGGACTTGAGGGAGGAGAAGAGATGTGGAATGTAAAAGGTTAAAATGGCACAGAGGTGGGAGACACAGGTCCCAAAAGTCTGGAGCTGGGTGTCCTTTCTGCGAAGACTGAATATGGCCCTGAGAATCTGAGTGTACGACACAGCGGTAGAAAATACATCCAGACCCATCACAGCGAATCCCATAGAGAGGCTGTAGTAACTAATGATGCGGATGTCGCCACAGGCTAGTTTCACGATGGCTATGTGCTCGCAGTACGCGTGGGGGATGATGTTGGTTCTGCAATATGGCTACTGAGTTGCCAGGAAGGGATAGGGCAGTATGAGCATGCCACCACGCAGCACCATGGCCAGACCGATCTTGGCCACCACAGGGCTTGCCAGGTTAGTGGAATGTCTCAGGGGATGGCAGATGGCCACGTAGCGATCCAAAGCCAAGGCCACAAGGATCCCAGACTCCATCCCTGAGAAGCAGTGAATGAAGTACATCTGGGTGAGGCAGGCTCTGAAATCGATCTCCCTGGAATTGAACCAGAAGATGCTCAGTGTTTTGGGCAGGGTGTAAGTAGACAGGACCAGGTCAGAGACAGCCAGCATGCAGAGGAAATAGTACATGGGCCTATGGAGGCTCGTCTCCCTCTTCACAATAAACAGGATGGTGACGTTCCCCAAGACGGCGATGGTGTACATGGCACAGAAGGGGATGGAGATCCAGACATGGGCTGCCTCCAAGCTAGGAATGCCCAGCAGGATGAAGGTGGAGGGGCTGGTGAAGTCGGTTGTGTTGGAATCTGACATGTTGTAGGGGAGAAGGTGTCCAACTCTGAAGCAGAACGGTGTCTCCTGCCTGTACCATATGTTCCCCGACTTCCTGTATGTGCCCAGGGTCTAGGGTGATGGTCTCAGTACAAATGCCTAGTGGAGAGACAATGTGAATATGAGACACTACATGCACTACTGGGGGCTGTTCTCATGGGGGAAGCAGATCGGTCGCTCTTCACACACTGATACATGACATATTCATTATTGAGAGAAATGAATTATGAACAACTGACCCTACTAATGCCAATTCCACATTTGATGGTGCTCCATGCATCAATAATTCCTACACGTCTTTGTCAGTATACAGGGCTGTTCGTTAGCCTGGGGTAGAATTTTAGGTTTGACTTTTTGATACTCTTATATCTTATACTAATATGTGTAAACAAGGGACAAAGACTGTGTATGTTGCTTTTGCCTAGTCAGATGGATTTGTTAGTACAATGGGAACAGATAAGAGTGGTTAAAGCGCTAATTGATAAGATTGTCTCAACCCCTATCTCAAAGCAAAGCCAAGCAACCAGTCGTGAGGGGCAAAGGTGGTTTGGGCAGAAGGTATAAAACACTAAGAGACCAAAGAAATGCCTGTCTCTGACCACTGCACAACCTCACTGCTCACATGAATTGAAGGTATATGTGAACCTGCTAAGAAGAAGGAGATGAGAAAGTGGGAATGGGGAAAATGGGAATGGGGACTAGGGAATGGGGACAAAGGCAAGGCTCTGTGGCATCAGAGCTAGGAAGGGGGACACGGGGTAAACACTCTGTGATGGCTGGGAAGTGGGACACGGGGTAGATGCTTTGCAGTGTAAGAGCTGAGATTGGAACCCTGGGAAACAGACTCTGCCAGTGTGTAGATCTATGGATATGTCTGCTTGGAACTAATCCCAATAAATATGAAATTGCTTGCACTTCGGACTTCTGGTCTTCTGCTTCTTGTCTGTTTGACAATAACCGTGGGAGAGGTTGAAGGGAAAGCCCTCTAACAGTCGTGGAGTGGGAAAACTTAATAGGCATCAGCAGGAAACACAAGAGTGGATACTGGTTATCCATCATTTTTCCTTAATGAAATGAATCCCGGGCAAGAGAGTCCATGCTGTAGGGAGTTCCCATTCACCCAGTAGCTCCAAATCTGAGAGTGGAATAAAACAAAGTTTTGCCAAGAAAAGTGCCATGGGGAAACATCAAAACTGGGTGATTTGGCAAGAAAATGGCAGATTAAATTTTATGTGGATAAATGCAAAGTAATGCACATTGGAAAACATAATTCCAACTATATATATATACATAAAAGGATGGGGTCTAAATTAGCTGTTACCACTCAAGGAAGAGAACTTGGAGTCATTGTGGATAGTTCTCCTTAAACATCCACTCAATGAACAGCAGCAGTCAAAGATAACAGAATGGTGCAAATCATTAAGAAATGGATAGATAATAAGGATAGATAATAAGACAGGAAATACAATATTGCCCCTATATACCTCCATGGTACACTGACATCTTGAATATTGTGTGCAGATGTGGTCACCCAGTCTCAAAAAAGATATATTGATACACCAGGTCACAAGACCCCATCATTGCATATGCATAGTTGGGGTTATGTTTTCCAATGTACATTACTTTGTATTTATCAACATTGAATTTAATCTGCTATTTTGTTGCCCAGCCACCCAGTTTTGAGAGATCTTTTTGTAGCTCTTCACAGTCTGCTTGGGAGTTAACTATATTGAGTAGTTTTGTATCAACTGCAAATTTTGCCACCTCACTGTTTACCCCTTTTTCCAAATAATCTATGCATATGTTAAATAGGACTGCGCACAGTACAGATCCCTTGGGGATACCACTATTTACCTCTCTCCATTCTGAAAACTGACCCTTTATTCCTACTCTTTGTTTCCTATCTTTTAACCAGTTACCAAGCCATGAGAGGTTCTTCCCTTTTATCCCATGACAGCTTCCTTTCCTTAAGAGCCTTTAGTGAGGGACCTTGTCAAAGGCTTTCTGAAAATCTAAGAACACTATATCCAATGGATCCCTCTTGTCCACATGCTTGTTGACCCCCCCAAAGAATTCTGGTAGATTAGTGAGGCATCATTTCCCTTTACAAAAACCATGTTGACTCACCCCCCCCAAACTTATGTTCATCTGTGTATCTGATAATTTTCTTCTTTACTATAGTTTCAGCCAGTTTGCCCAGTATTGAAGTCAGGCTTACCAGCCTGTAATTGTCGGGATCACCTCAGGAGCCCTTTTAAGAAACTGGTGTCTCATTAGCTATCCTCGAGTCATTTGGTACAGAAGCTGATTTTAATGACAGGTTACAGACTACAGTTAGTTGTCCTGCAGTTTCACATCTGAGTTCCTTCAGAACTCTTGGGTGAATCCCATCTGGTCCTGGTGACTTACTGCTGTTTACTTTATCAGTTGGTTCCAATACCTCCTCTAATGACAGCTCAATCTCGGACAGTTCCTCAGATTTGTCACCTAAAAAGAATGGCTCATGTTATCCTCAGCCATGAAGACTGATGCAAAGAATTCATTTAATTTCTCCACAATGGCCTTTTCGTCCTTGAGGGCTCCTTTAGCATCTCAATTGTCCGGGGGCCTACTGGTTGTTTAGCCGGCTTCCTGCTTCTGATGTACTTAAAAAAAATTACTATTACTTTTTGAGTCTTTGGCTAGCTGTTCTTCAAATTCTTTTTGGCCTTTCTAACTATATTTTTACATTTCATTTGCCAGAGTTTATGCTCCTTTCTATTTTCTCACTAGCATTTAACTTCTACTTTTTAAAGGATGTCTTTGTTCCTCTCACTGCATCTTTTACTTTGTTGTTTAGTCACAATTGATTTTTTTTTGTTCTTTTAGTGTGTATTTTAATTTGGGGTATATATTTAAGGTGAGTCTCTATTATGGTGTCTTTAAAAAATTACCATACAGCTACCAGGGATTTTACTTTTGGCGTGGCACCTTTTAATGTCTGTTTCACTAACCTCCTCATTTTCGTGTATTTCTCCTTTCTGAAATTAAATATTACAGTGTTGGGCTGCTGTGGTGTTTTCCCTGCCACAGGGATGTGAACTCAAATTATATGATGGTCACTATTACCAAGTGGTTCAGCTCTAGACACCTCTTGGACCAGATCCTGTGCTGCACTTAAGACTAAATCAAGAATTGCCCCTCCTCTGGTGGGTTCCAGGACCAGCTGCTCCAAGAAGCCGTCATTTAATGTGTCAAGAAACTTTTATCTCTGCATCCTGTCCTTATGTATGTACACAGTCAATATGGGGATAGTGGAAATCCTCCATTATTATTGAGTTTTTTATTTTTATAGCCTCTCTAATCTCCCTGAGCATTTTACAGTCCCTATCACCATCCTGGTCAGATGCTCAGTAGTGGATCCCTACTGCTACATTCTTAATATTTGAGCATGGAATTACTATCTATAGGGATTCTATGGTACAGTTTGGTTCATTTAAGATTTTTACTTCATTTGATACATACAGTGCCACTCCCCTACCAGCACGACCTGCTTTGTCCTTCCAATACATCTTGTACTGTGGTATTACTGTGTCTCATTGAAAGAAGAACAGGAGGACTTGTGGCACCTTAGAGACTAACCAATTTATTTGAGCGTAAGCTTTCGTGAGCTACAGCTCACTTCATCGGATGCATCATTGATTATCCCATTGATTATCTTCATTCCACCAAGTTTCTATAATGACTATTATATCAATTTCCTCATTTAATACGAGGCACTCTAGTTCACCCATCTTATTATTTAGACTTCTAGTATTGGTATATAAGCACTTAAAAAACTTATCACCTTTTAGCTGTCTGCCATTACATGATGTAATTGAATGGGACTTTTTTTTTCATTTGGCAGTTTCTCATCAGATCCTGCCTGTATTTTATCATTTTCCATCCTCTCCTCCTCACTAGGATATAAAGAGTTTCCATTAATACATCCTTCCCTAAGGGATGTCTCTGTCCAAACCAAGTGCTCCTCTGCACCTCTCAACTTTCCCCCAGCCCTTAGTTTAAAAACTGTTCCATACCTTTTTAATTTTAAGTGCCAGCAAACTGGTTCCATTTTGGTTTAAGTGGAGTCCATCCTTCCTGTATAGGCTCCTCCTTTCCCAAAAGACTCCCCAGATCCTAATAAATCTAAACCCCTCCTTCCTACACCATTGTCTGATCTATGCATTGAGACTCTGCAGTTCTGCCTGTCTAGCTGCATGTGGAACTGGAAGCATCTCAGAGAATGCAACCAGGGAGGTCCTTGATTTCAATCTCTTACCTAGCAGCCTAAATTTGGCTTCCAGGACTTCTCTCCTATCCTTCCCTATGTCACTGGTACCTACATGTACCATGACCACTGGCTCCTCCCCAGCACTGCACATAAGTCTATCCAGATGTCTTGATAGATCCACAACCTTTGCACCATGCAGGCAAGTCACAATTTGTTTCTCCCATTATTCACAAACCCAACTATCTATGTTTCTAATGATCAAATCCCCCTGAACTGTTACCTGTCTCTTCCTGATAACCGAAGTTCCCTCCCACAGGTCTCCTCAGTGTGAGAAGATACCACAACATCATCTGCAAGGAGGGTCCCAAGTATGGGATCATTTTCCTCTGCTCCAGTTGGATGTTCTTGTTCCCTGAGACTTTCATCCTCTTCAGCAGCACAGAGGCTTTCAGATTGGGGGTGGGATAGTTCTACTGTGTCTCGTAAAATCTCATCTGTGTACCTCTCCATCTCCCTTGGCTCCTTCAGTTCATAGAATCATAGAATATCAGGGTTGGAAGGGACCCCTGAAGGTCATCTAGTCCAACCCCCTGCTCGAAGCAGGACCAATTCCCAGTTAAATCATCCCAGCCAGGGCTTTGTCAAGCCTGACCTTAAAAACCTCTAAGGAAGGAGATTCCACCACCTCCCTAGGCAACGCATTCCAGTGTTTCACCACCCTCTTAGTGAAAAAGTTTTTCCTAATATCCAATCTAAACCTCCCCCACTGCAACTTGAAACCATTACTCCTCGTTCTGTCATTTGCTACCATTGAGAACAGTCTAGAGCCATCCTCTTTGGAACCCCCTTTCAGGTAGTTGAAAGCAGCTATCAAATCCCCCCTCATTCTTCTCTTCTGCAGGCTAAACAATCCCAGCTCCCTCAGCCTCTCCTCATAAGTCATGTGTTCTAGACCCCTAATAATTTTTGTTGCCCTTCGCTGGACTCTCTCCAATTTATCCACATCCTTCTTGTAGTGTGGGGCCCAAAACTGGACACAGTACTCCAGATGAGGCCTCACCAATGTCGAATAGAGGGGAACGATCACGTCCCTCGATCTGCTCGCTATGCCCCTACTTATACATCCCAAAATGCCATTGGCCTTCTTGGCAACAAGGGCATACTGCTGACTCATATCCAGCTTCTCGTCCACTGTCACCCCTAGGTCCTTTTCCGCAGAACTGCTGCCTAGCCATTCGGTCCCTAGTCTGTAGCGGTGCATTGGACTCTTCCATCCTAAGTGCAGGACCCTGCACTTATCCTTATTGAACCTCATCAGATTTCTTTTGGCCCAATCCTCCAATTTGTCTAGGTCCTTCTGTATCCTATCCCTGCCCTCCGGTGTATCTACCACTCCTCCCAGTTTAGTATCATCCGCAAATTTGCTGAAAGTGCAATCCACACCATCCTCCAGATCATTTATGAAGATATTGAACAAAAGCGGCCCCAGGACCGACCCTTGGGGCACTCCACTTGATACCGGCTGCCAACTAGACATGGAGCCATTGATCACTACCCGTTGAGCCCGACAATCTAGCCAGCTAGACAATCTAGTTCAGCCACTCTGATCTCCAAAGCCCGTACACAGTCTCTGAGGGCCAGGAGCTCCTTGCACCAAATGCACATATAGGCCTCCTGCCCATAGGGCAGGTAATTGGACATGCTGCATCGGGTGCAATAAACTGGGTAACCCCCACTATGTTGCTGGACTTCTGCCTGCATTCTCTTTGTATTCCTGAAGCTTGTTCCTTTCTTGTTGTTTTGTTTTTATCAGGGGTTGTTTTTACCTTTAAGTTTAAGGAATATTCAGTTTATCTACCCCCCACCCACACACTCCCCCTATAAAACACCTTGCAAAACTCCTGTTAGCCGCTCCTGTTCGATAGGTTCTCTGGTCGCTTAGGAGTGCACTTTTTAAAGCCCTGGTCTTCCTGAGTAGCCCCGCCCCCTGATTAAGGGTTCATGGGTGCTAAAGGGCTTAGGCATTAAAGTCTCATTATGAAGCTCACAGCTCTCAGCCTTGCCTAGCAGACCGCTAGGCTCAGCACACACAGGGTCAGGAAATGGTCCCCCAAACAAACAGACCACATGGTATATTTTAGTCAACCATAGACCAAAAATTACCCCAAGGGTCATGAAATCACTCCTCCTTCACCTGGATACAAAACTACTCAATATAGTTAAGTCCCAAGCAGACTGCAAAGAGCTACAAAAGGATCTCTCAAAACTGGGTGACTGGGCAACAAAATAGCAGATGAAATTCAATGTTGATAAATGGCAAAACTCTCCTGTTTGCCAGCAGATAAAAGTCAGGTAACACCCCTCCCTCCCCCGTTAACAGCCAGAGCCCTGAGATGTAAGAGGAGGATCCACTGTGCCTCTGAAGTGCAGCCACCTAGGGGCTGGAGTTCTATCAGCCGGGGCAGGCAGCGGCACAGCTAAGAGGGACGTTTTGCCCCATAATACTGTAGAAAACTCATCACGTGTGGGAAGGGCCCTGGGATGGGTCATGGTTGTGCGGAGCAGAAAGGACCCAAGACTTACTCTCTATCCCATGATGCCCACCTTGCACAGGGTTTGTTGATCAGGTGAGCTCCTCAGGAGGAGATGGTACCTGTGAATCCTGAGACGGAAGTGTCTTCCCTGGGAATCCCCCTCAGGTAGCCGTGTCCCGCACCTCTCTCACCCCAGCATCTGTAGGAACATCCCACTCCAGGAGCGGACACAGGGGTGTGCACTGTTTATAATATAGCTCTGTGCAATCCCAGTGCGGTTCGCTCAGCCTCTAGAGGAGAAGCAGCATCTGAATATAAACAGTCTGGAAGCCTAGACACTATAGCCAATGTCTCTCTTTCCATGTCTGCTCTTCTGTGCTCTTTATGCAGCTTTAGGAGTAAACAGTAATTAAGGGACCTACCCAAAGGGAGATTGGCTGCTCTGTGTATCTGTGTATATTTAGAAAAAAACTAGGGCTAATACCGAGCTCTCCATATACTCTGATACCCTGTAAATGCCCAGGGTGACTGGGTAGATATTAGACAGAAAGAGCTGGAGACAGATGAGTTAGGGGAAACACAAACACTTTCTGCAGGCACATGGGGCTGTCACTAAGGGATCAGAAATCAGAAATTAGAATAATAGAATCATAGAATCATAGAATATCAGGGTTGGAAGGGACCTCAGGAGGTCATCTAGTCCAACCCCCTGCTCAAAGCAGGACCCATACCCAATTAAATCATCCCAGCCAGGGCTTTGTCAAGCCTGACCTTAAAAACTTCTAAGGAAGGAGATTCCACCACCTCCCTAGGCAACGCATTCCAGTGTTTCACCACCCTCCTAGTGAAAAAGTTTTTCCTAATATCCAACCTAAACCTCCCACACTGCAACTTGAGACCATTACTCCTTGTCCTGTCCTCTTCCACCACTGAGAATAGTCTAGAACCATCCTCTCTGGAACCACCTCTCAGGTAGTTGAAAGCAGCTATCAAATCCCCCCTCATTCTTCTCTTCTGCAGACTAAACAATCCCAGTTCTCTCAGCCTCTCCTCATAAGCCATGTGTTCCAGACCCCTAATCATTTTTGCTGCCCTTCGCGGGACTCTCTCCAATTTATCCACATCCTTCTTGTAGTGTGGGGCCCAAAACTGGACACAGTACTCCAGATGAGGCCTCACCAATGTCGAATAGAGGGGAATGATCACGTCCCTCGATCTGCTCGCTATGCCCCTACTTATACATCCCAAAATGCCATTGGCCTTCTTGGCAACAAGGGCACACTACTGACTCATATCCAGCTTCTCGTCCACTGTCACCCCTAGGTCCTTTTCCACAGAACTGCTGCCTAGCCATTCGGTCCCTAGTCTGTAGCTGTGCATTGGGTTCTTCCGTCCTAAGTGCAGGACCCTGCACTTATCCTTATTGAACCTCATCAGATTTCTTTTGGCCCAATCCTCCAATTTGTCTAGGTCCCTCTGTATCCTATCCCTGCCCTCCAGCGTATCTACCACTCCTCCCAGTTTAGTATCATCTGCAAATTTGCTGAGAGTGGAATCCACACCATCCTCCAGATCATTTATGAAGATATTGAACAAAACCGGCCCCAGGACCGACCCCTGGGGCACTCCACTTGATACCGGCTGCCAACTAGACATGGAGCCATTGATCACTACCCGTTGAGCCCGACAATCTAGCCAACTTTCTACCCACTTTATAGTGCATTCATCCAGCCCATACTTCCTTAACTTGCTGACAAGAATACTGTGGGAGACCGTGTCAAAAGCTTTGCTAAAGTCAAGATACAATACATCCACTGCTTTCCCTTAATCCACAGAACCAGTAATCTCATCATAGAAGGCGATTAGATTAGTCAGGCATGACCTTCCCATCAGTTCTCATCAGTAACTATCGTTGTTAGCATATAGGCTTGTTTGTTAGCCTGAGATAGAATTTTGGGTTTGACTTTTTGATACTCTTATAACTTATACTAATACGTGTGAGGAACAATGAACAAAGAGACCCGTCTGTTGCATTTCCCACAACCAGATGGGCTTTTAGTACAATAAGAAATTATAAGGGATAGAGCTAAACTGTTACAGGGCATTGTGGGAGTGTAATATAGGAGAACACCTTAAGATTGCCTCAACCCCTACCTCAAGGCAAGGTCAAACAAACAGTTTGGAGGGGCAAGTGGGGATTGGGAGGAAGGTTTAAACACTAAAAGTCCAAAGAAATGCCTGTCCTTGACCATAGTACAACCTCACTCCTCACCCCTCCCATGGGATACTAAAGAGGTGGGACCAAGACCCTAGATGCATGACCCTCCAAAATGGAACATGGCCATAAATTGTGAGGGGCGTCAACTGTAGGTGTGCATTGCAGGTATATTGGCCTGCTAAGAAGGAGGAGGTGGGAATGGCGAATAGGGAATGGGGAATGTGGAGGCAGGGCAAGGCTCTGCAGTGTGAGAGCTGGGAAGGGGCACACAGGTTAAGTTCTCTGCAGCATCAGAGCTGGGAATGGAACACTGGGAAACAGACTCTGCCGGTGTGTAGAGCTCTGAATATCTTTGCTTGGAGCTAACCCCAATAAACATCGCATTGTCTGCACTTCAGGCTTCTGGTCTTCTGCTCTCTGTCTGCATGAGAAGAACTAGGGGAGAGGGTTAAGGGAAAGCCTTCTAACAATAATGTTTAAGAAATGCTCCTAAACTACAACGTGAAACATTCCTTCAAAGCCTGTAACACCTTTGCCCCTTTCCCATCAAATCTGTCATTTTGTTTATATATTCCACGTTACTCATACCAGCACCCCTTTTAAGATTCCAAAATTTCACTCTGTATTTTTGAGGGATAATCAGAAATTGTTTCAAAACCATTTCTTTGAATTTACAATAATCTAAAGCATTCTCAATTAGCATTTTATTGAAAATATCCAGAGCTTTACCAGTTAACTTGGCAACTAAAGTGCATCTTCTTGTCATCAGGAATCTTATGAATCACACGCAGCCTCTCAAAGGTAGTGAGGTATTCAGCAATATCACCTGCCTCGTTGTATGCAGGTTGCAACTGCTCTTATTTGTCGATTTCTGGAGAGGTGGGAATCAGTGGAGTTGGGAGGGGGGGCAGTTCTGGTTCTGCTTTTCCAGCAAGTCCAATTGGTATTTCTGCTCTTCCTTTTTCTCCGCAGTTTCTTTTTGTTTTATTTGTTTTGTTTTATTATTTGTTTGATTTAGTTGGGGATCGGTCCTGCTTTGAGCAAGGGGTTGGACTAGATGACCTCCTGAGGTCCCTTCCAACCCTGATAGTCTATGATTCTATTATTCTATTTCCATAGCCCTTCTGTGTTCAGCCTCCTCTTTGGCAGCCCCTGCCTGTTCTAGCTCCAAAATTCTCCTATGTTCTTTTCCTTTTTCTATTTGCCTGCAATCTGAACAGCTACAATTTCTCAATCATTTATCTGTTTTCACTCATTGTGCTGCTTTTCTGTCCTTACTTTCCTTTCCAGAAATAACCAAATAGAAAAGAACAAACTGGTAACCTCTTTGACTGATTTCCAGCCACCACACTTAAAGTATCACTTAAAAACTCTACACCAGTATATGAAGTGCAAGTCTCACTCAGAACATCAAGCTGTGCATTTCAACCTGCTTGCAGCACCACTGAGATGGACTTCCCCAAGGTAACACCTGGGACTGAGGTACTGTTGAGCTTTCTGACATGCCAACCCTCCAGGTCCTGCACTCACACAAACATTCACAGGCAGGAACTCACCCAGCTGAGTTACATGAATGCTTTCGCCAGCCACACATTAATCAACTGTAGAGTGGCTTTAGGCAATTCCCCCCAGCTCTCCAGCCTAGGACTGCAGAGCTGGACCGTGTTGTCCTGGTCAGAATCTTGACAAGTGTAAGTTTATTATCCCGTCTGCCCATCCCTCAATGGGCAGAGGATAATGCACCAGAAACTATTCATAAGCAGATTTCCCTTTATATTTCAAACAATACATTGTTTTAGGTAAAAAACAGAAAGATAGATTTTAAGTGATTATAAGTAATAAGTGTGCATATCAAAGGAGACTACCTAAGAAATAAAAGAAAATCACAATCTGAGTTCTATACACTTGACAGGATTTGAATCAAGCAGTGTCTCACCCTGATCATACAAACAGTTCACCAATCTTCCATACACAGGCTGGGACTTCTCCTTTCCACCTCCTAAAGTCAAAGTCTTTTTCCTCTAGACGTTTTTTCAGGTGTTCAGTTGCGGGGAGTGGAGGAGTGAGACCAAATGGTTATGTCACTTCTCCCTTTTATAGCTTCTGCTAGGGGGAGGGAAGGGAACTTCATTTTTCCAAATAAATCCCCCAGCAATTTAGTGGAAAAGTGCAGGCACAAAATGGAGTCGGGTGTCACATGAGCTGATCACATGGCCTTGCATGCTTCAATGAGTCATAGCAGGGGCCATAACGCATATTCTGGCTAGAAATGGGTTAGCTGGTCTCCATATTGGAAGAGAAGGTTCAAGGTCTGGAGCAACAGGTATCGACCCTGCATTGCATAAGAGAAACTGAAGATTTCCTGGACAGACGTCAGGATATGCTTCTACAGACACAACGTTCTGTAGATTCAGAGCAGGCTGCACAGCGGGGACAGGAGGACGGTGAAGAAATTTGGCAGCATGTGACCTCCAGCAGAAGAAAGGGGAGTGTCCATGTACCAGCAACACAGATACAGGTAAGTAACCGTTTTCATGTTCTCTCCACAGGTACTAATGCGGAGAGTGGACTAGATGATACGTCTGAGGGAAGGGAACAGAAGGAGACTCCACCGATTGGAAGGCATGAGATGCACTGTCCTAGGGATGGGGGTTCCACGACCACCGCTCCCAAGAAAAGGAGGTGGGGGGTGGTGGTCGGGGACTCTCTCCTCAGGGGGACTGAGTCATCTATCTGCCGCCCTGACCGGGAAAACCAGAAAGTCTGCTGCTTGCCAGGAGCTAAGATTCACGATGTGATGGAGAGACTGCTGAGACTCATCAAGCCCTCAGATCGCTACCTCTTCCTGCTTCTTTACGTGGACACCAATGATACTGCCAAGAATGACCTTGAGCAGATCACAGCAGACTACGTGCCTCTGGGAAGAAGGATAAAGGAATTTGAGGTGCAAATGGTCTTCTTGTCCATCCTCCCCATGGAAGGAAAAGGCCTTGGTAGAGATCATCGAATCGTGGAAGTCAACGAACGGCTACGCAAGTGGTGTCGGAGAGAAGGCTTTGGATTCTTTGACCTTGGGATGGTGTTCCAAGAAGGAGGAGTGCTAGGCAGAGACGGGCTCCACCTAACGAAGAGAGGGAAGAGCATCTTCGCAAGCAGGCTGGCTAACCTAGTGAGGAGGGCTTTAAACTAGGTTCACCGGGGGAAGGAGACCAAAGCCCTGAGGTAAGTGGGGAAGTTGGATACCGGGAGGAAGCACGAGCAGGAGAGCACAAGAGGGGAGGGCTCCTGCCTCATACTGAGAAAGAGGGGTGATCAGCGAGTTATCTCAAGTGCCTATACACAAATGCCTGGGAAACAAGCAGGGAGAACTGAAATTCCTGGCACAGCCAAGGAATTAGGATGCGATTGGAATAACTTCAGATACAAAAATGAGACATGCATACAAATAGGATAATCATATTCAGCAAACCACAACTTTTCCATTAATAGAATAATAGAATCATAGAATATCAGGGTTGGAAGGGACCTCAGGAGGTCATCTAGTCAAACCCCCTGCTCAAAGCAGGACCAACCCCGAACTAAATCATCCCAGCCAGGGCTTTGTCAAACCTGACCTTAAAAACCTCTAAGGAAGGAGATTCCACCACCTCCCTAGGTAACGCATTCCAGTGCTTCATCACCCTCCCAGTGAAAAAGTTTTTCCTAATCTCCAAACTAAACCTCCCCCACTGCAATTTGAGACCATTACTCCTTGTTCTGTCATCTGCTACCACTGAGAACAGTCTAGAACCATCCTCTTTGGAACCCCCTTTCAGGTAGTTGAAAGCAGCTATCAAATCCCCCCTCATTCTTCTCTTCCACAGACTAAACAATCCCAGTTCCCTCAGCCTCTCCTCATAAAGTCATGTGCTCCAGTCCCCTAATCATTTTAACACCCTCCGTTAGACTCTTTCCGATTTTTCCACATCCTTCTTGTAGTGTGAAGCCCAAAACTGGACACAGTACTCCAGATGAGGCCTCACCAGTGCTGAATAGAGGGGAACGATCACGTCCCTCGATCTGCTGGCAATGCCCCTACTTATACAGCCCAAAATGCCATTGGCCTTCTTGGCAACAACGTCACACTGTTGACTCATATCCAGCTTCTCGTCCACTGTCACCCTAAGTCCTTTTCCGCAGAACTGCTGCCTAGCCATTCGGTTCCTAGTCTGTAGTGGTGCATGGGATTCTTCCGTCTTAAATGCAGGACTCTGCTCTTGTCCTTGTTGAACCTCATCAGATTTCTTTTGGCCCAATCCTCTAATTTGTTATAATTTGTCATAACATGACATATTTTGTACAAGATGTGTTGCAATTATATAACAGTGGTGAATATGGTGGTGCCAGGAGTGTTGCTTTAGAGTACAGAGTGTCACAGCAATATATCTACCAAACTCTAGCAATATGTCCTCAGAAAGAAAGCTGTCAAAACTTTCACAGTGCTGATGGGGGCGGTTGCTGGGTTCCATATATCCTCACTCCCGATTTTGTGCTGCCTCTTGATACGGGGTAGCTGCTGGGGACCAGGAGCATTGAAAACATCAGTCTGGAGTTCCTCAGACTTTCTTAGCCCTCCCATATAGCTCCCATCCATGGGAGCTGGGGTACCCATTGTTCTTTAGATCTGCAACTTTGTAGCAAACCTGCTGCCACAACATCCCCATAAAGGCCGAAAAAGGGAACAGGGCAGCTGTGCGAGTGCCCAAAATCTTTTGAGCAGCCTCCAGCCCAGTCTTTGAAGCTGCCACCTGCCCAGCAATCCCTCCAGACAGGTTAATACTGAGCTGTTTGCAGTTTGCAGCTGCAGCCTGCTTGATGCTAATGGCCAGGGACCTAGTTTTACCTGGATTAATAACCAGACTAATGCGCACTGCTTCTTGCCCAGCCAGATCAGTTCTCAGATGCTGCGATTCACACTACTACACCTATAATTGCTACTAAATTTGATGGAATAACAGCCCCTTGAGCATTTCTAACTGGCACCTAAGGTGGGATGCACATTAGAAGTGGCAGAGAGAGGGAGGTGTGTGTAGGGGGGTGTGACAAAGGAAGCAGCGAGATGGACCCTCGTGCATGTCCTGTCTCATTTTTGGATGGGGCACGGGCCATTAGAGGCCCACAGGCAAGTCTGTGTCCCTGTGGGTCTCGCAGTAATGTGGCCTAACAGCCAAAGTCAATTTACCTGCCCTCTCTATCAGGGCTGAGCAGACTAGTGGCCAAAGTCAATAGAGTGGCCCTCGCAATTAGGGCTGTGCGGGCTAGCAGCAGGGTCAGTAGGGCTGGTGAGGCAGTCCACCACCTCCGTTTGGGCGGCTGCCAGAATAGGGGGACCCAGGCCTTCCCTCTCCATTGGGGCCCTGTTGGTGCTGGGTTGCCTGCCACCAGCTCAGTGGGGATCCAGCTGAAACATGTCGAGCTAGTATCCAGGTTTCCAACCACCTTTCTGAAAACCTCCCTAGGTTACTTCCTACCTGCTTCTCTGCAGCTTGTGGTCTCATGGTTCACCCGGTCTCTTCTCCCTCTGTGGCATCTGGACCTGGGGGTCATGTGTCGCTGCCGTCTGGCTGGCCTCCATGTCATGAAGTGTCGGTGGTCTTTCAGAAGGAGCCTGCAGCACATCTTCTTCCTGTATGGTGGTCTGCCCCAAATGAACTGGGCTGCTCCCTTTTAAACATGGCCTCCAGCTGGAGCATGCCCAGCAGAGTTGAGGGGGCATGGCCTCCTTAGCCCAAAGAGAAGAATTAACTACCATAGTCCCAGAGTGGGTCATTCACACCATGTCCCACACACATCACTTTAAAAGGATGTCAGTGGTGGTTCCTAATACACACTTGGGAAAAGAAGTTTGCCTTTGCTTGGGCCTTACCGGCTCTGTGAGTGACTTGGAAATCATAGGGCTGGAGTGAAAGGTCCACCTCATGACCTGGGAATTGGTGTCCTTCATACTATTAAGCTGTCCAAGTGGCATGTGGTCTGTGACTAACTGGAAGGCTACCCTAGCAAGTAGTACCTAAGGGCATTGATCACCAACTTCACTGCCAGGGCCTCCTTCTCTATCTTTGAATACTTCTTCTCTCGGGGAAATGACTTACATCTCAAATAGAGGATTGGATGCCTCCCCCACAATGTCTTGGGACAAGACTGCTCCCAGTCCCACTTCTGATGTGCCAGCCTGTAATATGAGGGTCTGTCATAGTCTGTGTTGAATAGGGTGGGCTCCCTAGTTAGTTGGGCCTTCATTTCTTGGAAAGCTCTCTTGCACTCTGCTGACAAATGTGTCTTGCAAGGCTGTGAGCGCTTTGTTAGTTTGGATAAGGGTGCCGCAAAGCTCAGAACAAAACGACAATAGTATCCTTCCAGGCCCAGGAATTGGCATACCTGCCTTTTTGTCATAGGTATCATAGGGCTGTATTTTAATCACCAGAAGGTGTAGGGTTCTTCGGCCCACAGTGTACCCCAGGTATGTTACCTCTTGCTGCCTGAAGTGGTGAGTCCTGCTTCCCCTAGGGATTGCAAGATGGCTGTGAGGTGTTGGAGATATTCCTCCAGCTTGAGGCTGTACACCACTATATTGTCTATGTAGGCTGCTGCATACAGGTGGTGGGCTTGCAGCAACCTGTCCATAAGTCAGTGGACCATGGCCACGGCCCTATGCAGCCCAAAAGGCATGGGGACCGTTGCCTTTCATTCTATTTAATGGGTTTAATCTCAATGGGTTCAGCTCTGGTGGCTCAGTCTCACATTCAACAGAATTACCTCTGTTTATTCTAGATTTAGAGTTCATAGGAAGACATGAAACCATAGGCAAATAACATATACAATTACAAGATCATATATCTTTTAGATAACTATTTTTGGCCCTGATTATCACTACAAAAGGTTTTTTCCCTTCCCTGCTCTCCTGCTGGTAATAGCTCACCTTATCTGATCACTCTGGTTACAGTGTGTATGGTAACACCCATTGTTTCATATTCTCTGTGTATATAAATCTCCCCACAGTATTTTCCATTGCATGCATCTGATGAAGTGAGCTGTAGCTTATGAAAGCTTATGCTCTAATAAATTTGTTAGTCTCTAAGGTGCCACAAGTCCTCCTTTTCTTTTTGAGGATGGTGATAGTTACTGCTGAGAATTATTAATCTCTGATCCCTGATCGACAGCCCCGACTGCCTGCAGAAAGTGTCCATATCTCCCCTCATTATCTATCTGTCTATCTACTATCATCCCAGCCATCCTGGGTATTTACAGGATTCAGACCCTATGGAGATCGAGGCATTATCTCTAGTTTTCTTACTAATCAACTCTCTTTTTTCTGACTCAGTACAGAGCCCAAGAGTTCCCATCTCCCTTTGGGAAGGTCCTTTAATTACTGTTTACTCCTAAAAATGGATTCAGAATACAGCAACACAGACAGGTTTGTCTCCAGCCTTTTTACGTTCATATGCCCCTAGAGGTTGAGCGAATCCCACTGGGATTGCACAGAGCTATATTATAAATGGGGCACATCCCTGTGTCCGCTCTCAGCATGGGATGAGGCTGCAGTTGCACTGGTGAGAGAGCTGTGGGACACGGCAAGGGGATTCCCAGGGAAGACACTTCTGTCACAGGATTCACAGGTACCATCTCTTGCTGAGGAGTTCACCTGCTTGACAAGCCCAGTGCAACGTCGGTGTGATGGGATAGAGAATAGGTCTGTGGTTCTTTCTGCTCTGCACAACCATGACACATCCCAGTTCTCTTGCCACAGGTGATGAGTGTGCTCCAGTATCACGGGCAAATATGTCCCTCTTTCTTGTTCCTCCCCGGATGATGGACTCCAGCCAGGGGTGGCTGCATTTCACTGACACAGACCAAATTCTGAGGCTGTGGCCTGTACTTTGCTCAGGCCCAACTGAGGTAAATCTCCCCTTGGAGTAGGAACTGAGTAAAGATCTCAGGAGCCAGCTGTGTTTTAGTGCACAAGACACTGTCACCTCCTCCCCTTTCATTTCAGGGCTCTGGCTGTTAAAGTGGGGGCTGTTACCTGACTTTTATCTGATGGAAAGCATGGAGGCCTAATAAGAGCAGAGGAGAGGAATATTGAGCCCAAAGAGAAGGGACGGCAAGGGTTAGTTACTCAAACCCCATGCCAAGGTGCAGGATTTGTTGTGTCTTACTCATCCAAGACTGATGGCTATCCACACCCCTTTGGAAAATCTCCAGTGAACAGCTTCCACGGCCTCCTGTGGTGTCTGTTCCATTGTCCTCCTGTTCTTAAAGTTAGCAAGTGTTTTTCTCAGATTTCATCCAAATCTGCTCTGATGTAGTTTGAACCCATTGCCTCTTGTCCCACTCACTGTGGTGAGTCAGAACAACTTTTCTCCATCTTGTCTATGGCAGCCTTCCAAGGATCTGAAGACCGCAGTCATGTCCCTCCTCAATCTGCTCTTTTCCAAACTAAACATAGTTCCTTCAGCCTTTGCTCATTTGGTTTGTATTCCATCCCTTGGATCCTCTTCATTGCCTCTGGAATCTTTGCAGTTTCTCTACATTCTTCCTATACACTGGTGACCCAAACTGGGCACAATGCTCCAGCTGACGCCTAACCAGCGCTGAGTAGAGGAATACTATCCCCTCCCATGACTTGCATTCTATGCCTCTGTTAATGCAACTCAAAACTGCATTTTCTTTTTTTGCAACAGGGAAATAATCCACACCCATGAAAGGTCAAGCTATTTCAACCTAACCCCAGTGTAGACAGCATGAGGTCAATGAAAGAATTATTTCATCGACCTAGTTACCCGCTCTCAGGGAGGTGGATTACCTATGCAGATGGCAGAAACCCTGTTGTCTGTGTAAGTGGTGTCTACACTGAAGCGCTATATAGCATTTTAAATGTAAACAAGCCCTCAAGCAGATTTTCCAGAAAAGCATCCAGTCTGCATCTCCATACATGAGGAGTTGGAGAATCCACCACTTCACTTTGCAGTTTGTTCCAATGGTTAATCTCCCTCAATGCTAAAAATCTGGCCATCATTTCCACCTAGGTCTTGCTCTGCCTTTCTCCGCTAGATTAAAGAGCCCATTATTACCCACTTTTTTCTGACCAGGAATGTCTCGCATGATTGTTTTTCTTTTTATAAGATAAATAGATGAAGCTCTTTAAGTCTCTTACTGTCTGGCATTTTCTCCAGCCTCCACTCATTTTGCGGCTCTTTTCTGCACTCTATACAATTTTTCAACATCCATTTTGAAATGTAGACTCCAGAACTGGATGCTGTCAGTTTCAACAATGCTATGTGCAGAGGTAAAATACTTCCCCTCTCCCCTGTTTATGCATCCAAGGATCACATTAGCCCTTTTGGTCACAGCATCATACAGGTGGCTCATGACGAGTTGATTGTCCACAATGACCTCTAAATCCTTTCCAGTGTCCCTGCATTCCATAATACAGTGCCCTAGTCTGTGGGTCAGGCCTGCATTCCCTTTTCCGAGAGGATCACTTTGCATGTGACTGTATTAAAATATTTTGTTGGATGGGCCAAGTTTACCAATGCTTCTGATAAATCTCTATGCCTGCCCTGGCCTCCTCATTGTAACCACTCTGCTAATCTTTGAGTCGTCAGCAAATTATCTGCAGTGATTTGCACAGACAATCCAGGAAGTTTTTGGAAAATGCAGGGAACAATTTCCTGGTGCAAGTGCTGGAGGAACCAACTAGGGGCGGAGCTCTTCTTGACCTGCTGCTCACAAACTGGGAAGAATTAGTAGGGGAAGCAAAAGTGGATGGGAACCTAGGAGGCAGTGACCATGAGATGGTTGAGTTCAAGATCCTGACACAAGGAAGAAAGGAAAGCAGCAGAATACGGACCCTGGACTTCAGAAAAGCAGACTTGGACTCCCTCAGGGAACTGATGGGCAGGATCCCCTGGGAGAATAACATGAGGGGGAAAGGAGTCCAGGAGAGCTGGCTGTATTTTAAAGAACCCTTATTGAGGTTACAGGGACAAACCATCCCGATGTGTAGAAAGAATAGTAAATATGGCAGGCGACTAGCTTGGCTTAACTGTGAAATCCTTGCTGATCTTAAACACAAAAAAGAGGCTTACAAGAAGTGGAAGATTGGACAAATGACCAGGGATAAGTATATAAATATTGCTCGGGCACGTAGGAATGGAATCAGGAAGGCCAAATCACACCTGGAGTTGCAGCTAGAGAGGGATGTTAAGAGTAACAAGAAGGGTTTCTTCAGGTATGTTGGCAATAAGAAGAAAGCCAAGGAAAGTGTGGGCGCCTTACTAAATGAGGGAGGCAACCTAGTGAGAGAGGATGTGGAAAAAGCTAATGTACTCAATGCTTTTTTTGCCTCTGTCTTCACGAACAAGGTCAGCTCCCAGATTACTGCACTGGGCAGCACAGCATGGGAAGGAGGTGGCCAGCCCTCTGTGAAGGAAGAAGTGGTTCGGGACTATTTAGAAAAACTGCAAAAAGAAAAGGAGTACTTGTGGCACCTTAGAGACTAACCAATTTATTTGAGCATGAGCTTTCGTGAGCTACAGCTCACTTCATCGGATGCATACTGTGGAAAGTGTAGAAGATCTTTTTCTATACATACAAAGCATGAAAAAATACCTCCTCCCACCCCACTCTCCTGCTGCTAATAGCTTATCTAAAGTGATCATCAAGTTGGGCCATTTCCAGCACAAATCCAGGTTTTCTCACCCTCCACCCCCCCACACACAAATTCACTCTCCTGCTGGTATTACCATTACTATTACCAGCAGGAGAGTGAATTTGTGTGTGTGGGGGTGGAGGGTGAGAAAACCTGGATTTGTGCTGGAAATGGCCCAACTTGATGATCACTTTAGATAAGCTATTACCAGCAGGACAGTGGGGTGGGAGGAGGTATTGTTTCATATTCTCTGTGTGTATATAAAGTCTGCTGCAGTTTCCACGATATGCATCCGATGAAGTGAGCTGTAGCTCACGAAAGCTCATGCTCAAATAAATTGGTTAGTCTCTAAGGTGCCACAAGTACTCCTTTTCTTTTTGCAAATACAGACTAACACGTCTGTTACTCTGAAACCTTAGAAAAACTGGACGTACACAAGTCCATGGGGCCGGATGCGTTGCATCCGAGAGTGCTAAAGGAATTGGCGGATGTGATTGCAGGGCCATTGGCCCCTTCCTTAGAAGTTTTTAAGGTCAGGCTTGAGAAAGCCCTGGCTAGGATGATTTAGTTGGGATTGGTCCTACTCTGGGCGGGGGGTTGGACTAGATGGCCTCCAGAGGTACCTTCCAACTCTGTTATTCTATGATTCTATGATCTTTGAAAACTCATGGCGATCGGGGAAAGTCCTAGAAGATTGGAAAAAGGGAAATGTAGTGCCCATCTTTAAAAAAGAGAAGAAGGATGATCCTGGGAACTACAGGCCGGTCAGCCTCACCTCAGTCCCCGGAAAAATCATGGAGCATGTCCTCAAGGAATCAATTCTGAAGCACTTAGATGAGAGGAAAGTGATCAGGAACAGTCAGCATGGATTCACCAAGGGCAAGTCATGCCTGACTAATCTAATTGCCTTCTATGATGAGATAACTGGCTCTGTGGATGAGGGGAAAGCAGTGGACGTGTTGTTTCTTGACTTTAGCAAAGCTTTTGACACGGTCTCCCACAGTATTCTTGCCAGCAAGTTAAAGAATTATGGGCTGGATGAATGGACTATAAGGTGGAAAGAAAGCTGGCTAGATCGTTGGGCTCAACAGGTAGTGATCAATGGCTCCATGTCTAGTTGGCAGCTGGTATCAGGTGGAGTGCCCCAAGGATCGGTCCTGGGGCCGGTCTTGTTCAATATCTTCATTATCTATCTGGAGGATGGCATGGACTGCACCCTCAGCAAGTTTGCAGGTGACACTAAACTGGGAGGAGTGGTAGATACGTTGGAGGGCAGGGATAGGATACAGAGGGACCTAGACAAATCAGAGGATTGGGCCAAAAGAAATCTGATGAGGTTCAACAAGGACAAGTGCAGAGTCCTGCACTTAGGACAGAAGAATCCCATGCACCGCTACAGACTAGGGACCGAATGGCTTGGCAGCAGTTCTGCAGAAAAGGACCTAGGGGTTACAGTGGACAAGAAGCTGGATATGAGTCAATAGTGTGCCCTTGTTGCCAAGAAGGCCAATGGCATTTTGGGATGTATAAGTAAGGACACTGCCAGCAGATCGAGGGACGTGATCGTTCCCCTCTATTCGGCATTGGTGAGGCCTCATCTGGAGTACTGTGTCCAGTTTTGGGCTCCACACTACAGGAAGGATGTGGAAAAATTGGAAAGAGTCCTGTGGAGGGCAACAAAAATGATTAGGGGACTGGAACACATGACTTATGAGGAGAGGCTGAGGGAACTGGGGATGTTTAGTCTGCGGAAGAGAAGAATGAGGGGGGATTTGATAGCTGCTTTCCACTACCTGAAAGGGGGTTCCAAAGAGGATGGATCTAGACTGTTCTCAATGGTAGCAGAGGACAGGACAAGGAGTAATGGTCTCAAGTTGCAGTGAGGGAGGTCTAGGTTAGATATTAGGAAAAACGTTTTCACTAGGAGAGTGGTGAAGCACTGGAATGTGTTATCTAGGGAGGTGGTGGAATTTCCTTCCTTTGAGGTTTTTAAGGTCAGGCTTGACAAAGCCCTGGCTGCGATGATTTTGTTGGGGATCGGTCCTGCTTTGAGCAGGGGGTTGGACTAGATGGCCTCCTGAGGTCCCTTCCAATCTTGATATTCTATGATTCTATGAAATGATAATAAATCTGGTCTGCTGTCTGGAGGGGGAAACTGAGCCCAACACCTCATGGTGTTGATGAATATATCACTAGTCGGAAAAGCAGAATGGTTAACAATGCTGCACAGAAAGTACATTTGCTGACTTTTGAGATCACTAGGCTCACCTACAAAGTGTTGAAAGGTACACAGAATTTTGCAAGAACACCTGTGGTAACACTATAATGTTTGCAACCTTTGGGAGTTGTATCATCAAAAAGTAAAGAGAGCCTGGAGCATGCTGCTTCTGCATCAGTCAGTGACTAACACTGCTGCAATAAACTAAGGGGGGAGGTTTGATTCTCTGTGCCCCAAAGCAACACCCTGTCTTCACCATATTTACCACAAGGTGATATGGTTATTGTGTGATATTTATAAAGTATATAAAATATGTATGATAGCAATGGAAAAGTTATGATTTGCTGAATATGATTTCCCTATTTGTATGCATATATCATTTTTGTACCTAAAGTTCTGAAAGCATGCAATGACATGTGGCCAGCTCATGGGCCAGTGGACTCCATCTTTTGGCTCTTCTTTTCCACTAACTGTGCTGGGAGCTTTGACTTGGAAAAATGAAGCTCCCCCTGCATGGCAGAAGCAATAAAATGTGGAAGCGACATCATCACTTGGCCTCACTCCCCTCACAAATCAACATGTTAGAAACTGGGATTGAAGTGGGGCTGTGTTCGGAGGCTGAAGGGAGTTCTAGCCTGTGTCTGGAAGCTTGCTGGATTATTTGTACCATCAGGATGACACACTGGTTGATTCAAAGTCTGTCTAATGTACAGAATTCAGATTATAATTTTCTTTATTTGTCAGATTTCAGCTTTGTTCTTTACAATATTACTTTTGGCACTTCAACAATCAATCTTTCTGTAATTAATGAATCTGTTTTATATATTTTTTATTTAATACAGGATGTTCTTTGAACCATGAAAGGGAAATCTGCTCAGGCTGATGTATTGTCCTCTCCACATTGAGGGAGGGGCAGACTGGGAGATAAAGTTACACTGGTCAGGCTTTTGGCCAGGGCAAGATAGTACAGCTCTTGAGTCTTAGGTTGGAAAGCATGGGAGGAACTGGCTGGAGCCTCTCTATTGTTGTTTCATGGATGGCTGGTGAAAGCATTCATGTAACTGCAGCTGGGTGTGTCCCTGTCTGTGTATGGCCGTGTAAGTGCAAGACCTTAGTGGATTGCAGCTTGTCACAGCCTCACAGTGTGAGAGGGGGCCCAGACTGGTGTGCCAGAGCGCTTGGCAGTCTCCATTTCCAGGTTGAACCTCAGGGAATTCCATCACCCCCCTCCCCACTCCCGCGCAGTAAGCAGGCCCTGCAAGACCATGAGTTCATTTCCCTGTTGTCCTGTGGTCAATGACAGACAGACAGAGAGACCGTGGTAATGGAAGGGAAGTCAGGACACTTGGGTTCAATGAGTCAGTCTCTGTGCAACCTTGGGCAAGTCATGTCTCCCCGTGCCTCTGTTTACCGATCAGTGAAATGGGGATGGTTTAGAGTGACTTTCCTTTGCTAGGTGTTTTGAAGAGCCGTCAGTGAAAGGTGCAACACAGCATGATGATAGCTACGGATGAGAATTTCTGATCCCTTACTGACAGCCTGATGTGTTTGCTGTAAGTGCTTGTGTCTCGTCTTAGTCAACTTTCTGCAGATCTCTCTGTCTATTATCTATAGATATTTCCTGAGAATTTACAGGATATCAGATCCTCGGGAGAGTTAGGCATTGTCCCTAGTTTTCTTACTCATCAACTATAATTTTTAAATACTGTCACGGAGTCCCCGGGTGATGCTCTGGAACTGCTCCCTATGAAGCCAGTCAGGACTCTGGGGAAGTCTCCTCTCTGTGAGCAGCCTGTCTCCAGGCAAAAATCTCACACGACTTCCACCTTCCTGGGTCTGACCTCGGAGCATTCAGCATCCTCTGCCCCTCCATGCAGTTCCCACAGCGAGTCCGCTCAGGCAGGGTCCTGGGGATGCCAGAGGCTCTTGCCCCCCAATTCAACAGTCAGACATGACTCTTAGCCAGCCAGTAAAACAGAAGGTTTATTAGATGACAGGAACATGATCTAACACAGAACTTGTAGGTGCAGAGAACAGGACCCCTCAGCTGGGTCCATTTTGGGGGGCAGTGAGCCAGACAACCCCGTCTGCACTTCAGTCCATGTCCCCAGCCAGCCCCAAACTGAAACTCTCTCCAGCCCCTCCTCCTCTGGGCTTTGTCCCTTTCCCGGGCCAGGAGGTCACTGGATTCCTTTGTTATCCAACTCTTTAACTCTCACCTTGCAGGGGGGAAGGGCCCAGGCCATCAGTTGCCAGGAGACAGAGTGTCGGCCATTTATGTACCCTGGCCCTTTGCTCTGCAACAATTACACCCTCTTATCCCACCACCTAGAGACTTAAGAAATGCCTAGGGGAAACTGAGGCACCCCTACAGTATTCAGAGGAAACATTAAGAACAGTCCCACTTCCTCACAAATACATACACACAAACACACAGAGCAGCCAATTCCTCTCTGGCTCAGCACAGAGCACACTACTTCTCATCTCCCTTTGGGAAGGTTCCTTATTTACTATTTACTCCTAAAGCTGGATAATTAGCACCGAAGCAGAGACATGCTTTTCTATAGCCTGTTTACATTCAGATGCTCCCTTCTCCTCTAGAGGCTGAGCGAACCCCCCTGGGATTACACAGAGCTACATTATAAACTGTGAACACTCCTGTGTCAGCTCTCGGCGTGGCATGTAGCTGCAGATGCTGGGTTCAGAGAGGTGTGAGCCACGTATACCTGAGGGGGATTCCCAGGAAAGACACTTCCGTCTCAGGATTCACAGGTACCATCTCTTGCGGAGGAGCTCACCTGATCGACAAACCCTGTGCAACGTGGGCGAGGTTGGATAGACAGTAAGTCTGTGGTCCTTTCTGCTCCCCACAACCATGAAACATCCCAGAGCCCTTAACATAAGTGCTGAGTTTGCTAAAGAATCACTGGCCAAAATGTCTCTCTTTTCTGTGCACCCCTGCTCATCCTGCCTGATAGACAACAGCCCCAATGTGGGGCATTTCAGTGGCACAGTGAATCTTTCAGAATGAAAGATATTAGTAAATGTGCAATACAAGGCCAAATTCAGAGACCACGGCCCATGCTGTGCTTGGGCCCCCGTGAGGCAAAACTCCCCTTTGAGCAAGAATTGAATACAGACGTCAGGAGCCAACTGTGTGTTAATGCACAGACACTGTCACCCCCTCCTCTTGTATTTCAGGACTCTGTCTGTTAATGGGGCCGAGGGACAGGGGCTCTTCCCTGACTTTTACCTGCTGGAAAGCTTGGAGGTGCTAGAGCTCCTCACTAGAATAATTATGAGAATTTTTCAACATGGGTAACACATACTTTCTCCTAGCTTCATTCCAGAAGTTATGCCTGAAGCTTTCAGAAAAAAAAAAATCTTCTCGATGCAGACCAAGCATGGTGAATTTCACCCCAAATTTGCTAAAATCTGGCAAACTTATAAGCATCTGAAAATGAGCTCTTCTAATGGAAGGTGTCAGACAGCCTTGACTATACTGGATGCCACCAACACCACCTGCAATGGCCAATCCATTTGTGAATTCCATTCTTGCATACTCCTCTCTCCAACGACGTTGGCAGCAAGGAGTTCTTCAGGCCAACTATGAATTATGTTAGCAATTATCTTTTCTCAATGTTATAAGTTCAGACTTTCAATTTAACTAAATGTTCTCTTGTTGATGTTATGAGACACACTAATTATAAATGCCTGATCTACTTTCTTTATCAATAGATCCATAGGGTTTAAGGTCAGAAGGGACCATTTGATCATCCAATCTGACCTCCAGGCCCATTAACTTTCACTCAATTACCTCTGTATTGAGCTGAAAGACTTATGTGTGACTAAGACCTGGTCGACACTAGGATTTTACATCATAGATTGATAGAGCCATGGAGTTATAAGGGAACAAAAAGGACAGCTAGTATATCCTCCTGACATGATGCAGGATTTGTTTTGTCTTAGTCATCTAAGACTGATGGCTATTCACACAACTTTGGAAAACCTCCACAAAAGGAGCTTCCATGACTTCCTTTGGAGTCTGTTCCATTGGCCTCCTGTTCTTAAAGTTAGGAAGATTTCCCTGAAATTTAATTTAAATCTGCTGTGCTGGAATTTGAACCCATTGCCTCTTCTCCTGCGCCTCTGTGGTAAGACAGAATAACTTTCTTCCACCTTTTTATGGCAGCCTTTCAAGTATTTGAAGATCACTGTCATGTCCCCCATTAATCTCCTCTTTTCCAAATAAACATACTGGTTCCTTCAGCTTGCTCGTACAGTTTGCATTACGTCCTTTTCATAACATTTGTTACTTGCCTATGGATACTTTCCAGTTTCTCTACATCCTTTCTATACATTGGTGAGCAAAATTGGACACATTACTCAAATTGAGATCTAACCCACACCTAGTAGAGGAGTACTATCACGCACCATGACTTGCATGTTATACCTCTGCTAATATAACCTAAGATTGCATTTGCCTTTTTTGAAACATTTTTCCTAATGTCAAACCTAAACCGCCCTTGCTGTAATTTAACTCTATTGCTTCTTCTCTTCTCTTCAGGGATTAAGATGAACACTTTTTCTCCCTTCTTGTAACAACCTTTTAAGTATTTGAAAACTGTTTTTATGTCCTTCCCTCCCGCCAGTCTTCTCTTATTAAGACTAAACAAACCTAGTTCTTTCAGTCTTCCCTCATAGGTCATGTTTTCAAGATCCCTAATCATAGTTTTCCTCAGTTTTTCCAGATCATTTTGAATGTTTGTTCAATTCTCCAAAGACTTGCAACCCCTCCAAACTTGGTATCATCTGCAAACTATATAAGTATACTCTCTATGACATGATCTAAATTGTTGATGAATACATTGAAAAGAAGAGGACATAGAACTGATCCCTGTGGAACCCCACTTATTATGCCCTTCCACCATCACTGTGAACCATTGATAACTACTCTCTGGGAGCGGTCATCCAACCATTTATGCATGCACCTTATAGTAGCTCCATCTAGGTTGTATTTCCCTAGTTTCTTAATGAGAAGGTCATGTGAGACTGCATCAAAAGATGTACTAATGTGTAGGTATGGCACATCTGCTGCTTCCCCCTATTCACAGATCTCGTTACCCTGTCAAAGAAAGCTATCAGGTTGGTTTGACATGTTTTCTTCTTGACAAATCCATGCTGACTATCACTTATCACTTTATTATCTTCTAGACATTTGCAAATTGATTCCTTAATAATTTGCTCCCATCATCTTTCCTGGTACAGAATTTAAGCTGACTGGTCCATAATTGCCTGGGTTTCCCTTATTTGCCTTTTTATAGGTAGGCACTATATGTGCTGTTTCCCAGTCTTCTGGAATCTCCCCTGTCTTCCATGACTTTTCAAAGATAACAGCTAATGGCTCAGCTATCTCCTCAGTCAGTTCCTTCAGAGTATTCTTGGATGCATTTCATCAGACGCTATGACTTGAAGACATCTAACTTGTTCAAGTAACTTTTAACTTGTTCTTTCCCTATTTTGGCATCTTAACCTACCCCATTTTCACTGACATTCTCTAAGTTAGGTGTCCAAACACCAACAACCTTCTTGGTGAAAACCGAAAAAAAGAAGTCATTAAGCACCTCTGCCATTTCCAAATTTCATAGAATCATAGAATCATAGAATATCAGGGTTGGAAGGGACCTCAGGAGGTCATCTAGTCCAACCCCCTGCTCAAAGCAGGACCCATACCCAATTAAATCATCCCAGCCAGGGCTTTGTCAAGCCTGACCTTAAAAACTTCTAAGGAAGGAGATTCTACCACCTCCCTTGGTAACGCATTCCAGTGTTTCACCACCCTCCTAATGAAAAAGTTTTTCCTAATATCCAACCTAAACCTCCCACACTGAAACTTGAGACCATTACTCCTTGTTCTGTCCTCTTCTACCACTGAGAATAGTCTAGAACCATCCTCTCTGGAACCACCTCTCAGGTAGTTGAAAGCAGCTATCAAATCCCCCCTCATTCTTCTCTTCTGCAGACTAAACAATCCCAGTTCCCTCAGCCTCTCCTCATAACTCATGTGTTCCAGACCCCTAATCATTTTTGTTGCCCTTCGCGGGACTCTCTCCAATTTATCCACATCCTTCTTGTAGTGTGGGGCCCAAAACTGGACACAGTACTCCAGATGAGGCCTCACCAATGTCGAATAGAGGGGGACGGTCACGTCCCTCGATCTGCTCGCTATGCCCCTACTTATACATCCCAAAATGCCATTGGCCTTCTTGGCAACAAGGGCACACTGCTGACTCATATCCAGCTTCTCGTCCACTGTCACCCCTAGATCCTTTTCCGCAGAACTGCTGCCGAGCCATTCGGTCCCTAGTCTGTAGCTGTGCATTGGGTTCTTCCGTCCTAAGTGCAGGACCCTGCACTTATCCTTATTGAACCTCATCAGATTTCTTTTGGCCCAATCCTCCAATTTGTCTAGGTCCCTCTGTATCCTATCCCTCCCCTCCAGTGTATCTACCACTCCTCCCAGTTTAGTATCATCCACAAATTTGCTGAGAGTGCAATCCACCCCATCCTCCAGATCATTTATGAAGATATTGAACAAAACCGGCCCCAGGACCGACCCCTGGGGCACTCCACTTGACACCGGCTGCCAACTAGACATGGAGCCATTGATCACTATCCGTTGAGCCCGACAATCTAGCCAACTTTCTTCCCACCTTATAGTGCATTCATCCAGCCCATACTTCTTTAACTTGCTTGACAAGAATACTGTGGGAGACCGTGTCAAAAGCTTTGCTAAAGTCAAGAAACAATACATCCATTGCTTTCCCTTCATCCACAGAACCAGTAATCTCATCATAGAAGGTGATTAGATTAGTCAGGCATGACTTTCCCTTGGTGAGTCCATGCTAATTTATTGTTATTGTTTTTCCCTCTCCATTTAGTAATGGACCTACCCTGTCCATGGTTTTCTGCTTGCTTCTAATGTATTTGTAGAATGATTTCTTGTTACCCTTTATGTCTCTAGCTAGTTTGATCTTTTTTGCTTTGGCCTTTCTAATTTTGCCCCTACATACATGAATTATTTGTTTATATTCCTCCTTTGTACTTTGATCTTGTTTCCACTTTTTGTAGGATCCTTTCTTGGTTTTCAGATCATTCAAGATCTCCTGGTTAAGCCATTGTGGTCTCTTGCCATACTTCCTGTCTTTCCTACACAATGGGATAATTTTAGCTTGTGCCCTTACTAATGTCTCTCTGAAAGCTGCCAACTGTCTTCTATTCTTTTTCTCCTTAGACTTGCTTCCCATGAGATCTTACCTACCAACTCCCTGAGTTTCCTCAAGTCTGCCTTCTTGAAATCCATTGTCTTTATTTTGCTCTTCTCCCTCCTACCATTCTTTAGAATTGTGAACTCTATCATTTCATGATCACTTTCCCCCAAGCTGCCTTCTGCTTTCAAATTGTAAACCAGGTCCTCCTTCTATGTCAAAATGAGCTCTAGAACAGACTCTCTCCTAGTAGCTTTCCCCAGTTTCTGGAACAAAAAATTGTCTGCAATACATTCCAAGAACTTGTTGGATAATCTGTGTCCCGGTATAGAGAGCATGAGATGAATTCTTCCATCCACCTAGCTACCACATTTTGGGTATTACCTGTGTTGAGGGGAGAACCCCTTCCCTCTATGTAAACAGTGTCTATATAGAAGAGCTATTGCCTCACCAACGTAGCATTTTAAGTGTAAACAACCTTTCAAGCAGATCTTCCAGAAAAACATCCAGTCTGGATCTGCCAACATGGGGAATTGGAGAATCCAACACTTCCCTTCTCAGTGTGTCCCTATGGTTAATCACCCTCAGTGCTAATTATTTGTCCCTAATTTGGAGGTGGAATTTGCCTGGCTTCAGCTTCCAGCCCTTCAGTCTTGCTGAGCCTTTCTCTGGTAGATTACAGAGCCCATTATTACCCATGATTTTCTCCCCATTAAATACTCTGCTTGATCAGCTTTTTGATAAGTTAAAGAGATATACACCTTCAAGTCTAATCATCCGGCTTTTCCTCCATCCTCCAATCATTTTTGTGACTCTTTTCTGCATCCTCTCCAAGTTTCCAACATCTTGTTTCAAATGTGGACCCAGGAACTGGATGCAGTTTGTTTCACCATTCCCACGTGCAAAGGTAAAATCCTTCCCCTACTCCAACTCACCAACTCAATATTTTCCCCTTCTAAATCAAATGCCTCTGAGAAATCAAGGTATGTTGCATCTGCATTGTTCCCTTGATCCACCAAAGGTGTACTCTTGGTCAAGCAATATGTACTCTCATAAAAGGATGAAATCAGGTTTATTTGACAAGATCTGTTTTGATAAACCCTGTTGGTGACTGCCATTACTTACATTTGTAGACTTTTTTTTGAATTAATTCATTATCAGCTTTTCCATTGTTTCTTAATGTTGTCAATTCTTTTATTAAAAAAACTCTTTCCCTTTATTTTTTAATAGTTTACATTTAACACAGAAATTGAATAAAACTTTTCTAGGATTTCTCTTGTTGTTAATACACTTAATAACCTCCTTTTTGTGCTCCAGAACCCTGCCAAACATGGAGTTTTCCCTCATGTCTTAACGTCCCTTATCAATTTTCATAACTTCTGATTTCTATTCTTGGCTCTCTATTTTCCTGTTTTCATCTTTGTTACATATTCCTTCCGCCCCCTAATTGCTGCCTTCACTTTACCACTGAACTGAGTTTTTACCCAAACTTGTTCACTTTGTTGACTGTGGAATCATGAGATTTCCACTTCCTAATAAACTTTTTTCAAAGAACTACCAATGTTAATTTTTCAGTGTGTGAAGAGTAATCAATTTGCTTGTCCCATGAGAACAGCCTCCACTAGTGCATGAAGTATCTCATATTAATGTTGTCTCTCCATTCAGGTATTTCTACTGTGACCATCACCCGAGATCCTGGAAACACACAGAAAGTCAGGGGAGCATACAGTAAATGCAGGAGTTGCCCTTATGCCACAGAGTTGGACATTTTCTCCCCTACTCCATGTCAGATTTGAACACAACTGATTTCACCAACCCCTCCACCTTCATCCTGCTGGGCATTCCTGGCCTAGAGGCAGCCCATGTCTGGATCTCCATCCCCTTCTGTGCTATGTACACCACAGCCATCTTGGGGAACTTCACCATCCTGTTCATTGTGAAGAGGGAGCCGAGCCTCCATGGTCCCATGTACTATTTCCTCTGCATGCTGGCCATCAGCGACCTGGTCCTGTCTACATCCACCCTGCCCAAAATGCTGAGCATCTTCTGGTTCAATTCCAGGGAGATCAGTTTCAGTGCCTGCCTCACCCAGATGTACTTCGTTCACTGCTTCTCAGGGATGGAGTCTGGAATTCTTGTGGCCATGGCTCTGGATCGCTACGTGGCCATCTGCCATCCTCTGAGACATTCCACCATCCTGACAAACCCCATTGTGGCCAAGATTGGTCTGGCCGTGGTGCTGCGCGGTGGCATACTCACATTACCCTACCCCTTCCTGGCGAGGCGGTGGCCATATTGTAGAACCAACATCATCCCCCACTTCTTTTGTGGGCACATAGCCGTGGTGAAGCTGGCCTGTGCTGACATCAGCATCAGTAGTTACTATGGGCTGTTTGATCTTTTCTCTGAGATCGGAATGGATGTGTTTTTTATCGCTGTGTCCTATACTCAGATCCTCCGGGCCATCTTCCGCCTCCCCACAAAGGATGCCCGGCTCAAAACGTTTGGAACCTGCATCTCTCACCTTTGTGCCATCTCAGCTTTGTACATCCCAAATTTCTTCTCCTCCCTCCTGTTCCGGTTTGGCCACAATGTGCCACTGTATGTCCATGTTCTCATTAGCAGTGTGTACCAGCTGGTGCCCCCCATGTTACACCCCATCATTTATGGGGTGAGAACCAAAGAGATCTGGGGCAGGCTGCTCCAGCTCGTTACTCATAAGGAGACCTAAATGTTTTCTCCTTGTGCTCTGGCTCTCAGATTGAGCTCTGTGCAGAGCTGGCTAGTGCATGATGCTGGGGACTCTTCCCTGAATCACAGACAAAGTGAGATTAAACCCTTTCCTGTCCTGACTGTGCTGTGTCAATGTGATGAACTGGGGAATCAGTCTATGTATACTACACAGGGTTGCCACCTTTGTAATTGCTGGTAGCTGGATGCCAGTAATTGCAATCTTGCCCCAACTCTTCTATCAATCCTTGACCCTGCTGTTTGTCTTTCTCCCCAATTCCCTACCCCTGTCACTTGCTCCTGTCTTCCCTTCCCCTTCTTGGCTGCAACCCACTCATCTCTAAAACCAATCTGTTCTCACATCTTATGGCCAGTCACTTAAGGGACACTTGTAGGTGTCAAAATTTATTCTCACATTGTTACTAACTCTGTGGAAAGAGAGACCTCGTCAGGACTCCTGGGATCTATCTCAGCTCTGGGACGGGAGTGGGGTATAGTGTGTCACAGCAGGAGCCAGATACATCTGGGCTCTAAATAGGAAGATCAGAATGGCCACACTGGGTAAAACCAATCATCCATGTAGCCCAGTAGCCTGGTTTCTGACAGTGACCAGTGCCAGGTACTTCAGAGGGAATGAACAGAACATGGCAATCCTCATGTGATTGATATGTAGCAGCTCAGCAGAAGCCCCAAGCCCAGCCTGCCTCAGCTTCAGCTGGCAGGAGTTCAAGGCTCCAGCCCGGGTAGGAGCTACTGGGGGAGGGTAAGGGTCCAGGCCACCCCAGCTGGAGCAGGAGAAGAAGCCCTCATCTCAGGGTGTCCCAAGCCCTAGTTGCAGGCACAGAGCAGAGACAGGAGCTGCTGGGGAGCAGAGACAATGTCCTACTCATTTGTCATCTCCCTATTCCATACCCCTGCCGCCCAGGGGTTGTCTCATTTCCGCTGTCCTTGAATGAACCTCAGGGTGCATGGGGTTTTTTTGGTTGTTGTTTCCCCTCCCTGACACTTTAGTGATTGCTCTCTTCCCTCCACCTCCCTTACCCTATCTGGAGATAGACAGGTTGCTCAGTGCCACTGGTACAGTCCCCACACCAGTGGTCTTCTCCCTCTTTGCCCATCTCCGTGGGCCACAGGGTCGTAACAGGAACCCAGCCAGAGGATCATCATGGGTCCACTACCCTGCCTCCCACTGTGCTGCAGGATGAGCTTGACCATTTTCTGGTGGACAGCTGCCGTTTCAAGGGTAAGGTGAAGCTCCCTGTCCAGGGTTGGGGAGACTTCCATTTAGTCCTGTTATAAATATAAAGAGAAGGGTAAACACCTTTAAAATCCCTCCTGGCCAGAGGAAAAACCCTTTCACCCATAAAGGGTTAAGAAGCTAGGATAAGCTCCCTGGCACCTGACGAAAATGACCAATGAGGAGACAAGATACTTTCAAAAGCTGGTGGGAGGGAGAAACAAAGCCTTTCTCTCTATCTGTGTGATGCTTTTGCTGGGGACAGAACAGGAATCGAGTCTTAGAACTTAGTAAGTAATCTAGCTAGATATGCGTTAGATTATGATTCCTTTAAATGGCTGAGAAAATAAGCTGTGCTGAATAGAATGGATATTCCAATTTTTGTGTCTTTTTGTAACTTAAGGTTTTGCCTGGAAGGATTCTCTATGTTTTGAATCTAATTACCCTGTAAGGTATTTACCATCCTGATTTTACAGAGCTGATTCTTCTGACTTTTTCTTCTATTAAAATTCTTCTTTTAAGAAACTGAATGCTTTTTCATTGTTCTTAAGATCCAAGGGTTTGGGTCTGTGGTCACCTATGCAAATTGGTGAGGATTTTTATCAAACCTTCCCCAGGAAAGGGGGTGTAATGTTTGGGAGGATTTTGGGGGGATAGACATTTCCAAATGGACTCTTTCCTAGTAATATACTGGTTAGCTGTTTGGTTGTGGCAGCGAAAGTCCAAGGGCAAAAGGTAAAATAGTTTGTACCTTGGGGAAGTTTTAACCTAAGCTGGTAAAAGTAAGCTTAGGAGGTTTTCATGCAGGTCCCCACATCTGTACCCTAGAGTTCAGAGTGGGGAAGGAACCTTGACAAATCCTCTTAGCTGTTTTGGAGGAGTGGAAGGGAACAGGGAGGCAGGACATCCTGGTCTACTTGTGGGCCTGCAACTTCTGTGACAAGCCTTTCAGGTTCATCAGTGATTGTTGTAAGGCTGGCTGGGGATCCTCCTCAGCCTTCAGAATGAAAACAACCACTTTTCAACATTGAACACCAGAGGCTTTAGGCTTGATCTCCGCAGTTGCCAGGTGCTGTCCTTCCTTTGTGACATAGGGTACTTTAGGGTTTTCCTGAAGTAAACCCACATGGATCCAGCCACTGAGACTAGTTGGCAGCTGGAGTGGGGGGCCAGGTATATTTTAGACACTTCAGCGCTCATTCAGCTGGGCTGGCCATCCTGTTCTCCTCGACCTACAGCCTGAGATACTGAGAGTTGCTGAGGTCGTTCCAGGTCTCTACTGCACCTCCAGGCCTGTGTGGAGGGGCTGACATTGAATCTGAGTGGCAACAGCTAATTTAGGTGATAACAGCTAATTTAGACCCCATCATTTTATATGCATAGTTGGGATTGTTTCCCAATAGCCATTAATTTGTACACACGTCCTGGAGCATACTTTGTCCCTCCTGCAACTCCTGGCTTCTCCTGCATCTGGAATCTGTCTCTCTGCTGCAGCCACAGCCCTGCCACCGAAGAGTCCCCTTTGCCACCCTTGTGCCTCTCTCCTGCCCCAGCTTCTCCTGACTCATCCAGTCTCTCTGGTTTTGAATGGCTGAACAACACTTCCCTTCACTGATCCCTCTTCTGGGGACGTTCCATTACTTCTATGCCCAACCCTCAGCAGAGAACCTGGAAGAAACTGGTTTCATCTGGAATGCAGTTACTCCCTTCTTCTGTCTGCCTGAGATCTTGTTAGGGTTGATAGTCTTTAAAGACCAGCTGATTTATAGACAGAGGCCTCCTCTCCAAACTCCTGCCTCTGAGCACAAGGTATATGAATAAAGAGTACAGGAGAAAACAAAAGATACAGACAGTCCATACAATCACACGTGTGTGAATAGGGTTAAAATATCTCATCAATGTGCAATGGCAAGCAAAAAATCTAAATGTTTGGAATCATTAAGAAAGGATAGATAATAAAACAAAAAATATCATATGCCTCTATATAAACCCCTGGTACATCCATGTATTGATTACGGTGTGCAGATCTGGTTGCCCCATCTCAAAAAAGATAGATTGGAATTGGAAAAGGCACAGAGAAAGACCACAAATAATTAGGGGTATGGAACACCTTCCATATGAGGAGAGATTAAAAACTCTGACTTTTCAGCTTTGAAAAGTGATGACGAAAGTAGGATATGAGTTCTGTAAAATCATGCATGGTGTAGAAAAAAATGAATAAGGAAATGTTGTTTAATCCTTCACATAACAGAAGAACTGGGGGTCTCCCAATGAAATTAATAGGCAGCAGTTTTGAAACAAAAAAATTATTTCTTCAGTCAACCTGTGCAACTCTGGGCTAGAGGATGTTGTGAAGGATAAGACTGTATCAGGGTTCCAAAAAGAGCTAGATAAGTTTATGGAGCATTGGTCAATCAATGGCAATCAGCCAGGATATGCAGGGATGTCATCCCTAGCATTTGTTTGTCAGAATTTGGGTGTGGAGAACATGAATCACTTGATGATTTCCATGCTCTGCTCATTTCCTCTGAGGCACATGGTATTAGCCATTGTCGACAAACAGAATACTAAGCTAGATGGACCATTGGCCTTATCCAATACGGGCATTCCAATGTTCTTATGTAATCCCAAGATTTATCTGCTCCCCACTGGAACACACTCCCCTTCCAGAACTGAGATAGAACCCAGGAATCCTGACAGGTTTCACTCTATGAAGATAGTAACTGAAGGACATAAATCCACACCGTGTAGAGGTCAAGCAAAGGAGTTTATTAAGTACAGCACTGACGGAGTGTCACCTCGCTTATTAGGTTCAGAGACACTGTCAATCAGCTGATTACAGTGGAATATGGATTTTCCATGGGCAGGGGAAGTGAAGGGGTAGGCAGTCCCACACCCCTGGATAGGTCTAGCTGCAAGACATGATAGCACAGTAGCCAATGGTCAAAAGGTTACATAATGTCTCCGCCCATGGTCTCAAGTTAACAAATTAACATTTAGCATTTAATTAGTACTTTAATAAATGTATTAGTATAGAATATATGTTGGATTCAATTTTGGGTCTGTCATAAATATAAAGGGAAGGGTAAGCCCCTTTAAAATCCCTCCTGGCCAGAGGAAAAATCCTCTCACCTGTAAAGGGTTAAGAAGCTAAAGGTAACCTCGCTGGCATCTGACCAAAATGACCAATGAGGAGACAAGATACTTTCAAAAGCTGGGAGGAGGGAGAGAAACAAAGGGTCTGTGTCTGTCTGTATGCTGCTTTTGCTGGGGATAGACCAGGAATGGAGTCTTAGAACTTTAGTAAGTAATCTAGCTAGGTATGTGTTAGATTATGATTTCTTTAAATGGCTGAGAAAAGAACTGTGCTGAATAGAATGACTATTCCTGTCTGTGTGTCCTTTTTGTAACTTAAGGTTTTGCCTAGAGGGATTCTCTATGTTTTGAATCTAATTACCCTGTAAGGTATCTACCATCCTGATTTTACAGAGGTGATTTCTTTACTTCTATTAAAAGTCTTCTTGTAAGAAAACGGAATGCTTTTTCATTGTTCTAAGATCCAAGGATTTGGGTCTGTGGTCACCTATGCAAATTGGTGAGGATTTTTACCAAACCTTCCCCAGGAAGTGGGGAGCAAGGGTTGGGAGGATTTTGGGGGGAAAGACGTGTCTAAATTACGTTTCCCGGTAAACCCAGTTAGAGTTTGGTGGTGGCAGTGGAAATTCCAAGGGCAAAGGGTAAAATTAATTTGTACCTTGAGGAAGTTTTAACCTAAGCTGGTAAAAGTAAGCTTAGGAGGTTTTCATGCAGGTCCCCACATCTGTACCCTAGAGTCCACAGGGGTCCATAGAAATGACAGGGTCCATAGGAATGAAGTAGCTCCTTTGATTGTCCAACAGATACGTATCTAGGGGTAAAAGCAAAGAAACAGTGAAAGTATATGGCAATAAAGATTGTCTTTCAAGTTTCTTCTTTGTGTTTTAAGGCAGGCATTAGTCCCTGGGAAAGGGAGGTGGGAGGAGGCCACATCGTATACTGACATGTTCCAATCTTTCATAAACTCAAGGTTGGATGTGTGGGAAGAACGTCTCCCTACAGAAGAAACTAACACAACAGAAACAGGGCTTCTTTGTTCTATTTGCAACTTTGAATAAGACACAATTATTGCCCCCAACATCTGGTGTTTTGCTGACCAGGCATATCTTAGCAAAAGCAAGGTTACTTTTGGTTATTCTGCTTTCTCTTAGCTATTGCTAGGCCTCTACCTCTTGACCAAACTCTGGACTTTGGCCCTGTACACAAATCCATAAACTAGGTTATTACATCAGCAATGGATTTTAACCCTTCAGTAACAAAGTAAGAATATACATTAACATTTTATACCTAACCAGTGTCCTTTAAGTGACTTGCCACTGGATTTCAGGACATGCTAGTATTAGAGCTGAGGGGGTCTCATCTAATTAATTTTCTTTCTCTTATGTATGAATTAGATATGGTGCTTCTGCCAAAAAACTTGAGTTTTTTCAATAGTCTAAGTATCCCCTTGTCTCACTGTTACAGTTCTCACCACTTTCAAAAACCAAAATGTCTCTCTTGCAGCTTGGGGTGAGCGGAGGGATGTGGAAATAATCCAGCAAGTGACAGGAAAGCTGAAGAAAGGAGCAAGCAAAAGGGACAGGTCTGTGGGGGAGAAGAGGCAAAACGGGGTGGAGTCTTGGGGGAAGAGGTGAGGCAAGGGGTGGGTTTTGGGGGGTCCAATTAGCAGCAATTAGAAAGGTAACAGCCCATTATATTGTACATAGACCAATTCCCCAGCTTGTCATGCTGACACAACACAGTGAGTTCAGGAAAGAGTTTAAATTCTTTCTGACTATCCGGTAAGTGATTCAGGGAAGATGGCCCAGCTCCCTGTCACCAGCCAGCTTGTCACGGAGCTCAGTCTTCTTTGTCAATGCCAGGCATGATTTAATACACTTCAATCATATCTCCCTTTAGCTGTCTCTTTTCCAAGCTGAAAAGTCCTAGTCTTATTAATCTCTCCTCATATGGAAGCTGTTCCATATCCCTAATAATTTCTGTTGCCCTTTTCTGAAGCTTCTCCAATTCCAATATCTCTTTTTTGAGATGGGGCAACCACATCTACATGCAATATTCAAGATGTGGGCATAGCATGGCTTTATATAGAAGCAATATATTTTCTATCCTAATTTATATATAATCTTTCTGAGTGTAATATTGAATATTGTCCATGGACTTTTATCAAACCCATGTGTTGTGTTCCTGGGTAACACCCCTCTGGTAGATAGGGCCACATAGCTATGTGTTGATGGACCATCAAGGACACTTAGCTCTCACAACGGATCATAGAAGAAATACTCGCTTGTAGGGAGCATTGAACTGTGGATGTAAATGCATGGTTACGCAGGTGGTGTTGGAGATAGGGCTTTGAATTCTTCGACCATGGGATGTTGATCTATTTCACCATGTTAAGTATCCTTACACCTTCTTGTCAGCTGTCTAAATGGGCCATCTTGATTATCACTAATGTTTTTTTTCTCCTGATGATAATAGCTCATCTTAATTAATTAGCCTCTTACAGTTTGTATGGCAACTTCCACCTTCTTCTTAATATATGTTCCATTCTATGCATCCTATGAAGTGGGCTGTAGTCCACAAAAGCTTATGCTATAATAAATTTGCTAGTCCCTAAGGTGCCACAAGTACGCTTGTTCTTTTTGCACAGGAGTACACACTAACATGGCTGCTACTCTGAAACCTCCTTCTGATGAATTATCAACCCAGAGTACAAGAGAGAAGATCAGAGGAGAGGGCAGGGATAACAGGGCTGTGGTGAAGGAACAAAGAAGCCATCAGAGAGATGGAACAACTGGAAAACCTCAAGGAGTTGAAACTCTCAGGTAGTGCACTGGATTCAGGGAAGGGATTCAGACAGAGTTTTGAGATAAATCTATTCAAGCAGCTGGGCTTGGGGAGAGAGGAGACCAGTAGAAATTGAAATCTTCAACATTGCAGGACTTGAGGCAGTGGTCATCTTTACTAACATGCAACTCAGACTTTGTCTACACTACCACTTTTGTCAAAACTTTTGTTGGTCCAGGGTGTGGGGAAAAAAACAACAAAAGCATTACGTGAGTGGGAAACACTTGTTGGGGGTGGTTTGATGATGTTGGTAGGAGAACAAAAAGAAAAGGAGGACTTGTGGCACCTTAGAGACTAACCAATTTATTTGAGCATAAGCTTCCGTGAGCTACAGCTCACTTCATCGGATGAATGAACATGGCTGTTACTCTGAAACTTGTTAGGAGAGGTCTCTCCCATAGGCCTAGAGCAGCCATGCGGGAGACCTTACAGCGGTGCATCTTCAGCGGTACAGCTGTGCCGCTGTAAGGTCTCCAGTGTAGACATAACCTGCTCCCTCTGACTGACAGGTTATTACAAACTTTTTTGCAGAAATTTGAAGAGCCTTGAGTACAGCAAAAGAGCAAAATATTCAAAGTGTAAAAGTTTCACCTTAGAAGAAAAAAGTAAAGTGAATCCTTCCAAGAATTCCTAAGAGATGTAAGGTTTCAGAGTAACAGCCGTGTTAGTCTGTATTCGCAAAAAGAAAAGGAGTACTTGTGGCACCTTAGAGACTAACCAATTTATTTGAGCATGAGCTTTCGTGAGCTACAGCTCACTTCATCGGATGCATACCGTGGAAACTGCAGCAGACTTTATATACACACAGAGAATATGAAACAATACCTCCTCCCACCCCACTGTCCTGCTGGTAATAGCTTATCTAAAGTGATCATCAAGTTGGGCCATTTCCAGCACAAATCCAGGTTTTCTCACCCTCCACCCCCCCACACAAATTCACTCTCCTGATGGTGATAGCCCATCCAAAGTGACAACTCTCTACACAATGTGCATGATAATCAAGTTGGGCCATTTCCTGCACAAATCCAGGTTCTCTCACCCCCTCACCCCCCTCCCAAAAACCACACACACAAACTCACTCTCCTGCTGGTAATAGCTCATCCAAAGTGACCACTCTCCCTACAATGTGCATGATAATCAAGGTGGGCCATTTCCAGCACAAATCCAGGTTTTCTCACCCCCCCACCCCCATACACACACAAACTCACTCTCCTGCTGGTAATAGCTCATCCAAACTGACCACTCTCCAAGTTTAAATCCAAGTTAAACCAGAACATCTGGGGGGGGGGTAGGAAAAAACAAGGGGAAATAGGCTACCTTGCATAATGACTTAGCCACTCCCAGTCTCTATTTAAGCCTAAATTAATAGTATCCAATTTGCAAATGAATTCCAATTCAGCAGTTTCTCACTGGAGTCTGGATTTGAAGTTTTTTTGTTTTAAGATAGCGACCTTCATGTCTGTGATTGCGTGACCAGAGAGATTGAAGTGTTCTGCGACTGGTTTATGAATGTTATAATCCTTGACATCTGATTTGTGTCCATTTATTCTTTTACGTAGAGACTGTCCAGTTTGACCAATGTACATGGCAGAGGGGCATTGCTGGCACATGATGGCATATATCACATTGGTGGATGTGCAGGTGAACGAGCCTCTGATAGTGTGGCTGATGTTATTAGGCCCTGTGATGGTGTCCCCTGAATAGATATGTGAGGACAGTTGGCAACGGGCTTTGTTGCAAGGATAAGTTCCTGGGTTAGTGGTTCTGTTGTGTGGTATGTGGTTGCTGGTGAGTATTTGCTTCAGGTTGGGGGGCTGTCTGTAGGCAAGGACTGGCCTGTCTCCCAAGATCTGTGAGAGTGATGGGTCATCCTTCAGGATAGGTTGTAGATCCTTAATAATGCGTTGGAGGGGTTTTAGTTGGGGGCTGAAGGTGACGGCTAGTGGCGTTCTGTTATTTTCTTTGTTAGGCCTGTCCTGTAGTAGGTAACTTCTGGGAACTCTTCTGGCTCTATCAATCTGTTTCTTTACTTCCGCAGGTGGGTATTGTAGTTGTAAGAAAGCTTGACAGAGATCTTGTAGGTGTTTGTCTCTGTCTGAGGGGTTGGAGCAAATGCGGTTGTATAGCAGAGCTTGGCTGTAGACGATGGATCGTGTGGTGTGGTCAGGGATGTAAGTAGGTCAGAGATATAAGTAGGTCAACTGTCCCACTCTTTTTGGAACTTCCCTGGCTTTTGCACCACCCCAGTGAATTTGGCTAGCAAAAGGATATGAGTCCTTGCTCTCACTCCATTTACCCAGAGGTCTGCCTCACCTTGAGAAATCTAATTCTTTTTTGAACCCTGTTATAGGACGGGCCTTCAAAACATCCTCTGGCAAGGAGTTCCACAGTTGACTGTGTTGTGTGAAGAAATACTTCCCTTTATTTGTTTTAAACCTGCTGATAACAAGAAAGATCAGAACATGCAAAGGCACCTTATTTTTGTTTCTAGTCTGTTTAGGTTCAGTAAAGAATAGAGAAAACTGTGCATAATAGAGAGATTTACCAGCATTACATTATATACAAAAAACATTAAAAATTAATAGAACATTTAACATCCCATGTCCACTTCTTTATACTAAACATGATAATATTCATTAAAACACAACTTAGAACCAATAATGGAATCATCTCAAGTTTAACAGTACACCCCTTGTAGTTCTCTGGGACCTTCTTAAGAGTGGTGGATTGTTACCCATATTTTCTATTCCCCTGTCTTGGGTAACACCAGGTCAGTTTGAAGGATCTGGCCATTTTTGCAGGGTTTGAGTTTATCCCATGGGTTTCAGTCTCTATGCCTCTATGAGCCCTGATCAGACTAAAAGCCCAATATTTTAGTGGGTCTCACCTTTGGGATAGGCAGTTTGTGTTTGTGCTAGGTTTGTGAATTGTGCTTGTCTTTGCGATAAGCTGTATCATTCCTCTGTCTAATGTTAACAACAGTGCATCTGTAAAATGTTTTGGCTTCACACATACATCCTTAGGATCACAGTCCTCCTCATTTTCACTGGCTTAATGGAAGTGGCCTAAGAAAAGCAAAGAGGACCTTCTGCATGAAGTTCTGCGGCAGTCGCTTGCTGAATAGAAAAAAAATGCATGAGTGAGGGGAGAGCAAAAGGAGGGTATGCACCAAGAGAGCACAGCTGGCTGGCGAGAACCTGTGGAGCACCAAGCAGACTCGATTCAGGCGCACCTAACACTGTATACGGAGCAGCTCCGCCCCCGCCTCCTCGCCCCTGCAGTTCTTGTCCCAAAACTCTTTCCCCTGTGCCCCTATGTCACCTCCAACAGAGTCTGGCCACCATCCTGTTTCATATCACCACCAGCTGCCTCCAACATCTCCACCTTCACCGTCCAGCCCTGCAGACTCCAACCGTTACCCACTTCACTCAACCTCCACTCACACGCAGTTCAGCTGGGATCAAGTGTAACACCCATTGCATGGCACTCCAGACAGCAAGGCTGCATATGACACCTGTATATACACAAATCTGTAATGATTCCGGACCCCCCACCACATCCCTCCACTCTTCCCCCCCACTTCGCAGATGTGTGTCTCGCTAACTTGTTTTTTAATATTAATAAATGCATTGTTTTGGTTTGAAAGCATTCTTTATTGCATTAAGTGAAAGCAAGCATAGCCCAGAAAAGCAGCAGGCATGGCTCGACAGTGCATCCTATGGAGCAATCACAGACGCCTAATAGCCCTGGGACCACTGCACTCACGTGCATGGCACCAAACATTACTTGCTTTCAGCAACAAATTGCTGCCTCAAGGTATCTCTGATCCTCACGGCCCTGAGCTGGGCCCCTCTAATAGCCCTGGTCTCTGGCTGTTCAAATTCAGCCTCCAGGTGCTGAGCCTCAGTGGTCTATGCCTGAGTGAAGCTTTCACCCTTCGCTTCACAAATATTATGCAGGGTAAAGCATGCGGATATAAACATAGGGATGCTATCATCGGTCAGATCCAGCTTCCCATACAGACTTCACCAGCGGGCTTTTAAAATAGCCAAAAGCACACTCAACAGTCATTCTGCACCGGCTCAACCTGTTGTTTAGCTGCTCCTTTCTACTGTCAAGGCTTCCCATGTATGGATTCATGACCCACGGCATCCAGGGGTAGACAGGGTCTATCAGGATCACAATGGGCATTTCAGCTTTCCTTACTGTGATCTTCTTATCCGGGAAAATAGGTCTCAGCTTGCAGCTTCCTGAACAGGCCTGTGTTCCGAAAGATTCTTCCTTCATGCACCTTTCTGGACCAGCCTGCATTAATGTCCACGAAACACCCATTGTGATCCACAAGCTCTTGGAGAACCATCAAGAAATACCCCTTCCTATTAATGTACTTGGAGACTTGGTGGTCTGGTGTCAGAATTGGAATTTGCGTGCCATCTATCCCCTCTCCGCAGTTAGGGAAACCAATTTGGGCAAAGCCATCCACAGTGTCACATATGTTGCCCAGAGTCATTTTTTTTTCTGAGAAGGATGTGATTAATGGCCCTGAAAACTTGCATCAACACGAATCCAACGATCAACTTGGTTAGCCAACAGTAGGCAGCTATCTGGAATAGCCAGCTTCCACAGTGCAATCGCCATGCGCTTCTCCATCATCTGCTCTCCTTCTCATGTCCTTGAGCCACAGGGTGGGGGCGAGTTCATCACACAGTCCCATGCAAGTGCCTTTTCTCATACAAAAGTTCTGCAGCCATTGATCATCATCCCAGACTTGCATGATGATATCATCCCACCACTCAGTGCTTGTTTCCCGAGCCCCCAGACAGCTTTCTACTGTGGTCAGCACGTCCGTGAATGCCACAAGCAATCTTGTGTTGTCTCTACTAGGCATGTCAACAGCTTCTTCGGACTCCTCACTCTCACTTTGCCGGTTAAGGAGCAGCTGGGCTGCCATTCGTGACGTGCTAGTGAGAGCCATCAGCATATTTATCAACAGTTCGGGATCCGTTCCCGCAGACCGAAAAGGAGGCCAGACCGTGCAGTACAAAAACTGTTGAAAGATGGCGCCAAATGTGGATGGAAGGGAAAGGACGGCTGGGGTGCGAACCGATGCACGATGGGGCACTGGGACAGGAGCCAGTTTGCCCTGCGACCCCCCGCACCCTTCCCACAAAGCTTGGCGGCTGAAGGGGAAGGGGTGCTCTGCGGGAGCTGCCCAGAGTGCACCACTCCGAATGCCGCTGCAAGTGCCGGAGGTCCGGCCGTTCCATTGCGCTGGCAGCTGACAGTGTGAACACACAGCAGAGCGATCCCTGAAGCGCTCTCTGAGGGGGGGTTAACTCCCAGATCGTTACATCTGCAAGTGTGGACATAGCCTAAGTCTGTTCCCCTGAAGCAACCACAGTGACTGTGATGCATTGGCAGGTTTCTCAGTGGGAGCGGAAGTGGAGTCCCGGAGTTCCCACCTCACAGAAGTAGGGATCTCACAAAATCCAGCTAGTTCTGAAAACCTCGGATTCACCTTGAGAGGATGGCAATGGCTCAGGCTCCCTCTTCCAGCCTTTCCTCTGCATCCCACCCAACGAACAATCCCTGAAAGAGCTGGAGTCCATTTCCCTCTTGGTGTGACAGAGAGACTGTGGTTACAGCTGGGAAGTCAGGTCCTCTGGGTTCTGTCTGGAATCATGTCTCTCATTCTGTGTGTGTGACCTTGGCCAGCTCATATCTCCCTGTGCCTCAGTTTACCTCTCTGTATATTGCGGAGATTTTCATAATGACTTTCCTTTGCTAGCTGTTTTGAAGATCCTTCAATGAAGGGTGCTGCACATTGTGATGATAGTGAGGAGATTTATTGATCTCCGATCCCATAGCGACAGCCCCATATGTCTGCAAAAAATGCTCTTGTCTCCCCTCAGTCATCTTTCTCCAGATCTGTCAGTCTCCTATCTACCCATCCATCCTGGGAATTTACAGGGTACCAGAGCCTATGGACATCTAGGCATTACCCATTATTTTCTTTCTAATCAAATACACAAATTTCTTTCTACACAAATACACAAAGCACCCAATTCCTCTCTGACTCAGCCCAGAGCCCAGGACTTCTCATCTCCCTTTGGAAAGGTTCCTTAATTAGTGTTTACTTCTAAAGCTGGATAATTAGCACAGAAGCAGAGATATGCTTGTCTACAACCTGTTTACGTTCAGATGCTCCCTTCTCCTTTAGAGGCTGAGAGACCCCCCCCCGGGATTACAAAGAGCTACATTATAAACTGTAAACACTCCTGTGTCAGCTCTCGGCGTGGGATGTTGCTGAAGATGCTGGGTTGAGAGAGCTGTTGGTCACGGATACCTGAGGGGGATTCCTAGGGAAGACGCTTCCGTCTCAGAATTCACAGGTACCCATCTCTTGCTGAGAAGCTCACTTGATTGACAAACCCTGTGCAACGTGGGTGTGGAGGGATAGAGAATAGGTCTGTGGTCCCTTCCACTCTGCACAACAATGACACATCCCAGGGACCTTGCCATAAGTGATGAGTTTGCTAAAGATTCACTAGCCAAAATCTCACTTATTTCTGTGCACCCCTGCTCATCCCGCCTAATGGCCTCCAGCCCCAAGGTGGTGCACTTCAGTGGCACAGTGAATCCTTCAGGACTGAAGATGTTATTAGCTGTGCAATACAAGGCCAAATTTTGAGACCACGACCAGTGCTGTGCTCAGGCCCCAGTGAAGCAAAACTCCCCTTGGAGAAAGAACCGAGAACAGACGTCAGGAGCCAACTGTGTGTTAGCGCACAGACACGGTCACCCCCTCCTCTTGCATTTCAATGCTACGTCTGTTAATGGGGCGGGGGATAGAGGCTGTTACCTGACTTTTAGCTGCTGAAATGCTTGGAGGCTCTAAAGTTGCTCAAAAGAACAATAATGAGAATTTTTCAACATGGGTAACACATACTTTCTCCAAGCTTCATTCGAGAAGTCGACTGAACTGTTATGCATGAAACTTTCAGAAAAAAAGCAGACACCCAGCATTTGAAATCTCAGTCCAAACACCTAAAAATTTGGCAAACTTATAAGCAACTGCAAGTGAGGTCTTCTAATGGAAGGTGGCAGACAGCCTTAACTACAGGCCACACCTACAATGCCACACCTACAACGGCCAATCCATTTGTCAATCCCATTCTTCTATGCTTTTCCCTCCAGTAATGTTGGTAGCAAGGAGTTCTACAGGCCAAATATGAATTATGTTGGCAATTTTCTTTTCTCTGTGTTATATGCTCAGATTTTCAATTTAACTAAATGTTCCATTGTTCACATTAAATATAAATGCCTCATATAATTTCTTTATCAATAGATCCATAGGGTTTAAGTGGGACCATTTGATCCTTCAGTCTGACCTCCTTAAAACACAGGCCCATTAATTACAACTCAGTTACCTCTGTATTGAGCCAAAATCTTGTGTGTGACTAAGGCCTGGTCTACACTAGGATTTTACATCACAGAATGATAGAGCCACAGAGTTATAAGGGAAAGCAAAGGACAGCTAGTCTAAGCCCCTGACAAGATCCAGGATTTGTTTTGTCTTAGTCATCTAAGATGACAGCTATTCACACATCTTTAGAAAACTTCCTCAGAAAGAGCTTCCATGACTTCCCTGGGAGTCTGTTCCATTGGCCTCCTGTACTTCAAGTTAGGAAGATTTTCCTGACATTTTATTTACATCTGCTATTCTGGAATTGGAATCCATTGCCTCTTCTCCTGCCCCTCTCTGGTGAGACAGAATAACTTTCCTCCATCTTTTTATGGAAGTGTTTCAAGTATTTGAAGACCACAATCATGTCACCCATTAGTCTCCTTTATCCAAATAAACATACTGGTGCCTTCAGCTTGCACATACAGCTTCCTTTGCATCCCTTGCATAACATTTATCACTTGCCTATGGATCCTTTCCAGTTTCTCTAAATCCTTTCTACATATTAGTGAACAAAATTGGACACATTTCTCCAACTGAGACCTAACACGCACCGAGGAATACCATCACGAGGAATGTGATTTGCATGTTATACTTCTGCTAATATAACCTAACATTGTATTTGCCTATTTTTAAACAGCAAAAAAATCCACACCCCAGAGCGATGTAGCTATATCATAGAATCATAGAATAATAGAACCATACAACTGGTAGGACAAGAACCACCTATACAATCCCTAAACAGGTATTTGTTTAAGCTGCTCTTGCTGCAATTTAATTCCATTGCTTCTTGACCTATCATCAGAGGTTAAAGAGAATATTTTTTTCTCCCTCCTTATAACAACCTTTTAGGTATTTCAAAACTGTTATCATGTTCCTGCTCAGTCTTCTCTTTTTCAGACTAAACAAACCTAGTTTTTTCAGTCTTCCCTCATAAATCATGTTTTCAAGACCCTTAATCATCCTTTTCTCCAGTTTTTCCAGATCATTTTCAATTTTTATTGTATTCTCCAAAGGACTTGCAACCCATCCCAACTTGATATCATCTGCAAACTTAATAAGTGTACTCTCTATGCTATGATCTAAATCGTTCATGAAGATAATGGAAAGAACCGGACCCAGAACTGATCCATGTGGTACCCTACCAGTTATGCCCTTCCAGCATCACTGTGAACCATTTATAACTACTCTCTGGGAGCACTTTCCAACCAGTTATTCAGCCACCTTATAGTAGCTCCATCTAGGTTGTATTTCCCTAGTCTCTTAATGAGAAGGTCATGCGAGACTGTATCAAAAGCCTCACTAATGTGTAAAAATACTATATCTACTGCTTCCTCTCATCCACAAGGCTTGTTACCCTGTCAAAGAAAGCTATCAGGATGGTTTGACATGTTTTGTACTTGACAAATCCATGCTGACTATCACTTATCACCTTATTATCTTCTAGGCATTTACAAATTGATTCCTTAATTATTTGCTCCATTATCTTACCTGGTACAGAAGTTAAGCTGATTGGTCTGTAATTACCTGGATTGCCCTTTTTCCCCTTTTTATAGATAGGCGTATGTGCTCTTTCCCAGTCTTCCATGACTTTTCAAAGATAATAGCTAATGGCTAAAATATCACTTCAGTCAGTTCCTTCAGTTTATTGAAGGATGCATTTCATCAGGACTTGAAGACATCTAACTTGTCCAAGAAAATTTTAACTGTTTCTTTCCCTATTTTAACATCTGAACCTACCCCGTTTTCACTGGCATTTTCCAGGTTAAGTGTCCAAAGACCACCAACCTTTTTGGTTAAAACAGAAACAAAGAATTCATTAAGCACTGTCATAACCATAAAGGGAAGGGTAACCACCTTTCTGTATACAGTGCTAAAAAATCCTTCCTGGCCAGAGCCAAAGTCCTTTTACCTGTAAAGAGTTAAGAAGCTCAGGTAACCTGGCTTGCACCTGACCCAAAATCACCAATGAAGGGACAAAATACTTTCAAATACTGGAGGCGGGGGGAAAGGGTTTTTGTCTGTCTGTGTGTCTGTGTGATACCTTTGCCGGGAACAGATCAAGGATGCAAGACCTCCAACTCCTGTAAAGTTAGTAAGTAATCTAGCGAGAAAATGCGTTAGGTTTTCTTTGTTTTAGCTTGTGAAATTCACTGTGCTGGAGGAAATGTGTATTCCTGTTTTTGTGTCTTTTTGTTACTTAAGGTTTTGCCTAGAGGGATTCTCTATGGTTTGAATCTGACTGCCTGTAAGATCATCTTCCATTCTGATCTTACAGAGTTGTTCTCTAATCTTTTTTTGTTCTTCTAATAAAGTTCTGTTTTTTAAGAATCTGATTGGGTTTTTTGGGTGTTAAAATCCAAGGCTGGTCTGTGCTCATCTTGATTGTCATCCTTGCTTGATTTCTATGATTTGCTTACTATTTCACTGATTTTAATAAAAAGCCTTTTTGACTATATCTGTCTCTGTGTGAGCTTCCTGTCATACCCCCGAGAGTGATAGCCCTGAGGGTCCCTTGTATATTCTGTTGAGTCTGATTTGGGACAAGAACTTTATCTTCTGATCAAACAGATTGGCGAGCCTAAACCCATACTAATTAATATTAATAAGTAATTATTATGATTAGATAATTAAAGTTAATTAAAATAAACTTAAATTAAGTTGATAAATTAAATCAACAGTGCTAACACACCCCAGATCAGGCTACACGGCTAGTTATCTTAGGTGCAAGAACGCAAGAAGCTTGGGAAACAAGGAGAAAGAATTGGAAGTCCTGGCACAATCAAGGAACTATGATGTGATTGGAATAACAGAGACTTTGTGGGGCAGTTCACATGACTTGAGCACTTTCATGGATGGGAATAAACTGTTCAGGAAGGTCAGGTACAGGAGGAAAGGTGGAGGAGTTGCAGTTTGGAAAAGGGATAACTGTGGGGGATATGATGGAAATTCTATAAAACCATGAATGGGGTGGAAAAATTAAATAAGGAAAAGTTATTTACTCCTTCACATAACACAAAAACCTGTGGTCACTCAATGAAATTAATAGGCAGCAGATTTAAAACTTAACCCAAAGACTCTCAGCAGGCTTTTCTCAAGTTTCATAATATAGCTCTGAGCCATCATACAGGTCTCTTACACACAATAAGAACAGGAGGACTTGTGGCACCGTAGAGACTAACAAATTTATTAGAGCACAAGCTTTTGAGAGCTACAGCCCACTTCATAGAATAGAACATATATATATGTTGCGGACGATACTAAACTGGGAGGAGTGGTAGATATGCTGGAGGGGAGGGATAGGATACAGAAGGACCTAGACAAATTGGAGGATTGGGCCAAAAGAAATCTGATGAGGTTCAATAAGGATAAGTGCAGGGTCCTGCACTTAGGACGGAAGAATCCAATGCACCGCTACAGACTAGGGACCGAGTGGCTAGGCAGCAGTTCTGCGGAAAAGGACCTAGGGGTGACAGTGGACGAGAAGCTGGATATGAGTCAGCAGTGTGCCCTTGTTGCCAAGAAGGCCAATGGCATTTTGGGATGTATACGTAGGGGCATAGCGAGCAGATCGAGGGACGTGATCGTCCCCCTCTATTTGACATTGGTGAGGCCTCATCTGGAATACTGTGTCCAGTTTTGGGCCCCACACTACAAGAAGGATGTGGATAAATTGGAGAGAGTCCAGCGAAGGGCAACAAAAATGATTAGGGGTCTAGAACACATGACTTATGAGGAGAGGCTGAGGGAGCTGGGATTGTTTAGCCTGCAGAAGAGAAGAATGAGGGGGGATTTGATAGCTGCTTTCAACTACCTGAAGGGGGGTTCCAAAGAGGATGGCTCTAGACTGTTCTCAATGGTAGCAGATGACAGAACGAGGAGTAATGGTCTCAAGTTGCAGTGGGGGAGGTTTAGATTGGATATTAGGAAAAACTTTTTCACTAGGAGGGTGGTGAAACACTGGAATGTGTTGCCTAGGGAGGTGGTGGAATCTCCTTCCTTGGAAGTTTTTAAGGTCAGGCTTGACAAAGCCCTGGCTGGGATGATTTAACTGGGAATTGGTCCTGCTTCGAGCAGGGGGTTGGACTAGATGACCTTCAGGGGTCCCTTCCAACCCTGATATTCTATGATTCTATTATATATATATATATATATATATATATATATGTATATAATGACAGAAAATATCATATTCCTTCTATATAAATCCATACTACGCCCACATCTTTAATATTAAATGCAGATGTGGTTGTCCCATTTCAAAAAAGATGTAGTAGAACTGGAAAAAGTTCAGAAAAGTACAACAAAAATGATTAGGGGTATGGAATGGCTTCCATATGAGGAGAGATTAATAAGACTGGGAATTTTCAGTTTGGAAAAGAGTCGGCTAAGGGGAGCTATGACTGAGGTGTATAAAATCATGACTGTTGTTGAGAGAGTAGACTGAGCTCTGTGACGAGCTGGCTGGTGACAGGGTGCTGGGCCCTGTTCCCTAAATCACTTACTGGATAGTCAGAAAGACTTTAAAGGAGAGTAGAAAAATATGGACCCTGGACTTCAGAAAAGTCTTAAACATAAAAAAGAAGCTTACAAGAAGTGGAAGGTTGGACATATGACCAGGGAAGAGTATAAAAATATTGCTCGGGCATGTAGGAATGAAATCAGGAGGGCCAAATCGCAGCTGGAGCTGCAGCTAGCGAGGGATGTCAAGAGTAACAAGAACGGTTTCTTCAGGTATGTTGGCAACAAGAAGAAAGCCAAGGAAAGTGTGGACCCCTTACTGAATGAGGGAGGCAACCTAGTGACAGAGGATGTGGAAAAAGCTAATGTACTCAATGCTTTTTTTGCCTCTGTTTTCACTAACAAGGTCAGCTCCCAGACTGCTACTCTGGGCATCACAAAATGGGGAAGAGATGGCCAGCCCTCTGTGGAGATAGAGGTGGTTAGGGACTATTTAGAAAAGCTGGACGTGCACAAGTCCATGGGGCCGGACGAGTTGCATCCGAGAGTGCTGAAGGAATTGGCGGCTGTGATTGCAGAGCCATTGGCCATTATCTTTGAAAACTCGTGGCGAACCGGGGAAGTCCCGGATGACTGGAAAAAGGCTAAGGTAGTGCCAATCTTTAAAAAAGGGAAGAAGGAGGATCCTGGGAACTACAGGCCAGTCAGCCTCACCTCAGTCCCTGGAAAAATCATGGAGCAGGTCCTCAAAGAATCAATCTTGAAGTACTTGCATGAGAGGAAAGTGATCAGGAACAGCCAGCATGGATTCACCAAGGGAAGGTCATGCCTGACTAATCTAATCACCTTTTATGATGAGATTACTGGTTCTGTGGATGAAGGGAAAGCAGTGGATGTATTGTTTCTTGACTTTAGCAAAGCTTTTGACACGGTCTCCCACAGTATTCTTGTCAGCAAGTTAAGGAAGTATGGGCTGGATGAATGCACTATAGGGTGGGTAGAAAGCTGGCTAGATTGTCGGGCTCAATGGGTAGTGATCAATGGCTCCATGTCTAGTTGGCAGCCGGTGTCAAGTGGAGTGCCCCAGGGGTCGGTCCTGGGGCCGGTTTTGTTCAATATCTTCATAAATGATCTGGAGGATGGTGTGGATTGCACTCTCAGCAAATTTGCGGACGATACTAAACTGGGAGGAGTGGTAGATACGCTGGAGGGGAGGGATAGGATACAGAAGGACCTAGACAAATTGGAGGATTGGCCCAAAAGAAATCTGATGAGGTTCAATAAGGATAAGTGCAGGGTCCTGCACTTAGGATGGAAGAATCCAATGCACCGCTACAGACTAGGGACCGAATGGCTAGGCAGCAGTTCTGCGGAAAAGGACCTAGGGGTGACAGTGGACGAGAAGCTGGATATGAGTCAGCAGTGTGCCCTTGTTGCCAAGAAGGCCAATGGCATTTTAGGATGTATACGTAGGGGCATAGCGAGCAGATCGAGGGACGTGATCGTCCCCCTCTATTCGACATTGGTGAGGCCTCATCTGGAGTACTGTGTCCAGTTTTGGGCCCCACACTACAAGAAGGATGTGGATAAATTGGAGAGAGTCCAGCGAAGGGCAACAAAAATGATTAGGGGTCTAGAACACATGACTTATGAGGAGAGGCTGAGGGAGCTGGGATTGTTTAGCCTGCAGAAGAGAAGAATGAGGGGGGATTTGATAGCTGCTTTCAACTACCTGAAAGGGGGTTCCAAAGAGGATGGCTCTAGACTGTTCTCAATGGTAGCAGATGACAGAACGAGGAGTAATGGTCTCAAGTTGCAGTGGGGGAGGTTTAGATTGGATATTAGGAAAAACTTTTTCACTAAGAGGGTGGTGAAACACTGGAATGCGTTGCCTAGGGAGGTGGTGGAATCTCCTTCCTTGGAAGTTTTTAAGGTCAGGCTTGACAAAGCCCTGGCTGGGATGATTTAACTGGGAATTGGTCCTGCTTCAAGCAGGGGGTTGGACTAGATGACCTTCAGGGGTCCCTTCCAACCCTGATATTCTATGATTCTAGGGCCTGGCTACACTAGCGAGATAGAGCACATTAAAGCAGCCTGGGCTCCCTAACTCATGAAGCATCCACACTGGAAAGGCATGCAGAGCGCCCGGACTCCGCAGCTGGAGCGCTCCTGATAATCGACCTCTTCGAGAAGCATAACGCTTGGTGAGCCCTGGCTGGAGCGCCATGGCGCCGGTGTGGACACCCTTGTCTATTAATGCACACTGATCGGCCTCCAGAAGTGTCCCACAATGCCTGTTCTAGCCACTCTGGTCATCACTTTGAACTCTACTGCCCTGCCCTCAGAAGACCAACCATCAGACCCGCCCTTTACATGCTCTGGGAATTTTGAAAATCCCCTTCCGGCTTGCTCAGCCAGGAGTGGAATGATTGAGCGAATCTTTCCAGGTGACCATGCCGCCACGTGCCAGGTGATCCCCAGTATGGATCGGTGGCAAGGTGCTGGACCTTATCAGTGGTTGAGGGGAGGAAGCTGTCCAGTCCCAGCTGCGTTTCAGCTGTAGGAATTATGATACCTTTGGGCAGATATCAAGGGCCATGCTGGAAAGGGGCCATGACCGGGACGCACTGCAGTGCAGGGTTAAAGTGAAGGAGCTGCGGAATGCCTACTGCAAAGCCGGTGAGGCAAACAGCTGCTCCGGTGCTGCACCCCGCAACCTGCCATTTTCACAAAGAGCTGGATGCGATACTTAGGGGCGACCCCACCTCCACTCCGAGTATCACCATGGACACTTCCGAGCCTAGTTCAACAAGGCAGGAGGAGAAGAAGCAGCAGCAAAGCGGAAGCGAGGGTGCTGAGGCGGAGGAAGACACCCTGGCATCCCGAGATGCATGCAGCCAGGAGCTGTTCTCAAGCCAGGAAGAAGGTAGCCAGTCACGGCGGCCAGTGCTTGGAGAAGGACAAACACCAGAGAAGGCTCCCAGTAAGCGGCTTTTATTTTGGGAAGGAAGTTATTCCATGCAAGCTCTTGGGGCGAGGAGGGTTAGGGCTGCATGCAATAGGGCATTGATGTGCTCTCTCACATTGCGGTAATTGGCCTCAGTGATCTCTTCAAGGGTCTCATGCAGAAGCTGGGCAATGTGCTTATGCAGATTCCTTGGCAGAGCTACTATTGTCCTTGTCCCAGTCAGGCTAACATGTCCACGCCGCTGTGCCGTGAGGGGCCGGGGGACCATTGCTGCACACTGGCAAGCTGCATATGGGCCAGGGCAGAAGCCACATTGCAGTAGAAGACCCTCCCTTGCTTCCCAGGTCACCCTCAGCAGCGAGATCTCTTTCAGGACGAACTCCTGTGGAAAATGTGGGGACAGTGTTCAGTATAGGGCCCCCCTGAAGCTGTTGGCTCTCCTCAAGGCACTGAACCCCAGAGGACACTACAACCGTGAAACAATCAGTCCCCCTTTTCCCTGTGTTTAGTCACCATTTTGGTGCTCCCATGGGTTATGTGTGCTCGCTTTGGGATGGGCAATTTCTGCTATTGTGTACACTGTTCTTGTCTTTAAGTACGGATCAATCATTGCTCTGTCTGGTGTGAACAATGCTGCCTCTGTTAAGTGTTGCATTTTGGCTTTACAGATGCAACCTTGAGATCCCAGCAGTCCTGGTTGTCAATGGCTGAAAGACTCCGAAGAATCAGGAAGCGCCCGCGAAGAAGCAGAGAAGACATGCAGCAGTCCCTTAATGAAAATCAAAAAGTGCAGGGGTGGCGGGAGAGTGAAAGGAGGGTCCGCCAGCAGAATGCGGATTGCCGGCACCGAAGCACGGAGCGGCTGCTAAGCACCATGGAGCACCAAGAGGACTTGATACAGGGGCTCGTAGCCATACAGATGGAGCGCTACCGTGCCCGCCCCCGCCCTGCAGCCCTTGGCCCAAAACTCTTTCCCTTGTGCCCCCATGTCACCACCAACCCACTTTCCCCAACATCTGGGTTCTTACCACCAGCAGCTGCCTCCAACACCTGTAGCTTCACCACCCAGCCCGGCAAACTATGACCCTTGCCACTGCACTCAACCCCCATCACCAGGCATTTTAGCCAGCCAGAAGTGCAGCACTCATTGCATGGCACTCCAGACAGGAAGGCTGAGTATGAGAACAGGACACATGCAAATCTGTGATTGTCCCTTTCCCCACCCCACCCCCTTCCCTCATCCCAAACAGCACAGGTGTGTCATACCCTTTCTGTTATCCAAGCAGTTGTGTTTCTTTTCAATAAATGCATTTTTTGGCTTTGAAAACATTCTTTATTGTTGCATTAAGTAAAAGATACCGTAGCCCAGGAAAGCAACAAGCACTGCAAGTCAGCGCATCACACTTAGCAAACACAGATTCCTACTAACATTGGAACCACTGCACTTCACTCCTGTGCAAGGCACCAGACATTACTGGTAGCTTTTAGCCTCAAATTGCTCCCTCAAGGAAACCCTAATCCTTGCAGCCCAGCGCTGGGCCCCTCTAATAGCCCTGCTCTCTGGCTGTTCAAATTCAGCCTCCAGGTGTTGAACCTCTGACTTCCATGCCTGAGTGAATCTTTCACTCTTCCCTTCACAAATGTTATGGAGGGTACAGCACGCGGATATATCCGTGGGGATGCTGTCATCATCAAGATCCAGCTTTCCATACAGACAACGCCAGCAGCCCTCCCTTTAAACAGCCAAAAGCACACTCCACAGTCAATCTGCACCGACTCAGCTTGTTGCTGAACTGCTCCTTGTTGCTGTCAAGGCTCCCTGTGTAGGGTTTCATGAGCCATGGCATTAAAGGGTAAGCAGGGTCTCCAAGGATCACAATGGGCATTTCAATTTCCCCTACAGTGATCTTCTGGTCTGGGAAGAAAGTCCCAGCTTGCAGCTTCCTGAACAGGCCAGTGTTCCGAGAGATGTGTGCGTCATGCACCTTTCCGGGCCAGCCTGCGTTAATGTCCATGAAACACCCACAGTGATCCACAAGCACCTGGAGAATGATAAAAATACCCCTTCTGATTTACGTACTCAGAGGCTAAGTGGGCTGGTGCCAGAATTGGAATATGCATGCCATCTATCGCCCCTCCACAGTTAGGGAAACCCCTTTGTGCAAAGCCAGCCACAATGTCATGCACGTTACCCGGAGTCACGGTTCTTCTGAGCAGGAGGCGATTGATGGCCCTGCAAACTTGCATCAACACGATTCCAGCGGTTGACTTTCCCACTCCAAACTGGTTAGCGACTGATCAGTAGCTGTCTGGCTTTGCCAGCTTCCAGTTTGCAATAGCCATCTGCTTCTCCACTGGCAGGGCAGTTATCAATCTCATGTCCTTGCACCGCAGGGTGGGGGTGAGCTCAGCACACAGTCCCATGAAAGTGGCTTTTCTCATCCAAAAGTTCTGCGGCCACTGCTCGTCATCCCAGACTTGCATGATGATGTGATCCCACCACTCAGTGCTTGTTTCCCGAGCCCAGAAGCAGCGTTCCATGCTGGTGAGCATGTCTGTGAATGCCACAAGCCAATCTTGTATTGTATGCGTTAAGTAAGTCAACATCATTGTCGGACTCTCACTGTCAGTTTGTAGCTTAAGGAATAACTTGAATGCAATGTGTGATGTGCTGGCGAGACCCGTCAGCATACTCCTCAGCCGTTCGGGATCCATTCCCACAGACCAAAAAGGAAGACAGAGCGCGCAGTACAAAAAACGTTGAAAGATGGCACCAAATACTTACGGAAGCCCAAGGATTGCTGGGATGCGAAGCGATGCATCACAGGGCATTGGGACAGGACCCAGAAAGCTGCACATCCCCGCTCCCCTCCCGCGACCCGCAGGACCAGAATGGGAAGAGGTGCTCTGTGGGACAGCTGCCCATAATGCACCGCTCCCAATGCCGCTGCCCATGCCACAAATGTGGCCACGCCAGTTCGTTTGCAACTGACAGGCAGGATTGGAGCTGCAGCTAGCAAGGGATGCGAAGGGGAACAAGAAGGGTTTCTACAGGTATGTTAGCAACCAAAAGAAGGCCAGGGAAAGTGCGGGGCCCTGCCTGAATGAGGGAGGCAACCTAGTGACAGAGGATGTGGAAAAAGCTAGAGGACTCGATGCTTTTTTTGCCTCGGTCTTCACAGACAAGGTCAGTTCCCAGACTGCTGCCCAGTCCGTTCCCAGTCTCCTCCCCCCAGCACAGCAGTAACCGGACATTGCCAGATCCCTTTTTGATCGGACTTACCTGTCAAAAACTGGGTACCTGGCAACCCTAAATGACACCCAGACACAGAAGCCAAAAAAACGGCTCTCTGGGTTAAACCCAGATGGGTGGAAACCCTAGTAACTCACATTTGATTGTATGAACCATCTGTTTCCTTATGTCTTTGAGCTTTTCCTGTACACTTCACTCCCACTTCTTTTGCCCAGGGACAGGAGGCTGGGGCAGAGGCATCTGTCCTTAAACAGACTGGTCATTAGAGACTATCAGCCCTAACAAGATCTCACCTCGACAGAAGAAAGGAGTAACTGCATTCTAGGTAAAACCAGTTTTCTCCAGAGTCTGTGCACAGGGGTGGGCATGGAAGGAATGAAACCTCCCCAGAAGAGGGAATTAAAAGAGAGGATGGATTGGTTCAGTCCCTCAAAAACACAGAGACTGGATGAGTCAGAAGGAGCTGGGGGAGGAGCGAGGCACACAGGCGGCAGAGGGGAATCTCTGGTTGCAGGGCTCTGGCTGCAGCAGAGAGACAGATTCCGACTGGAGAAGAAGCCGTGAGCTGCAGGAGGTGGCCTCTGGAAACCCCAGAGGACTCTGACCAAATCCCAAAGAAAGCTCCAGGGTGGTGAGGACACAGAGACACTGAATGGCGTGCAGGTGTTGTATTGTGATGACCTGGATCTGGGTATCGTTTGTCCTGTCTCAGGTAGAGGAATTGTTTTAGCAGCCCTTTTGCAAGGCCTGGGTCCGTTTCCTTTAACAATCAAGTGTCCCGAAAGAGAGAAACTGGTAACAGAGTGGGCCCAAGGGGGAGCTCTGCTGAAGCAACTGGAGAGTCTGGGGGAGCCAGGCCAAAACTAGTCTCGGGGCCTTGGTGTGCAGCTCTGTGCTCCCAGATATGAGGTGCTAGAATGGAAGCTGCCCAACGAGAGTGAGCTTAGAAACCCAGAGCCAGAGAAGGCCTGAATTCTGCTCTGACTCAAAACCACATGTGTCCAGTGTGTGGGACCCAAACACAGCCACCTGGAGGGTGCGTAGCCACAAGAGCTTGAGCGGGGCTGTGATGGCAAACATGGAACTGCTACACAGATGCTAGGGGACTGTGAGTAGGAGAGTGGGGCTGGGCAGGGAGGTGTGCACAAGGTGTTCTCCTCACCCAAATATGGCTCCTCTGCCCTCCATGTTTACCCTAGTGCTCTGGTTCCAGGACTGATCCAGCCGGGCTCCCCTGAAGGAAAATGTTCCTGAAGCAGGGAGTACCAGTTTGGGGTCAGCGATCAGATTTCTCTTCTCCCTTGGGAAATGCTCCCCATAATGGAAGAAGCAGGAAGTCCCTGTTTTAGTGGGTTTCATCCCATCTCTCTCTCTCTCTCTCTCTCCTTGCATTTAAGTCTATTTCTCCCTTTCCTTTGTAACTCACCCCACATGCATCTGTAGCAAGGCGGTCACCCTGCTCCGGCCCTGAAAGGGTTAAAATTCAGCCCTTGGGGAGGGCTGGGGCTGAGAGCCAATAAGGGGAGGCTGACTACGGAAGCAGCCACAGCTGGGCCATGCCCCAATCAGGCCACAGCAGGTCCAACCCCACCTTGCCAATGGTGAGCGGCTTTTACCCTCCAATCTGCTGCGGGGAATGGGGGCTAGAAGACGACTGGCAGTAACCACAGAGGTGAGGTGGGTATAGAGGGTTGGGGGTTCCCTGGGGAGGGGAGACCCAGAGTGTGGGGGCATTGCCAGGGGGCAGTACAGCAGAAGAAGGGGTACTGGGGTCCAGGAGGGACATGGGGGCCAGTGACAGCAAGCCACCGGCCTGCAGAGGGCGCGCTGCAGCTGGCGAACAGCTAATTCCCTAGAAGAACCAGCAGGAGGTGCCGTGTAGGTGAGCCTCTCCTCGTTACAGCATCCCACCCTAGGTGCCAATTACAAACACTCAAGGGGCTGCTGACTTCGGTGGCAATTGCAGGTCTAGCACTGTGAATCGCTGCATCTGAGAGCTGATCTGGCTTGGCAAGAAGCAGTGCACATTAGTCTGGTTATTAATCCAGGTAAAATGAATTCCTTGGCCATTACCATCATCAAGCAGCCTGCAACTTCATACTTTAACCTGATTGGTATTAACCTCTCTGGAGGGATAGTTGAGCAGGTGGCAGCTTCATAGACAGAGCTGGAGGCTGCTCGAAAGAGGTGGTACTTGGAGAGCAGCAGCTGCTGCCCGGTTCCCTTCCATAGCCTTTGTGGGGATGTCATGGCATCAGTCTCCCTGCAAAGCTATGGAATCATAGAATATCAGGCTTGGAAGGGACCTCTGGAGGTCATCTAGTCCAAAGCAGGGCCAATCCCCAACGAAATCATTTCGGCCAGGGCTTTGTCAAGCCTGACCTTAAAAACTTCTAAGGAAGGAGATTCCATCACCTCTCTAGGTAACGCATTCCAGTGTTCCACCGCTCTACTAGTGAAAAAGTTTTTCCTAATATCCAGCCTAAATCTCCCCCGCTGCGACTTGAGACCATTACTCCTTGTTCTGTCATCCGCTACCACTGAGAACAGTCTAGATCCATCCTCTTTGGAACCCCCTTCAGGTAGTTGAAAGTAGCTATCAAGTTCACTCTCATTCTTCTCTTCTACAGACTAAATAACTCCAGTTCCCTCAGCCTCTCCTCATAACTCATGTGTTCCAGTCCCCTAATAATTTTTGTTGCCATCCGCTGGACTCTTTCCGATTTTTCCACATCCTTCTTGTAGTGTGGAGCCCAAAACTGGACACAGTACTCCAGATGAGGCCTCACCAGTGTCGAAAAGAGGGGAATGATCACATCCCTCAAACTGCTGGAAATGCCCCTGCTTATACATCCCAAAATGCCATTGGCCTTCTTGGCAACAAGGGCACACTGTTGACTCATATCCAGCTTCTCATCCACTGTAACCCCTAGGTCCTTTTCTGCAGAACGGCTGCCAAGCCATTCGGTCCCTAGTCTGTAGCGGTGCATTGGACTCTTCCGTCCTAAGTGAAGGACTCTGCACTTGTCCTTGTTGAACCTCATCAGATTTCTTTTGGACCAATCCTCCAATTTGTCTAGGTCCCTCTGTATCCTATCCCTCCCCTCCAGCGTATCTACCTCTCCTCCCAGTTTAGTGTCATCTGCAAACTTGCTGAGAGTGCAATCCACACCATCCTCCAGATCATTTATGAAGATATTGAACAAAAACGGCCCCAGGACCGACCCTTAGGGCACTCCACTAGATAACGGCTGCCAACTAGATATGGAGCCATTGATCACAACCCGTTGAGCCCAACAATCTAGCCAGCTTTCTACCCACCTTATAGTGCATCTATCCAGCCCATACTTCTTTAACTTGCTGACAAGAATACTGTCAAAAGCTTTGCTAAGTCAAGGAACAACACGTCCACTGCTTTCCCTTCATCCACAAAACCAGTTATCTCATCATAGAAGGCAATTAGATTAGTCAGGTATGACTTGCCCTTGGTGAATCCATGCTGACTGTTCCTGATCACTTTCCTCTCCTCTAAGTGCTTCAGAATTGATTCCTTGAGGATCTGCTCCATGATTTTTGCAGGGACTGAGGTGAGGCTGACTGGCCTGTAGTTCCCCGGATCCTCCTCCTTCACTTTTTAAAAGATGGGCACTACATTAGCCTTTTTCCAGTTGTCCGGGACTTCCCCCAATCGCCATGAGTTTTCAAAGATAATGGCCAATGGCTCTGCAGTCACATCCGCCAACTCCTTTAGCACTCTCGGATGCAGCACATCCAGCCCCATGGACTTGTCCTCGTCCAGCTTTTCTAAATAGTCCCGAACCACTTCTTTCTTCACAGAGGGCTGGTCACCTCCTCCCCGTGCTGTGCTGCCCAGTGCAGTAGTCTGGGAGCTGACCTTGTTCGTGAAGACAGAGGCAAAAAAAGCATTGAGTACATTAGCTTTTCCCACATCCTCTGTCACTAGGTTGCCTCTCTCATTCAGTAAGGGGCCCACACTTTCCTTGACTTTCTTCTTTTGCTAACATACCTGAAGAAACCCTCCTTGTTACTCTTAACATCTCTTGCTAGCTGCAACTCCAGGTGTGATTTGGCCTTCCTGATTTCACTCCTGCAAGCCCGAGCAATATTTTTATACTCATCCATGGTCATTTGTTCAATCTTCCACTTCTTGTAAGCTTCTTTTTTGTGTTTAAGATCAGCAAGGATTTCACTGTTAAGCCAAGCTGGTCTCCTGCCATATTTACTATTCTTTCTACACATTGGGATGGTTTGTCCCTATAACCTCAATAAGGATTGTTTTAAATAAAGCCAGCTCTCCTGGACTCTTTTCCCCCTCCTGTTATTCTCCCAGGGGATCTTGCCCATTAGTTCCCTGAGGGAGTCAAAGTCTGGTTTTCTGAAGTCCAGGGTCCGTATTCTGCTGCTTTCCTTTCTTCCTTGTGTCAGGATCCTGAACTCTACCATCTCATGATCACTGCCTCCCAGGTTCCCCTCCACTTTTGCTTTAGAACAATGGGTACCCCAACTTCAGAAGATGAAAGTGAAATGTGGGTGTTGAGGAAGCCTGAGGGACTCCGGCCTGACATTTTCAGTGCTTGTGGTCTCCAGCAGCTGGCCCATATCAAGGGGCAGCACAATGTCAGGAGTGAGGATATATTGAACCCACAGCAGCCCCCATCAGCTGTCTGTTTTGGCAGCTTTCTTGCTGGGGATACATTACTAGAGTAAGTGACCAGTCAATTCTGAAGTGGGCATACCAAGGAATGCCAATAAATGGCCAGCAATCACATGGCCCATGAGTCTATTTCCCTGTTGTCATGTGGCCACTTACAGAGAGGGAGTCAGTACTTATGGAAGGGAAGTCAGGATACTTGTTCCGTCAGTTATTCTCCATGTGACCTTGAACAAGTCATTTCTTCCTGTCCCTCAGTCTACTGAATAGTGAAATGGGGATGGTTCAGAGTGACATTCTTTTGCTAGGTGTTTTGAAGATTGCTCAATGAATGGTGCTACACAGCATGATGATAGTTACTGATGAGAAGTACTAATCATAGAATCATAGAATCATAGAATATCAGGGTTGGAAGGGACCCCTGAAGGTCATCTAGTCCAACCCCCTGCTCGAAGCAGGACCAATTCCCAGTTAAATCATCCCAGCCAGGGCTTTGTCAAGCCTGACCTTAAAAACTTCCAAGGAAGGAGATTCCACCACCTCCCTAGGCAACGCATTCCAGTGTTTCACCACCCTCTTAGTGAAAAAGTTTTTCCTAATATCCAATCTAAACCTCCCCCACTGCAACTTGATCTCTGAACCTTCGCGACAGCCCCATGTGATTGCTATAAATACTTATGTCTCCCCTTAGTCAACTTTCTCCAGATCTCTCTCTCTATTATCTACCAATCTTTCCTGAGAATTTACAGTATATCAGACCCTCTGGAGAGTTAGGTATTATCCCTAGTTTTCTTCTCCTCAACTATAATTTTTAAATATATACACACAAACGTACAGAGCAGCCAATTCCTCTCTGACTCAGCATGGAGCCAATGAGTTCCCATCTCCCTTTGGGAAGGTTCCTTAATTACTGTTTACTCCTAAAGCTGGATAATTAACACATAAGCAGAGACATGCTTGTCTACAGCCTGTTTACGTTCAGATTCTCCCTTCTCCTCTCGAGGCTGAGCAAACCCCACTGGGATTACACAGATCTATATTATAAACTACGCACACCCCTGTGTCGGCTCTTGGCATGGAATATTACTGAAGATGCTGGGTGGAGAGAGGTGTAGGACACGGCTACCTGAGGGGGATTTCTTGGAAGGGTGCTTCCATCCCAGAATTCACAGGTACCCATCTCTAGCTAAGTAGCTCACCTGATCTACAAGCCCCATGCAAGGTGGGTGTGGTGGGATAGAGAATACATCTGTGGTTCTTTCTGCTCTGCAGAACAATGAGAAATCCAAGGACCCTTGCCATCAGTGATGAGTTTGCTAAAGAATCACTGGCCAAAATGTCATTCTTTTCTGTGCACCCCTGCTCATCCCGCCTGATGGCCTCCAGCCCCAAGGTGGGGCATTTCAGTGGCACAGTGAATTCTTCAGGATGAAAGATATTATTAGATGTGCAATACAAGGCCAAATTCTGAGACCATGACCCGTGCTGTGCTCAGGCCCCAGAGAGGCAAAACTCCCCTTGGAGAAAGAACCGAGAACAGATGTCAGGAGCCAACTGTGTGTTAATGCACAGAAACTGTAACCCCGTCCTCTTGCATTTCAGGGCTCTGTCTGTTAATGGGGCAGAGGGACAGGGGCTCTTACCTGACTTTTATCTGCTGGAAAGCTTGGAGGTGTTAGGGCTCCTCACTCGAACAATAATGAGAATTTTTAACATGGGTAACACATACTTTCTCCTAGCTTCATTCCAGAAGTTGGATGACTTGTTATGTCTGAAGGTATCAAAAAATAATTGTGCTGGAAGCAGACAACCAGCATGGGAAATCTCAGTCCAAACACTTAAAAACTGGAAAACTCATAAGCAACTGAAAATGAGCTCTTCTAATGGAAGGTGTCAGACAGCCTTGACTATAGGTTATGCCACCAGCAATGGCCAATCCATTTGTGAATCCCGTTCTTCTATGCTCCTCTCTCCAATGATGTTGGCAGCAAGGAGTTCTTCAGGCCAAATATGAATTATGATAGTAATTATGTTTTCTCAATGTTATAAGTTCAGACTTTCAATTTAATTAAATGTTCCCTTGGTCATGTTACAAGACACACTAAATAGAAATACCTGATCTACTTTCTTTATCAATAGATCCATAGGGTTTAAGGTCAGAAGGGACCATTTGATCATCCAATCTGACCTCCAGGCCCATTAAATTTCACTCAATTACCTCTGTATTGAGCCAAAAGACTTGTGTGACTAAGACCTGGTTGACACTAGGATTTTATATCATAGATTGGTAGAGCCATTGAGATATAAGGGAACAAAAAAGACAGCTAGTATATCCTCCTGACATGATGCAGGATTTGTTTTGTCTTAGTCATCTAAGACTGATGGCTATTCACACCTCTCTGGAAAACCTGCACAGAAGGAGCTTCCATGACTTCCCCTGGAGTCTGTTCCATTGGCCTCCTGTTCTTAAAGTTAGGAAGATTTCCCTTAAACTTAATTTAAATTTGCTATGCTGGAATTTGAACCCATTGCCTCTTCTCCTGCACCTCTGTGGTAAGGCAGAATAAATTTATTCCAATTTTGATGGCAGCCTCTCAAGAATTGGAAGACCACTCTCATGTCCCCCATTAATCACCTCTTTTCCATATAAACATACAGATTCCTTCAGCTTGCTCATACAGTTTGTATTCCATTCTTTGCATAACATATGTTACTTGCCTATGGATCCTTTCCAGTTTCTCTATATCCTTTCTATACATTGGTGATCAAAACTGGACACATGACTCCAATTGAGACCTAACCAGCACCGAGTAGAGGAATAATATCACGTGCCATGACTTGTATGTTATACTTCTGCCAATATAACCTAACATTGCATTTGCCTTTTTTGAAACAGCAAAAAAATCCACACCTTAGAAAGATGTAGCTATATCATAGAATCATGGAACTGGAAGGGATCTCAAGAGGTCATCAAGTCCAGTCCCCTGCACTCCTGGCAGGACCAGCACCATCTAGAACATCCCTGACAGGTTTTTGTCTAACCTACTCCTAAAAATCTACAATGATGGACATTCCGCAACCTCCCTAGTTTCCCTAACCACCCTGACAGTCAGGAAGCTTTTCCGAATGTCCATCCTAAACCACACTTGCTGCAAGTTAATTCCGTTGCTTCTTGTCTTCTCTTCAGAAGTTAAGGAGAACACTTTTTCTCCCTCCATGTAACTCCTTTAAGGTATTTGAAAATTGTTATCATGTCCCTCCTCAGTCTTCTCTTTTTCAGACTAAACAAACCTAGCTCTTTCAGTCTTCCCTCAGAGGTCATGTTTTCAAGACCCTGAATCATCCTTTCCTCCAGTTTCTCCAGATCATTTTGAATGTTTATCGGATTCTCCAAAGGACTTGCAACCCCTCCCAACTTCGTATCATCTGGAAACTTAATAAGTTTACTCCATGCCATGAACAAAATAGTTGATGACATTCAAAAGAACTGGACCCAGAACTGATCCCTGTGGAACCCCACTTGTATGCCCTTCCAGCGTCACTGTGAAGCATTGATAACTACTCCCTGGGAGTGGTTTTCCATCCAGTTATGCACCCACCTTATAGTAGTTCCACCTAGGTTGTATTTTCCTCATTTCTTAATGAGAAGGTCATGTGAGACTGCATCAAAAGCCTTACTAAAGTCTAGATATGCCACATCTACTTCTTCCCCCCCCGCTCCCTCATTCACAGGTCTTGTCACCCTTTCAAACCCTATCAAGTTGGTTTGACATGTTTTGTTCTTGACAAATCCACGCTGACTATCACTTATCACCCTATGATCCTCAAGGTGTTTGCAAATTGATTCCTTAATTATTCAGTCCATTATATTTCCTGGTACAGAAGTTAAGCTGATCAGTCTGTAATTGCCTGGGTTGCCCTTTTTATAGATAGGCACAATATGTGCTCTTTTCCAGTCTTCCCGAATCTCCCCTGTCTTCCATGACTTTTCAAAGATAACAGCTACTGCCTCAGATATCTCCACAGTCAGTTCCCTCAGAGTACTCTTGGATGCATTTCGTGAGGCCATGGTGACTTTAAGTAACTTTTTAACTTATTCTTTCCCTATTTTAGCATCTGAACCTACCCCATTTTCACTAGTATTCTCTATTTTAGGTGTCCAAACACCACCAACCGTCTTGGTGAAAATAGAAACAAAGAAGTATGGGCAAAAGACCTATCTGGCTTCAAGATTAAACTCGATAAGCTTATGGAGGAGATGGTATGATGGGATAACATGATTTGGGCAATTAATTGATCTTTAAATATTCATGGTAAATAAACCCAGGGGACTGTGATGGGATGTTAGATAGGGTGGGAACTGAGTTACTACAGAGAATTCTTTCCTGGGTATCTGGCTGGTGAATCTTGCCCACATGCTCACGGTTCAGCTGATCATGATATTTGGGGTTGGGAAGGAATTTTCCTCCAGGACAGATTGGAAGAGGCCCTGGGGGTTTTTCGCCTTCCTCGGTAGCATGGGACACGGGTCACTTGCTAGAGGATTCTCTGCACCTTGAAGTCTTTAAACCATGATTTGAGGACTTCAATAGCTAAGACATAGGTGAGAGGTTTATCGCAGGAGTGGGTGGATGAGATTCTGTGGCCTGCGTTGTGCAGGAGGTCAGACTTGATGATCATATGGTCTGTTCTAACCTTAATATCTGTGAATGTAAGTCTTTAAGCACCGCTTCCATATCCACATGTTTTGTTGTTGTTTTCCTCTCTTGATGTAGTAACAGACCTACCAGTCATTGGTCTTCTGCTTCCTTCTAATGTGTATGTAAAATGTTTTCTTGTTACCCTTTATGTCTCTAGCTAGTTTGATCTTGTTTTGTGCCTTGGCCTATCTAATTTTGTACCTACATCCATGTGTTATTTGCTTATATTCCTGCTTTTAAATTTAACCTTGTTTCAACTTTTTGTAGGATCCTTTTTTGTTTTTTTTGATCATTCAAGATCTGCTCGTTAAGCCATTGTGGTTTCTTGCCATACTTCATGTCTTTCCTATCAAGTGAGATAGTTTGCTCTTGTGCCCTTAATAATGCCCCTCTGAGAAACTGCCAGCTCTCTTCTATTGTTTTTCCCCATAGACTTGCTTTCTGTGAGATCTTACCAACAAACTCCCTGAGTTTGCTAAAGTCTGCCTTCTTAAAATTCACTGTCTTTATTTTGCTATTTTCCTTCCTACCATTCTTTAGTATCATGAACTCTGTCATTTCGCGGTCACTTTCCCGCAAGCTGCCTTCCACTTACAAATTCTCAACTAGTTCCTCCAGAAAAGCCTCTCTCCTAGTAGCTTTCTCCAGCTTCTGGAACAAACAAATATCTCCAATACATTCCAAGATCTTGCTGGATAATCTGTGCCCTGGTGTAGACAGCATGAGATGAATTCTTCCATCGACCTAGCTACCACCTCTAGGGTATTACCCATGCTGATGGAAGAACTGCTTCCGTCTGTGTAAGTCGTGTCTATATGGAAGCACTATTGCCTCACCGATGTAGCATTTGAAGTGTAAACAACCTTTCAAGCAGAACTTCCAGAAAAACATCCAGTCTGGATCTGCCAACATGGGGAATTGGAGAATCCAACACTTCCCTTCTCAGTGTGTCCCAATGGTTAATCACCCTCAGTACTAAAGATTTGGCCCTAATTTTGGAGGTGGAATTTGCCTGGCTTCATCTTCCAGCCCTTCAGTCTTGCTGAGCCTTTCTCTGGTAGATTACAGAGCCCATTATTACCCAGGGTTTCCTCCCCATGAAAATCTCCACTTGGGCATCTTATTGATAAGTTAAGGAGATATACACCTTCAAGTCTAATGATCTAACTTTTTCTCTAACCTCTAAAAATTGTTTTGGCTCTTTTCTGCCCCCTCTCCAAGTTTTCAACATCTTTTTTCAAATGTGGACCCCAGAACTGGATGCAGTTTGTTTCACCAATGCCATGTGCAGAGGTAAAATCCTTCTCCTGCTCCAACTCACCACTCTGCTGTTTATGCATCTGAGGACCCCATCATCCCTTTATGCTATGGCATCACACTAGGAGATCATGATGAGTTGATTGTCCAAAATGTCCCCTAAATCCTTTTCAGGGTCCTTGCCTTCCATAATACAGTGCTGTAGTGTGGGGGTCTGGCCTGCATTCCCTGTTCCAAGAGGATCAATTTGCATGTGACTGTATTAAAACATTTTGTTTACATGAGAACCACTTTCCAAATTCTTCAGATCAATCACTATGCCTGCCATGGCTGCCTCATTGTGACCACTTTGCCAGTCTTTGGGTCATCCACAAAGTTTATCTGCAGTAATTTTTTTTTCCTTCCAGATCATAGAATCATAGAATATCAGGGTTGGAAGGGACCTCAGGAGGTTCTAGTCCAACTCCCTGCTCAAAGCAGGACCAATCCCCAACTAAATCATACCATCCAGGAATTTGTCAAGCCTGACCTTAAAAACCTCAAAGGAAGGAGATTCCACCACCTCCCTAGGTAATGCATTCCAGTGCTTCACCACCCTTCTAATAAATTTTTTTCCCCTAATATCCAACCTAAACCTCCCCCACTGCAATTTTGATGAAAATATTGAATTACCTTAGTCCTACATCTGATCCCTACAAAACTCCACTACAAAGAGCCCCATATACTGATGAAGGGCTATTGACAGCTTTCTGAGATCCATCAGTTAGCCAGTTTTCAGTCCATTATGCATGTTCTCTACTGATAAGTGTTAATTTTTTTTACTCAATATTTTCCCCTACTGAATCAAATGCCTCTGAGAAGTCAAGGTGAGTTGCATCTGCGTTGTTCCCCTGATCCAGCAAATGTGTACCCTTGATCAAGCAACGTGCACTTTCATAAAAGTATGAAATCAGGTTTATTTGACAAGATCTGTTTTACAAAAACCTTGTTGGTGACTGCCATTACTTACATTTCTAGACTTGTATTTGAATGAATCCCGTACCAGCTTTTCTATTTTTTCTTCACCTTGTCAGTTCTTTTATAAATAAACCTTTCCCTTTATTTTTTAATACTTTCCATTTAACACAGGAATTGACATAAAACTTTTCTAGGATTCCTCTTGTTGTTAATATACTTAATAACCTCCTTTTTGTGATCCATAGCCCTGCCAAACATGGAGTTTTCCTGCTGTTTTAATGTCCCTTATCAATTTCCATAACTTACCATTTCTATTCTTGGCCATCTATTTAACCTTTTTCCTCTTTGGTACATATTACTTCCCCTCCCCGCAATGGCTGCCTTCACTTTACCATTGAACTGGGTTTTTACCCAGAGTTGTTCACTTTGTTGACTGTGGAATCATGAATTTTCCACTATCGAATAAGCTGTTCTCAAAGAATCACCAATTTTCATTCATATTTTTGTGTCTAAATTTTTCCTCCATACAGTTTTGCTGATAATTTGCCTCAGCTTTTGGGAATTAGTCCTCTTGGAGCACTAAGTGTCTATAGTTGGGAACTGTGCGTTTGAATGTAAATCAAATTCATTTTTTTTTATTTTCCTCTCCTATATCACATGATCTCTTCTTTGTCTCTTCTGTCAAGTAAAGAGTCCCAGACTTTTCTATCTCTTTCCATATGGCAACTTCCCCTATTCTCAAAGCCTGTCTTGGAAATCCCTTTTATATATTTTATATTCTTAATAGAGCCTGGGTGACCAAAAGTGAACACACATCCCAAACACTTTATTCTCCATTCCATATCTTAGGGATCTCAGCATTGCTTTTATTTTGTCCACTGCTGCAAATGAGCAGGTGTTTCTCTTGAGCTGCTATCTATCAGGTCTTCTCCCTGAGGTATGATCTCGTTGGGATGTTTCTCCCAGCACATGTCTTCTGAAAAGTTTGTGTTTTTTCACTCTCAGATTTTGAGCAACTGGATGAATGGGGAACTCCCTTCAGTATGGACTCCCTATCCTGGCTCTCATTGCATTGAGGAACAATGACGGATAAACAGTATCCAGACTTGTGTTTCCTGCTGGTGTCTCTTAAGATTCACCACCACAAAGTGTAGGAATTATTAACGCAGGGAACACCACAAAATATGGAATTGGATGTAGTAGGATCATTGTTCATAGTTATTTCTCTGAGTAATTAAATATAATTTTTCAGTGCGTTCAGAGAGATTAATCTGCTTCTCCATGAGAACAGACTCCACTAGTACATGCGGTGTCTCGTATTAACGTTGTCTCTCCATTCAGGCATTTCTGCTGTGACCATCACCCGAGACCCTGGGAACACACAAAAAGTCAGAGGAACACGCAGTACATGGAGGAGACAGCCTTATGCCTCAGAGTTGAACACCTTCTCCCTTTCTCCATGTCAGAATCCAACACAACCCACTTCACTAACCCCTCCACCTTCATCCTGCTGGGCATTCCTAGCCTGGAGGCAGCTCATGTCTGGATCTCCATCCCCTTCTGTGCTATGTACACTGCAGCCGTGTTGTGGAACTTCACCATCCTGGTCATTGTGAAGAGGGAGCCGAGCCTCCACAGTCCCATGTTCTATTTCCTGTGCATGCTGGCCGTCACTGATCTGGTCATGTCCACATCCACCCTGCCCAAAATGCTGAGCATCTTCTGGTTCAATTCCAGGGAGATCAGTTTCAGTGCCTGCCTCACCCAGATGTACTTCGTTCACTGCTTCTCAGGGATGGAGTCTGGAATCCTCGTGGCCATGGCTTTGGATCGCTACGTGGCCATCTGCCATCCCCTGAGACATTCCATTATCCTGACGTACTCTGTTGTGGCCAAGATTGGCCTGGCCGTGGTGCTGCGCAGTGGCATATTCACATTACCCTATCCCTTCCTGGCGAGGCGGTGGCCATATTGCAGAACCAACATCATCCCCAACACCTATTGTGGGCACATAGGTGTGGTGAAGCTGGCCTGCACTGACATCAGCATCAGTAGTTCCTATGGCCTGTTTGATCTTTTCTCTGTGATTGGAGTAGATGTGTTTTCTATCAGTGTGTCTTATACTCAGATCCTCCGCGCCATCTTCCGCCTTTCAACAAAGGAAGCCAGGCTCAAAACTTTTGGGACCTGCATCTCTCATCTTTGTGCCATCTTTGCTTTGTACCTCCCAATTTTCTTCTTCTCTCTTACGCAGCGGTTTGGCCACAATGTGCCCCTTCATTTACGTGTTCTCATTACCAGTGTGTACCAGGTGATGCCCCCTGTGCTACACCCCATGATTTACGGGGTGAGGACCAAACAGATCCGGGGGAGGTTGCTCCAACTCTTTATGTATAAAGAGACCTAATATTTTCTCCTTGTGCTCTGGCTCTCAGATTGAGCTTTGTGCAGAGCCAGCTGGTGCATGGTGCTGGGGCCTCATCCCTGAATCACTTACTGGACAGAGAGAGACTATACCCTTTTCTTTCCTTACTGTGCTGTATCAATGTGATGATTTGGGGAATCAGTCTATGTATACTACACTGGGCTACCACCTGTCTAATTGCTCATAAGTGGATCCTTGATATTGCAATCTTCCCCCATCTCTTCTGTCAAGGCTCAAACCTGTTGTGTGTCCAGCCCCAGTAGGAGCCACCGGGGAAGGAAAGAACCAAGGCTGCCCCAGCTTTAGCAGCAGAAGAAACCCTCAGCTCAGGGTCTGCAAGCCCAAGCCACAGCCACAGAGCAGAGGCAGGAGCTGAGGGAGGAGGGGGCAGAGAAGCCCTATTCATTTTTTCTCCTCCATCTTCCATACTGCTTCTGCCCAGGAGTTGTATTATTTCCCCTCTCCTTGAAAGAACCTCAGAGGGCGTGTCATAAATATAAAGGGAAGGGTAAACCCCTTTAAAATCCCTCCTGGACAGAGGAAAAATCCTCTCACCTGTAAAGGGTTAAGAAGCTAAAGGTAACCTCGCTGCCACCTGACCAAAATGACCAATAAGGAGACAAGATACTTTCAAAAGCTGGGAGGAGGGAGAGAAACAAAGGGTCTGTGTCTGTCTGTGTGATGCTTTTGCCGGGGACAGAACAGTAATGGAGTCTTAGAACTTTTAGTAAGTAATCTAGCTAGGTATGTGGTAGATTATGGTTTCTTTAAATGCCTGAGAAAAGAGCTGTGCTAAATAGAATGACTATTCCTGTCTGTGTGTCTTTTTTGTAACTTAAGGTTTTGCCTAGAGGGATTCTCTATGTTTTGAATCTAATTACCCTGTAAGGTATCTACCATCCTGATTTTACAGAGGTGATTCCTTTACTTCTATTAAAAGTCTTCTTCTAAGAAAACTGAATGCTTTTTCATTTATCTAAGATCCAAGGGTTTGGGTCTGTGGTCACCTATGCAAACTGGTGAAGATTTTTACCAAACCTTCCTCAGGAAGTGGTGTGCAAAGGTTGGGAGAATTTTGGGGGGGGGGGAGACGTGTCCAAACTACGTTTCCCAGTAAACCCAGATAAAGTTTGGTGGTGGCAGCGGAAATCCAAGGGCAAAGGATAAAATTTAATTTGTACCTTGGGGAAGTTTTAACCTAAGCTGGTGAAAGTAAGCTTAGGAGGTTTTCATGCAGGTCTCCACATCTGTACCCTAGAGTTCAGAGTGTGGAAAGAACCTTGACAGGGCGGGTTTCTTTCTCTCTGCTCCCTGACGCTATAGGGCCTACTCTTTTCCCTCCACCTCCCTTTCCCTTTCTGGACATAGAGATGGGTTGCACGGCACCACCGGTACAGTCGCCACACCAGTGCTGTGCTCCCTCTTTGCCCATCTCCGTGGGCCACAGGGTCATAACAGAGGCCGAGCCAGAGGATCAATATAGGTCCACGACAATATCCCTTACTGTCCTGTGGGATCAGCTGTACCGGGAGTCTTTGGCTAACCTGTAAAGTGCCTGAAACCACAATGGTTTATTGCTAAAAGCAGCCAAGTCAGCATGTTGTACATTGGCCATTCAGCAGTCTCAATTTGACCAAGTCAGGAGGGGAGGGGGTTTGGGTGACACAGAAAGGGCATCTTGACCCCTTGTCCTTCCTGATAAAAATTGTCTTGAAGTTGCTGATACATGCATTTTAGAAGAGCAGGATGTGCCCCAGGAATGTCTATTGGGGCCTCAGGGCATCAAACTCTGGAAAAACCCACATTTGGTTAATCAATAATCAGAAGGAACCTCTTGCTTGACAATTGAAACTGCTTGCTTAACAAGTTTGCTTTAAAGGACATGTCATTCTTTTACTAATGTATAAATAAGGGGGAAATGTTTGAGGTGGTTGGACTCTTCAGGACTGGACTCTCCCTCTGGATGCATCTTGTGTTCCTCAGCGGCAGGCGGGCTGCCACTGTGCCCCATGAGAACCATGCTCAGCTTTGGTAATTATCAAGGGTTGGGGGTGTTTTACTAACGTGTTGCAGATGTGTGTATAAGTGCTTGGGACCAAGTAAAGTTTAGTTTTAAATGAACACACACTTGTGTTGTCCTGTTTTGTGCCAGCCATCTATTGGTTGGAAGGCCGTGTCTCCCCTCATTTATTTCCACCACCTCGCACAGAGTAAAAGTTACCAAGAGTTTTGATTTGAAAGAACCCCTTGTAACAGAGCTTCACCATTTTCTAGTGGACACCTGTGGTTTCAAGAGTAAGGTGAAGCTCCCTCTCCAGCATTGGGAAGACTGCCATCTTCTCTTCAGGGCCACAATGGCTGTTTAGGAGTAGTGGAAGCAAACCGGGAGGCAGGACATCCTAGTCTACCAGTGGGCCCGCAACTTCTGTGACAAGCCTTTCAGGTTGGTCAGCGATTGTTGCAAGGCTGTCTGGGGATCCTCCTGCCCATGATCCTCCTTAGCCCTCAGAATGTAACCAAGTACCTTTTCAACATTGAACACCAGAGGCTCTAGGGTATGTCTCCACAGATAACAGGTGTTCTCCTTCCTTTGTGATATAGGGTATTCTGTGTTTTGCGTGTAGGAAACCCACATGGATCAAAAAACCTAGACTAGTTGGCAGCTGGAGTAGGGGGACCAAGTATATTTTAGACACCGCAGCACTCATTCAGCTGGGGTGGCCACCCTGTTCTCCCTGGACCAACAGCCTGAGATGCTAGGAGTTGCCGAGGTCATGCCAGGTTGTCTGCTGTGTGGAGCGGCTCACATTGAATCTGTCGAATGTTTACCCCCCAAATGCAGACCAAGAGTGGGTGTGTTTCTGTCAAAAAGTGTCTGCCTTCCTCGGCACTTTGGATCCTCACTAGTCTCTGTGCCCGGGTGGGGATTTTAATACAATCTTTGAGAACCAGAATTGCTCAGGGATCGAGAGCTACCAGGCTGCTGCAGGCATCCTCAGAGTGATTGTCAATCATCACTCCCTGGACTTCTGGCACAGCCAAAACCCCGATGACAATTCCACCTTTATCTGTGTCAAGGTGGAGGTTGATTGGTTGTGCCATCTTGGTTGGACTACATGTAAGTACTTTGTTTCCATCTTGCCCAGGCCCACTCCTCCATCATTCGACCAGCCCAGTTCTCGGCCCACCATTTAGTGTCCATGATGGTCTCTTTCATCTCGGAGCTCATCTGCAGCTCTTGACCCTTCAGATCACACCTGCACATACTCCAAGAAGTGGGTCAAGCTTATTGCCTACTGCTCGGGTTTTCCTTCAACAGGGCCTACAAGAGGATGCTCCACATTCACCCCTCACTCGAGGATCTCTGGATTTCTTGATTGGCCTCCTCTCCTATGGGTCCCTTCAGCCCCCTCCCTTTCATAATCAGTGTGGGCTGCATGTGCTGCAGCTGGTTCATTTCTGAATTACACCAAGGGAGCAACTTTATGTGCTCATGTTCCACATGCTTTACTTCTTCAGATGTCCTGATACCAAGTGACAGGACCTAGTACCATCTTCGGAGGGTGAAGAACACCGGTGGGTCACAAAGTACTCCAACCTGGTCCCACGGCCAACCAGAGATAGTGTTTGGCTCCTTCATGCAGCCATGAGCACTGGCATGTACATGGCACACTTCACCCCCATTCCAGATGCCTGCCCATTTTGTGGCATGAGGCAGACACTGGAATACGCCCTCTAGAATTCTCAAGGATGCAGCCCCCGTTCCAACTCCTTCACAACTTCAACAGGAGGTTCTGGGTGCACTTTCCCCCCGCACCTTTTCATATACGCTAACTGCTTTAGCACAACATACAGGATGTGGTCTGCAGGTCCCTTGTGTTAGAGGTGAAATATGCTCTCATATAAATCTGTAAAATTACAAAGTAAACAAACAGTTAAGCCCATAAGAAACTAATAAGAAAAGATATATAGAAGAGCAAATAGTCTAGACTATAGGCCACCACAGCTGCTGGCTTCTAGCTGGTAAAGGCCAGGGACTTAGAAGTGACAGAGAGAAGGAAGCACGTCTGTGTGGGGGGGAGTTACAAATCAAAAGAGAGAGCTGGACCTGAATGCACCAGGAAGAGAGAGAGAGAGAGAGAGAGAGAAATGGGACAAAACCCACTAGAAAAGGGATTCCCTGTATATACCGTTCTGGGGAGCAGTTTCCAAGGGAGACACAAACTCTCTCCCTGACCCCAAACAGGCACTTTGTTTTCCAGAAACCTTTCCTTAAGGGAAGCCCGGCTGGATCAGTTCTGGAACAAGAGCACTTGGGGAAACACAGATGGCAGAGGAGTCACATTTGCGTGACAAAATATCTTGTGGCACTTCCCTGGCCAGGCCCACTCCCCTTCCACATATGTGTAGCAGCTCCAGGTTTGCTGTTCCATCCCTGCTCAGCTCGTGCAGCTGGACACTCACCAGCCACTTTGTTTGGGGCCCAAAAACAGGACCCAGAGTCACAGCACTGTTCAGGCTCTGCCTCTGGTTCTGGGTTTCTAGGCCACTCTCACAGTGCAGCTTGCAGTCTATTGCCTCCCTCTGGCAGCAGAAACCGGCATGCCAGTCACCAAGGCCCTGAGGCTTGTTTGTCTCGGCTCTCCCGGACTCTCCAATTGCTGCAGCCTACTGTTCCCAAAACTCTCCCTTGGGCGTATTCTGTTTCCAGGTTCTCCTTTTCGGGGCACATGATCTCTAGAGCAAACAGCCCCAGGCCTTGCAAAAGGGGTTATGGGATCCATGGCCAGAAAGAGTTAAGCAACTTGCAGTCTATTGACCCAGATTCACCCTTTAGAGACAGGTTAGAAAAATATGTAAATGGTAATTAGGACTATTCCATATTAGATTGGCTAGAGCTTTGAAATGTAGCCTTCTATTATTAAAGAACTGGAAGAAGTTAGTGACTCTAGTAGTTTCCGTTTACCGAAAGCTTGTTTGAGTTTAACACTGTAATGAAACAATTTCTGTCTAGAGCTGTATTAGGTGAATTCAGAGATGAAAAAGAAATATTATTTGACGGAACTTGAGTGCAATAATATAATTTTTCTTTATGTTCTTTTAATGTTTCTTTCGAATTCTCTATAAACTGCTTAAAGGATAATAACCTTATGTTAATCCAGACAGTTAATTACCAGTGATGTTTAGGAAATACAAGGTTATTTCCAAATCCTATTGTTCATCCAAGTAATGGAGCGCTCCTGGTAATCCACCTCCGTGAGAGCCATAACGCTTGAATTGAGTTCCCTACTGAAGGGGACACTGAGGGGAAAGGAAAACAAGTAACTCAACATGTTAAGATTCAGGAAGGAGTTGAAAGACATAATGCATTTTCAACAAACCAAACTGTCCAAGCAGAAGGCATGGTGTAATAAACCAGGGAACTGATGGGCAAGATCCCCTGGGAGAATAACATGAGGGGAAAAGGATTCCAGGAGAATTGGCTGTATTTTAAAGAATCCTTATTGAGGTTACAGGGACAAACCATCCCGAAGTGTAGAAAGAATAGTAAATATGGCAGGTGACCAGCTTGGCTTAACAGTGAAATCCTTGCTGATCTTAAATACAAAAAAGAAGCTTACAAGAAGTGGAAGATTGGACAAATGACCAGGGATGAGTATAAAAATATTGCTCAGGCATACAGGAGTGAAATCAGGAAGGCCAAATCACACCTGGAGTTGCAGTTAGCAAGAGATGTTAAGAGTAACAAGAAGGGTTTCTTCAGGTATGTTAGCAAAAGAAGAAAGCCAAGGAAAGCGTGGGCCCCTTACTGAATGAGGGAGGCAACCTAGTGATAGAGGATGTGGGAAAAGCTAATGTACTCAATGGTTTTCTTGCCTCTGTCTTCACGAACAAGGTCAACTCCCAGACTGCTGCACTGGGCAGCACAGCATGGGGAGGAGGTGACCAGCCCTCTGTGGAGAAAGAAGTGGTTCGGGACTATTTAGAAAAGCTGGACGTGCACAAGTCCATGCGGCTGGATGCGTTCCATCCGAGAGTGCTCAAGGAGCTGGCGGATGGGATTGCAGAACCATTGGCCATTATCTTTGAAAACTCATGACGATCGGGGGAAGTCCCGGACAACTGGAAAAAGGCTAATGTAGTGCCCATCTTTAAAGAAGGGAAGGAGGAGGATCCGGGGAACTACAGGCCAGTCAGCCTCACCTCATTCCCTGGAAACATCCTGGAGCAGGTTCTCAAGGAATCAATTCTGAAGCACTTAGAGTAGAGGAAAGTGATCAGGAACAGTCAGCATGGATTCACCAAGGGCAAGTCATGCCTGACTAATCTAATTGCCTTCTATGATGAGATAACTGGCTCTGTGGATGAAGGGAAAGCAGTGGACTTGTTGTTCCTTGACTTTAGCAAAGCTTTTGACACGGTCTCCCACAGTATTCTTGTTAGCAAGTTAAAGAAGTATGGGCTGGATGAATGGACTATAAGGTGGATAGAAAGCTGGCTAGATTGTTGGGCTCAACGGGTTGTGATCAATGGCTCCATATCTAGTTGGCAGCCGTTATCTAGTGGAGTGCCCTAAGGGTCGGTCCTGGGGCCGGTTTTGTTCAATATCTTCATAAATGATCTGGAGGATGGTGTGGATTGCACTCTCAGCAAGTTTACAGATGACACTAAACTGGGAGGAGAGGTAGATACACTGGAGGGTAGGGATAGGATACAGAGGGACCTAGACAAATTGGAGGATTGGCCCAAAAGAAATCTGATGAGGATCAACAAGGACAAGTGCAGAGTCCTTCACTTAGGACGGAAGAGTCCAATGCGCCGCTACACACTAGGGACCGAATGGATCGGCAGCAGTTCTTCAGAAAAGGACCTAGGGGTTACAGAGGATGAGAAGCTGGATATGAGTTAGCAGTGTGCCCTTGTCGCCAAGTAGGCCAATGTCATTTTGGGATGTATAAGTAGGGGCATTTCCAGCAGATCGAGGGACGTGATCGTTCCCCTCAATTTGACACTGGTGAGGCCTCATCTGGAGTACTGTGTCCAGTTTTGGACCCCAGAAGAAGGATGTGGAAAATTTGGAAAGAGTCCAGCGGATGGCAACAAAAATGATTAGGGGACTGGAACACATGTGTTATGAGGAGAGGCTGAGGGAACTGGAGTTATTTAGTCTGTAAAAGAGAAGAATGAGAGTGAACTTGACAGCTACTTTCAACTACCTGAAATGGGGTTCCAAAGAGGATGGATCTAGACTGTTCTCAGTGGTAGCGGATGACAGAACAAGGAGTAATGGTCTCAAGTTGCAGTGTGGGAGGTTTAGGTTGGATATTAGGAAAAGCTTTTTTACTAGGAGGGTGGTGAAACACTGGAATGCGTTACCTAGAGAGGTGATGGAATCTCCTTCCTTAGAAGTTTTTAAGGTCAGACTTGACAAAGACCTGGCTGGAATGATTTCGTTGGGGATTGGCCCTGCTTTGAGCAGGGGGTTGGACTAGATGACCTCCTGAGGTCCCTTCCAACCCTGATATTCTATGATTCTATGAAATATATTTTGAAACACTTACCTGTAATATAAGATTTGCTGTTATTGGTAAGTATCATGATGCAAAGTTTGCTGCTAATGGTGAACCTTATAACAAAAAATTTGGTATTGATGGAAAATTCTAAGAAAAGGTGCAACATGCCTGATTTTTGGAAAAGGTTTTGGACATACTAGTCTCTGTATATATATTGTGATAAAGCTCTGTCCTTGCCTCTGTGGGTCCCGCGTTTCCTGGAGAATTTCGCTAGCCTCAGAGGCTCACTGTGACCCTCCATGTAACACTTCTGTCTCTAGAGACGGGGTCACAGTCTACTGAGCCATTTTCATCATAAGCCAGAGAGGGAGGTGAGGAGAAGTTATCATTTCTTCCATATTCTCTGTTGTCTCCCAGTCTCAATGATTAATCAGGGGGCAAAAGGCAGACATTTGTTACATTTGTTAGTCTCTAAGATGCCACAAGGACTCCTCATTGTTTTTACTACAATGTTTGTAACACTTGGGATTTGTATGGTCAAAAAGTCAAGAGAGCCTTGTGCACACTGCTTCTGCATCAGTCAGTAACTTACTCTCCTTCAGTAAACTAAGGGGGGATGTGTGATTCTCTGTTCCTCAAAGCAACACCCTGTCTTAACCATATTTACCACAGGGTGATATGATTATGATGTGATTTTTACAAAGTATATCAAATATGTTCTGTATCAATGGAACAGTTATTATTTGGTGAATATGATAACCCTATTTGTATGCATATATCATTTTTGCACTTAAAGTTCTGAAAGCATGCAATGGCATGTGGCCAGCTCATGAGCCGGTGGACTCCATCTTGTGGCTCTTCTTTTCCACTGACTATGCTGGGAGCTTTGGCTTGGAAAAATGAAGCTCCCTCTGCATGGCAGAAGCAATAAAATGTGGAAACTGGGATTGAAGTGGGGCTGTGTTTCCAGGCTGAAGGGAGTTCTAGCCTGTGTCTGGAAGATTGGAGGATAGTTTATACCATCAGGATGACAGACTGGTTGATTCAAAGCCTGTCTAGTGTAGAGAACTTATTTTGTGATTTTGTTTTTTTTCTCAGATTTCAACTTTGTTCTTTCCACTATTACTTATAATTATGTAAACAACCGATCTTTCTGTAATTAATAAATCTGATTTCTATTTTTTTTACTTAATACAGGATGTTGTTTGAAACGTAAAAGGGAAATCTGCTCAGGCTGATGTATTGTCCTCTCCACATTGAGGGAGGGGCAGACTGGGAGATGAAGTTACACTGGTCAGGCTTTTGGCCAGGGCAAGATGGTACAGCTCTTGGGTCCTAGGCTGGGGAGCTGGGGGGAACTGGCTGGAGCCTCTCTATTGCTGTTCCATGCATGGCTGATGAAAGCATTCATGTAACTGCAGCTGGGTGTGTCCCTGTCTGTGTATGGCCGTGTAAGTGCAAGACCTGAGTGGGTTGCAATTTGTCACAGCCTCACAGTGTGAGAGGGGGGCCCAGACTGGTGTGCCAGAGGGCTTGGCAGTCCCGTTTTCCAGGTTGAACCGCAAAGAATTGCTTCCCACCCTGTCCCTAATGAACAGTCCCTGCAAGACCATGAGTCCATTTTCCAGTTGTCATGTAGTCACTTAGTGAGAGAGAGACCGTGCTTACGGAAGGGAAGTCAGGATATTGGGTTCTTTCAGTTATTCTCCACGTGACCTTGGAGAAGTCATTTCTCCCTGTGCCTCATTTTACTGAATAGTGATGGTTCAGAGTGACTTTCTTTTGCTAGGTGTTTTGAAGATCTCTCAATCAAAGGTGCTACACAGCAGAATGATACTTACTGAGGAGACATACTGATCTCTGATCCTTACGACAGCCCTATGTGTTTGTGTCTCCTCTTAGTCAACTTTCTCCAGATATCTCTCTCTATTATGTACCGATCTTTCCTGAGAATGTACAGGATATCAGACCCTCTGGAGAGTTAGGTTTTATCCCTAGTTTCCTTCTCATCAGCTATAATATTTAAATATATACACGCAAACATACAGAGCAGCCAATTCCTCTCTGACTCAGCATGGAGCCAATGAGTTCCCATCTCCCTTTGGGAGGGTTCCTTAATTACTGTTTACTCCTAAAGCTGGATAATTAGCACATAAGCAGAGACATGCTTGTCTACAGCCTGTTTATGCTCAGATGCTCCCCTCTCCTCTCGAGACTGAGCGAACCCCACTGGGATTACACAGAGCTATATTATAAACTACGCACACCCCTGTGTCTGCTCTTGGCATGGGATATTACTTGAGATGCTGGGGTGAGAGAGGTGTAGGACACGGCTACCAGAGGGGGATTACTTGGAAGACGCTTCTGTCTCAGAATTCACAGTTATCCATCTCTTGCTGAGGAGCTCACCTGATTGACAAACCCTGTGCAAGGTGGGTGTGGAGGGATAGAGAGTAAGTTTGTGGTTCTTTCCACTCTGCACAACCATGAGAAATCCAAGGGCCCTTGTCATCAGTGATGAGTTTGCTAAAGAATCACTGCCCAAAATGTCATTCTTTTCTGTGCACCCCGCTCATCCCGCGAATGGCCTCCAGCCCCAAGGTGGGGCATTTCAGTGGCACAGTGAATCCTTTAGGATGAAGGATGTTATTAGGTGTGCAATACAAGGCCAAATTCTGAGACCACGACCAGTGCTGTGCTCAGGCCCCATTGAGGCAAAACTCCCCTTGAAGAAAGAACCAAGAACAGACGTCAGTAGCCAACTGTATGTTAATGCACAGACACGGTCACCCCCTCCTCTTGTATTTCAGGACTCTGTCTGTTAATGGGGCAGAGGGACAGGGGCTCTTCCCTGACTTTTATCTGCTAGAATGCTTGGAGGTGTTAGGGCTCCTCACTCGAACAATAATGAGAATTTTTAACAGGGGTAACACATACTTTCTCCTAGCTTCATTCCAGAAGTTGGATGACTTGTTATGCCTGAAGCTTTCAAAAAACAATTGTGCTGGAAGCAGACACCCAGCATGGGAAATCTCAATCCAAACACCTAAAAACTGGAAAACTCATAAGCAACTGAAAATGAGCTCTTCTAATGGAAGGTGTCAGACAGCCTTGACTATAGGTTATGCCACCAGCACCACCTGCAACGGCCAATCCATTTGTGAATCCCGTTCTTCTATGCTCCCCTCTCCAATGATGTTGGTAGCAAGGAGTTCTTCAGGCCAAATATGAATTATGTTTGCAATTATCTTTTCTCAATGTAATAAGTTCAGACTTTCAATTTAATTAAATGTTCCCTTGTTCATGTTATGAGACACACTAATTATAAATGCCTGATCTACTTTCTTTATCAATAGATCCATAGGATTTAAGGTCAGAACGGACCATTTGATCATCCAGTCTGACCTCCGGTAAAACACCGGCCCATTAAATTTCACTCAATTACCACTATATTGAGCCAAAAGACTTATGTATGTCTAAGACCTGGTTGACACTAGGATTTTACATCGTAGATTAATAGAGCCATGGAGGTATAAGGGAACAGAAAGGACAGCTAGTATATCCTCCTGACATGATGGAGGATTTCTTTTGTCTTAGTCATCTAAGACTGATGGCTATTCACACCTCTCTGGAAAACCTGCACAGAAGGAGCTTCCATGACTTCCCCTGGAGTCTGTTCCATTGGCCTCCTGTTCTTAAAGTTAGGAAGATTTCCCTTAAACTTAATTTAAATTTGCTATGGTGGAATGTGAACCCATTGCCTCTTCTCCTGCACCTCTGTGGTAAGGCAGAATAAATTTATTCCAATTTTGATGGCAGCCTCTCAAGAATTGGAAGACCACTCTCATATCCCCCATTAATCACCTCTTTTCCATATAAACATACAGATTCCTTCAGCTTGCTCATACAGTTTGCATTCCATTCTTTGCATAACATATGTTACTTGCCTATGGGTCCTTTCCAGTTTCTCTATATCCTTTCTATGCATTGGTGATCAAAACTGGACACACGACTCCAATTGAGACCTAACCAGCACCGAGTAGAGGAATAATATCATGTGCCATGACTTGCATGTTACACTTCTGCTAATATAACTTAACATTGCATTTGCCTTTTTTGAAACAGCAAAAAAATCCACATCTTAGAAAGATGTGGATATATCATAGAATCATGGAACTGGAAGGGACCTGAAGAGGTCATCAAGTGCAATCCCTTACACTCCTGGCAGGACCAGCACCATCTAGAACATCCCTGACAGGTTTTTGTCTAACCTACTCCTAAAAATCTACAATGATGGACATTCTGTAACCTTCCTACTTTCCCTAACCCCCCTGACAGTCGGGAAGCTTTTCCAAATGTCCATCCTAAACCACACTTACTGCAATTTAATTATGTTGCTTCTTCTCTTCTCTCCCTCCATGTAACACCTTTTAGGTATTTGAAAATTGTTATCATGTCGCTCCTCAGTCTTCTCTTTTTCAGACTAAACAAACCTAGCTCTTTCAGTCTTCCCTCAGAGGTCATGTTTTCAACACCCCAAATCACCCTTTTCTCCAGTTTTTCCAGATCATTTTGAATGGCAACCCCTCCCAACGTGGCATCATCTGGAAACTTAAGAAGTTTACTCCCCATGCCATGAACTAAATAGTTGATGATGACATTCAAAAGAACCAGACCCGGAACTGATCCCTGTGGAACCCCACTTCTTATGCCCTTCCAGCATCACTGTGAAGCACTGATAACTGCTCCCTAGGAGTGGTTTTCCAACCAGTTATGCACCCACCTTATAGTAGCTCCACCTAGGTTGTATTTCCCTCATTTCTTAATGAAAAGGTCAGGTGAGACTGTATCAAATGCCATACTAATGTCTAGATATATCACATCTACTACTTCCCCCAAACTACAAAGCTTCTTACCCTGTCAAAGAAAGCTGTCAGGTTGGTTTGACATGTTCTGTTCTTGACAAATCCAGGCTGACTGTCACTTATCACCCTATGATCTTCTAGATGTTTGCAAATAGATTCCTTAATTATTTGGTCCATTATATTACCTGGTACAGAAGTTAAGCTGACCGGTCTGTAATTGCCTGCGTTGCCCTTTTCCTCCTTTTTATAGATAGCCACAATATGTGCTCTTATCCAGTCTTCCAGAATCTCCCCTGTCTTCCATGACTTTTCAGAGAGCAGCTAATCCCTCAGCTATCTCCACAGTCAGTTCCTTCAGAGTATTCTTGGATGCATTTTGTGAGGCTCTGGTGACTTGACATCTAACATGTTCAAGTAACTTTTAACTTGTTCTTTCCCTATTTTGGCATCTGAACCAACCCCATTTTCACAGGCATTCTCTAGGTTAGGTGAGCAAACACCACCAACCTTCTTGCTGAACATAGAAACAAAGAAGTCATTAAGCACCCCTGTCATTTCCACATTTTTTGTTATTGTTTTTCCCTCTGCATTTATTAACAGACCTACCCTGTCCTTGGTCTTCTGCTTCCTTCTAATGTATATGTAGCATGTTTTCTTGTTACCCTTTATGTCTCTCGCTAGTTTGATCTCATTTTGTGCCTTGGCCTATCTAATTTTACACCTACATCCATGTGTTATTTGTTTATAGCCCTGCTTTTGAATTTAACCTTGTTTCACCTTTTTGTAGGATCCTTTTTTTCTTTTTGGTCATTCAAGATCTCCTGGTTAAGCCATTGTGGTCTCTTGCCATACTTCCTGTCTTTCCTGCGAAATGAGATCGTTTGCTCTTGTGCCCTTAATAATGTCTCCCTGAGAAACTGCCAGCTCTCTTCTATTGTTTTTCCCCGTAGACTTGCTTCCTGTGAGAACTTACCGACAAACTCCCTGAGTTTGCTAAAGTCTGCCTTCTTCAAATCCATTGTCTTTATTTTGCTGTTTTTCATCTTACCCTTCCTTAGTATCATGAACTCTGTCATTTCATGGTCACTTTCCTGCAAACTACCTTCCACTTACAAATTCTCCACCAGTTCCTCCTTCTATGTCAATATCATGTCCAGAAAAGCCTCTCTCCTGGTAGCTTTCTCCAGCTTCTGGAACCGAAAAAATATCTCCAATACATTCCAAGAACATGCTGGATAATCTGTTCCCTGGTGTAGACAGCATGAGATGAATTCTCCCATCCACCTAGCTATCACCTCTCGGGGATTACCTCTGCTGATGGGAGAACCCCTTCCCTCTCTGTAAGTCCTGTCTATATGGAAGTGCTATTGCCTCTTCTATGTAGCATTTGAAGTGTAAATACTCTTTCAAGCAGATCTTCCAGAAAACATCCAGTCTGGATCTGCCAACATGGGGAACTGGAGAATCCCACACTTCCCTCTCAGTGTGTGCTCATGTTTTGGCACCCTCAGTGCTAACTATTTGACCCTAATTTCAAGCTGGAATTTGCCTGGCTTCAGCTTCCAGCCCTTCGGTCTTGCTGAGCCTTTCTCTGGTAAATTACAGAGCCGATTATTACCCAGAGTTTCCTCCCCATGAAAGTCTCTGCTTGGGCATCTTAGTGATAACTGAGGGAGATATACACCTTCAAGTCTCATGATCCTGCTTTTTCTCCATCCTCCAATCATTTTTGTGGCTCTTTTCTGCCCCCTCTCCAAGTTTTCAATATCTTCTTTCAAATGTGGACCGCAGAACTGGATGCAGTTTCATAGAATCATAGAATCATAGAATATCAGGGTTGGAAGGGACCCCTGAAGGTCATCTAGTCCAACCCCCTGCTTGAAGCAGGACCAATTCCCAGTTAAATCATCCCAGCCACGGCTTTGTCAAGCCTGACCTTAAAAACCTCTAAGGAAGGAGATTCTACCACCTCCCTAGGTAACACAGTCCAGTGCTTCACCACCCTCCTAGTGAAAAAGTTTTTCCTAATATCCAACCTAAACCTCCCCACTGCAACTTGAGACTATTACTCCTCGTTCTGTCATCTGCTACCATTGAGAACAGTCTAGAGCCATCCTCTTTGGAACCCCCTTTCAGGTAGTTGAAAGCAGCTATCAAATCCCCCCTCATTCTTCTCTTCTGCAGGCTAAACAATCCCAGCTCCCTCCGCCTCTCCTCATAAGTCATGTGTTCCAGACCCCTAATCATTTTTGTTGCCTTTCGCTGGACTCTCTCCAATTTATCCACATCCTTCTTGTAGTGTGGGGCCCAAAACTGGACACAGTACTCCAGATGAGGCCTCACCAATGTCGAATAGAGGGGAACGATCACGTCCCTCGATCTGCTCGCTATGCCCCTACTTATACATCCCAAAATGCCATTGGCCTTCTTGGCAACAAGGGCCCACTGCTGACTCATATCCAGCTTCTCGTCCACTGTCACCCCTAGGTCCTTTTCCGCAGAACTGCTGCCTAGCCATTCGGTCCCTAGTCTGTAGCGGTGCATTGGATTCTTCCATCCTAAGTGCAGGACCCTGTACTTATCCTTTTTGAACCTCATCAGATTTCTTTTGGCCCAATCCTCCAATTTGTCTAGGTCCTTCTGTATCCTATCCCTCCCCTCCAGTGTATCTACCACTCCTCCCAGTTTAGTATCATCCGCAAATTTGCTGAGAGTGCAATCCACACCATCCTCAGATCATTTATGAAGATATTGAACAAAACTGGCCCCAGGACAGACCCTTGGGGCACTCCACTTGATACTGGCTGCCAACTAGACATGGAGCCATTGATCACTACCCGTTGAGCCCGACAATCTAGCTAGCTTTCTACACACCTTATAGTGCATTCATCCAGCCCATACTTCCTTAACTTGCTGACAAGAATACTGTGGGAGACCGTGTCAAAAGCTTTGCTAAAGTCAAGAAACAATACATCCACTGCTTTCCCTTCATCCACAGAGCCAGTAATCTCCAAAACCAGTTTGTTTCACCCCATCATCCCTTTATGCTACGGTGTCGCACTGGGAGCTCATGATGAGTTGACTGTCCACAATGTCCCCTGAATCCTTCTCAGGGTCCTTGTGTTTCATAATAAAGTGCTGTAGTGTGGATTTCTGGTGTGCATTCCCTGTTCCGAGAGGATCAATTTGCATTTGACTGAACTGAAACATTTTGTTTACATAGGAACCACTTTCCAAATTCTCCAGATCAATCAGTATGCCTGCCCGGGCTGCCTCATTGCAACTATTTTCCCAATCTTTGGGTCATCCACAAATTGTATCTGCAGTGATTTTCTTTTTCCTTCTAGATCAAAAAATAATAACATCATAGAATATCAGGGTTGGAAGAGACCTCAGGTGGTCATTCAGTCCAACCCCCTGATCAAAGCAGGACCAATCCCCAACAAAATCATTCCAGCCAGGTCTTTGTCAAGCCTGACCTTAAAAGCCTCAAAGGAAGGAGATTCCACCACCTCCCTAGGTAACGCAGTCCAGAGCTTTACCACCCTCCTAGAGAAAAAGTTTTTCCTAATATCCAACCTAAACCTCCCCCACTGCTACTTAAGGCAATGACTCCTTTTTCTGTCATCTGCTACCACTGAGAACAGTCTAGATCCATCTTCTTTGGAACCCCCTTTCAGGTAGTTGAAAGTTGCTCTCAAATCCCCCGTCATTCTTCTCTTCTGCAGACTAAACAATCCAAGCTCCCTCAGCCTCTCCTCATAAGTCATGTGTTCCAGTCCCCTCATCATTTCTGTTGCCCTCCTCAGGACTCTTTCTAATATTTTACATCCTTCTTGTAGTGTGGAGCCCAAACTGGACACAGTACTCCAGATGAGACCTCACGAATGTCGAATAGAGGGGAACAATCACGTCCCTCAATCTGTTGGCAATGCCCCTACTTATACAGCCCAAAATGCTGTTAGCCTTCTTGGGAACAAGGGCACACCGTTGACTCATATCCAGCTTCTTGTCCACTGTATCCTCTAGGTCCTTTTTTGCAGAACTTCTGCACAGTTATTCGGTCCCTAGTCTGTAGCGGTGCATGGGATTCTTCCGTCCTAAGTGCAGGAGTCTGCACTTGTCCTTGCTGAACCTCATCAGATTACTTTTGGCCCAATCCTCTAATTAGTCTAAGTCCCTCTGTATCCTATCCCTACCCTCCAGCGTGTCTACCTCTCCTCCCAGTTTAGTGTTGTCATAAATATAAAAGGAAGGGTAAATACCTTTAAAATCCCTCCTGGCCAGAGGAAAATTCCCTTTCACCTGTAAAGGGTGAAGAAGCGAGGGTAACCTCACTGGCACCTGACCAAAATGACCAATAAGGAGACAAGAAACTTTCAAAAGCTGCGGAGAGGGAGAAACAAAGCTCTCTCTCTCTGTCTGTGTGATGCTTTTGCCAGGGACAGAACAGGAATGGAGTCTTAGAACTTAGTGAGTAATCTAGCTAGATGTGTGCTAGATTCTGATTTCTTTAAATGGCTGAGAAAAAATCAGCTGTGCTGAATGGAATGGATATTCCTGTTTTTGTGTTTTTTTTAACTTAAGGTTTGGCCTGGAGGGATTCTCTATGTTTTGAATCTAATTACCCTGTAAGATATTTACCATCCTGATTTTACAGGGGTGATTCTTTTTACCTTTTCTTTAATTAAAATTCTTCTTTTAAGAACCTGATTGCTTTTTCATTGTTTTTAAGGTCCAAGGGTTTGGGTCTGTGGTCACCTATGCAAATTGGTGAGGATTTTTGTCAAACCTTCCCCAGGGAAGGGGGATGTAACATTTGGGAGGATTTTGGGGGGAAAGATGTTTCCAAATAAACTCTTTCCTAATAATAATACCGGTGAGACGTTTGGTGGTGCCAGTGAAAGTCCAAGGGCAAAAGGTAAAATAGTTTGTACCTTGGGGAAGTTTTAACCTAAGCTGGTAAAAGTAAGCTTAGGAGGTTTTCATGCAAGTCTCCACATCTGTACCCTAGAGTTCAGAGTGGGGAAGGAACCTTGACAAGTGTCATCTGCAAATTTGCTGAGGTTGCAATCCACACCATCCTCCAGATCATTAATGAAAATATTGAATAACCTCGGCCCTACAACTGATCCCTACAGAACCCCATTACAAAGAGCCCCATATACTGATGAAGGCCTATTGACAACAGCTACCTGAGATCCATGAGTTACCAGTTTTCAGTCCGTGTTGCATGTTCTCTCCTGATATTGTAAAGTGTTAATTTTTTAACTCAACATTTTCTCCTACTAAATCAAATTCCTCTGAGAAATCAAGGTGAGTGGCAGCAGAATACGAAGCCTGGACTTCAAAAAAGCAGACTTTGACTCCCTCAGGGAACTGATGGGCAGGATCCCCTGGGAGATTAACATGAGGTGGAAAGGAGCCCAGGGGAGTTGTCTGTATTTTAAAGAATCCTTATTGAGGTAACAGGGACAAAACATCCCAGTGTGTAAAAAGAATAGTAAATAAGACAGGAGACCAGCTTGGCTTAACAGTGAATTCCTTGCTGATCTCAAACACATTAAAGCAGCTTACAAGAAGTGGAAGCTTGGACAATTGCCAAGGAAGAGTATACAAATATTGCTTGGATAAGTAGCAGTGAAATGAGGAAGGCCAAATCACAAGAGTAACAAGAAGGGTTTCTTCAGGTATGTTAGCAACAAGAAAAAAGTCAAGGAAAGTGTGGGCCCCTTACTGAATGAGGGAGGAAACCTAGTGACAGAGCATGTGGAAAAAACTAATGTACTCAATGGTTTTCTTACCTCTGTCTTCAGGAACAAGGTCAGCACCCAGACCGCTGCACTGGGCAGCACAGCATGGGGAGGAGGTGACCAGCCCTCTGTGGAGAAAGAAATGGTTCGGGACTATTTAGAAAAGCTAGACGAGGACAAGTCCATGGGGCCTGATGTGTTGCATATGAGAGATCTAAAGGAGTTGGTGGATGTGATTACAGAGCCATTGGCCATTACCTTTGAAAACTCATGGTGATAGGGGGAGTCCCAGACAACTGGAAAAAGGCTAATGTAGTGCCCATCTTTAAAGAAGGAAGAAGGAGGATCCTGGGAACTACAGGCCAGTCAGCCTCACATCAGTCCCTGGAAAATTCATTGAGAAGGTCCTCAAGGAATCAATTTTGAAGCACTTAGAGGAGAGGAAAGTGATCAGGAACAGTCAGCATGGATTCACGAAGGGCAAGTCATGCCTCACTAATCTAATTGTCTTCTATGATGAGATAACTGGCTGTGTGGATGAGGGGAAAGCAGTGGATGTGCTATTCCTTGACTTTAGCAAAACTTTTGACACAGTCTCCCACAGTATTCTTGCTAGCAAGGGAAAGAAGTCTGGGCTGGATGAATGGACTATAAGGTGGATAGAAAGTTGGTTAGATTGTCGGGCTTAACGGATAGTGATCAATGGTTCCATGTCTAGTTGGCAGCCGTTATCAAGTGGAGTGGCCCAAGGGTCGGTCCTGGGCCTGGTTTTGTTCAGTGTCTTCATTAATGATCTGGAGGATGGTGTGAATTTTGCCCTCAGCAAGTTTGCAGATGACACGAAACTGAGATACGCTGGAGGGTAGGGATAGGATACAGAGGGACCTAGACAAATTAGAGGATTAGGCCAAAAGAAATCTGATGAGATTCAACAAGGACAAGTGTAGAGTCCTGCACTTAGGACGGAAGAATCCAATGCACCACTACAGACTAGGGACCAAATGGCTAGGCAGCAGTTCTGCGGAAAATGTCCTAGGGGTTACAGTGGATGAGAAGCAGTATATGAGTCAACAGTGTGCCCTTGTTGCCAAGAAGGCCAATGGGATTTTGGGCTGTATAAGTAGGGGCATTGCCAGCAGATTGAGGGACGTGATTGTTCCCCTTTATTTGACATTGGTGAGGCCTCATCTGGAGTATTGTGACCAGTTTTGGGCCACACACTACAAGAAGGATGTGGCAAAATTGGAAAATGTCCAGCCAAGGGCAACAAAAATGATGAGGGGCCTGGAACACATAATCTATGAGGAGAGGCTGAGCGAACTGGGATTGTTTAGTCTGTAGAAGAGAAGAATGAAGTGGGGATTTGATAGCTGCTTTCCACTATCTGAGAGAGGGTTCCAAAGAGGATCGATCTAGACTGTTCTCAGTGGTAGCAGATGACAGAACAAGGAGTAATTGTCTCAAGTTGTAGTGCGGGAGGTTTAGATTGGATGTTACGAAAAACTTTTGCACTGGGCGGATGGTGTAGCACAGGAATGCGTTACCTAGGAAGGTGCTGGAATCTCCTTCCTTAGAGGATTTCAAGGTCAGGCTTGACAAAGCCCTGCCTGGGATGATTTAGTTGGGGATTGGTCATGCTTTGAGCAGTGGTTTGGACTAGATGACCTCCTGAGGTCCCTTCCAACCATGAGATTCTGTGATTCTATGACTGGATGATCTGCGTTGTTCCCGTGATCCACCAAATGCGTACCCTTGATCAATCAGTGTGTACTTTCAAAAAAATATGAAATCAGGTTTATTTGACAAGATCTGATTTGCATAAACCTTTTGGGAGACTGCTATTACTTACATTTCAAGACTTTTTTTAACTAATACCATATCAGCTTTTCCATTGTTTCTTCACCTTGTCAGTTCTTTTATAAATAAACCTTTCCCTTTATTTTTTAATACTTCCCATTTAACAGAGGAATGGACATAAAACTTTTCTAGGACTACCCTTCTTGTTAATATACTTAATAACCTCCTTTTTTATGATCCATAGCCCTGCCAAACATGGAGTTTACCTGCTGCTTTAATGTCTCTTATCAATTTCCATAACTTACCATTTCTATTCTTGGCCCTCTATTTAACCTTTTTCTCTTTGGTACATATTACTTCCCCTTCCCCCAATGGCTGCCTTCACTTTACCATTGAACTGGGTTTTTACCCAGAGTTGTTCACTTTGTTGACTGTGGAATCATGAATTTTCCACTATTGAATAAGTAGTTCTCAAAGAATCACCTATTTTCATTCATATTTTTGTGATTACATTTTTCCTCCCAATCAGTTTTGCTGACATTTTGCCGCAGCTTTTGGGAATTAGTGCTCTCGGATTTGGGAACTATTGTTGGGAACTGGTTGGGAACTGTGCGTTTGAATGTAAATCAAATTCATTTTTTTAATTTTCCTCTCCTATATCATATGCTCTCTTCTTTGTCTCTTCTGTCAAGTAAAGAGTCCCAGACTTTTCTTTCTCTTTCCATATGGCAACCTCCCCATTCTCAAAGCCTGTCTTGGGAATCCCTTTTATATATTCATATAAATATGAATATGAATATGAAAAGTAGGGGCATAGCGAGCAGATCGAGGGACGTGATCGTCCCCCTCTATTCGACATTGGTGAGGCCTCATCTGGAGTACTGTGTCCAGTTTTGGGCCCCACACTACAAGAAGGATGTGGAGAAATTGGAGAGAGTCCAGCGAAGGGCAACAAAAATGATTAGGGGTCTGGAACACATGAGTTATGAGGAGAGGCTGAGGGAACTGGGATTGTTTAGTCTGCAGAAGAGAAGAATGAGGGGGGATTTGATAGCTGCTTTCAACTACCTGAGAGGGGGTTCCAGAGAGGATGGATCTAGAGTATTCTCAGTGGTGGAAGAGGACAGGACAAGGAGTAATGGTCTCAAGTTGCAGTGGGGGAGGTTTAGGTTGGATATTAGGAAAAACTTTTTCACTAGGAGGGTGGCGAAACACTGGAATGCGTTACCTAGGAAGGTGGTGGAATCTCCTTCCTTAGAAGTTTTTAAGGTCAGGCTTGACAAAGCCCTAGCTGGGATGATTTAATTGGGGATTGGTCCTGCTTTTGAGCAGGGGGTTGGACTAGATGACCTCCTGAGGTCCCTTCCAACCCTGATATTCTATGATTCTATGATATATCCCTGATAGAGCCTGGGTGACCAAAACTGAACACACTTCCCAAACATGTTATTCTCCATTCCATATCTTAGGGATCTCAGCACTGCTTATGTTTTGTCCACTGCTGCAAATGAGCAGGTGTTTCTCTTTAGCTGCTATTTATGGCACCCAGGTCTTTTCCCTGAAGTATGCTCTCGTTGGGATATTTCTCCCAACCTTTCTCTCTGGAAAAGTTTGGTTTTTTTCACTCTCAGATTTTGAGCAACTGGATGAATGGGGAACTCCCTTCAGTAGGGACTCCCTATCCTGGCTCTCATTGCATTGAGGAACAATAATGGATAAACAGTATCCAGACTTGTGTTTCCTGCTGGTGTCTCTTAAGATTCCCCACCACAAAGTGTAGGAATTATTAACGCAGGGAACACCACAAAATGTGGAATTGGATTTAGTAGGATCATTGTTCATAGTTATTTCTCTGAGTAATTAAATATATTTTTTCAGTGCGTTCAGAGAGATTAATCTGCTTCTCCATGAGAACAGACTCCACTAGTACATGCGGTGTCTCGTATTAACGTTGTCTCTCCATTCAGGCATTTCTGCTGTGACCATCACCCGAGACCCTGGGAACACACAGAAAGTGAGAGGAACATATTGTACACGCAGGAGACAGCCTTATGCCTCAGAGCTGGACACCTTCTCCCCTACTCCATGTTAGAATCCAACACAACCGACTTCACCAACCCCTCCACCTTCATCCTGCTGGGCATTCCTGGCCTGGAAGCAGCCCATGTCTGGATCTCCATCCCCTTCTGTGCTATGTACACCACAGCCATCTTGGGGAACTTCACCATCCTGTTCATCGTGAAGAGGGAGCCAAGCCTCCACAGTCCCATGTTCTATTTCCTCTTCATGCTGGCCATCACCGATCTGGTCATGTCCACATCCACCCTGCCCAAAATGCTGAGCATCTTCTGGTTCAATTCCAGGGAGATCAGTTTCAGTGCCTGCCTCACCCAGATGTACTTCGTTCACTCCTTCTCAGAGATGGAGTCTGGAATCCTCGTGGCCATGGCTTTGGATCGCTACGTGGCCATCTGCCATCCCCTGAGACATTCCACCATCCTGACACGCCCCCTGGTGGCCAAGATCGGCCTGGCCGTGGTGCTGCGCAGTGTCATACTAACGTTACCCTACCCGTTTCTGGCAAGGTGGTGGCCATATTGCAGAACCAACATCATCCCCAACACCTATTGTGCACATCTAGCTGTGGTGAAGCTGGCCTGTGCTGACATCCGCATCAGTAGTTACTATGGCCTGTTTGATCTTTTCTCTGTGATTGGAGTAGATGTGTTTTCCATCACCGTGTCCTATACTCAGATCCTCCGCGCCATCTTCTGCCTTCCAACAAAGGATGCCCGGCTCAAAACTTTTGGGACCTGCATCTCTCATCTTTGTGCCATCTTTGCTTTGTACCTCCCAATTTTCTTCTTCTCTCTTACGCAGCGGTTTGGCCACAATCTGCCACTGTATTTACACATTCTCTTTACCAGTGTGTACCAGGTGGTGCCCCCTGTGCTACACCCCATGATTTACGGGGTGAGGACCAAACAGATCCGGGGCAGGCTGCTCCAGCTCTTTACACATAAAGAGACTTAAATATTTTCTCCTTGTGCTCTGGCTCTCAGATTGAGCTTTGTGCAGAGCTAGTTGGTGCATGGTGCTGGGGCCTCTTCCTTCGATCACTTACTGGGCAGAGAGAGAGACACTATACCCTTTTCTGTTCTTTACTGTGCTGTATCAATGTGATGATTTGTGGAATCAGTCTATGTATACTACACTGGGCTACCACCTGTCTAATTGCTCATAGGTAGACCCCTGAAATTACAATCTTACCTCATCTCTTCTGTCAAGCCTCAACCCTGTTGTGTGTCCAGCCCCAGTAGAAGCTGCCGGTGAAGGAAAGAGTCAAGGCTGCTGCGGCTGGAGCAGCAGAAGAAACCCTCACTCAGGGTCTGCAAGCCCTAGTCACAGCCACAGAGCAGAAGCAGGAGCTGAGGGAGGAGGGGGCAGAGGAGCCCTACTCATTTTGTCTCGTCCTTCTTCCATACTGCTTCTGCCCAGGGGTTGTCTTATTTCCCCTCTCCTTGAAGGAACCTCAGGGGGTGGGTTTCTTTCTCTCTGCTCCCTGGCCCTATAGGGCTTGCTCTCTTCCCTCCACCTCCCTTTCCCTTTCTGGACATAGAGGCGGGTTGCGCGGCACCACCGGTACAGTCCCCACACCCGTGCTATGCTCCCTCTTTGCCCATCTCCGTGAGCCACAGGGTCGTAAGAAGAAAACGAGTACTTGTGGCACCTTAGAGACTAACCAATTTATCTGAGCATGAGCTTTCGTGAGCTACGGCTCACTTCAGCTCATGCTCACATAAATTGGTTAGTCTCTAAGGTGCCACAAGTACTCCTTTTCTTTTTGCGAATACAGACTAAGAGGGTCATAAGAGAAGTCAAGCAGAGGATCAACATAGGTCACCGACAACGTCGCCCACTGTCCTGTGGGATCAGCTGTACCGGGAGTCTTTGGCTAACCAATAAAGTGCCAGAAACGATGATGGTTTATTGCTAAAAGCAGCCAAGTCAGCATGCTATACATTGGACATTCAACAGTCTCCGTTTGACCAAGTCAGTAGGGGAGGGGGTTTGGATGCAACAGAAAGGGCATCTTGACACCTTGTCCTTCCTGATAAGAATTGTCTTGAAGTTGCTGATAAATGCATTTTAGAAGAGCAGGATGTGCCCCAGGAATGTCTATTGGGACCTCAGGGCTGCAAACTCTGGAAAAACCCACACCTGGTTAATCAATAATCAGAAGGAACCTCTTGCTTGACCATTGAAACTGCATACTTAATGTAAGCAGTGTCAGGATGAGCTCCATCCTGACATCTGGTGGTGAGGTGTGGCAAGTTGTGGAAAAGAACTTCAGGGGCCGATCTCATTTGCATAGGCACACCCACCACGCCTAGAATGAGACCATAGCTGCCCAAATGGTCACTTTGGCTGCTGTGGGATCCCCAGTGTCTCTGTTATTGGGGCAGGAAGAATAAATTGTTATTACCCTGATTATGGGAACTGTGCTTGGAACTGTACGTGGCCTTTTGTTATGATGGAGGGATTCACCATGAACTAAGTAGCACTCGCTAGGCAAGGATCATGGGTTCCGAAACTGTGTGAATGGAGAGAGGCTGGGGACAAGTATTAATACTTGGGCCCCTTGGTGAGGGCCTTACATGCTAATTGCACTTCCTCCTCTCTTCACTAAGGAATATCAGAGCTAATTTTGATTTCATTAGAAGTCTAGTTATAGGCTGCTGAGCTCATTTTGGGCTGATAGTGCACCAGCACTGGGGCTCCCCTACTACAAGCTGAATTCACTTAAGAGCTGAAATCACTGAGTGTTGTGTTAAGTAGTGGGGGAGCCTGAAGATATATTGTGGAGCAGTTTGCGGGACAGCTGGTGTGCCTTGCGGACCGGCTGGTGAAGCAGTTCGACGCGGAGCAGTTTGTGGATGGCAGGAGCTGCTTGTGATCCGTGGAGCTGAGTGAAGGAGTTCGTGGGGCGGCTGACAGAGCGGAGCGCAGCTGAGCGAAGGAGTTCGTGGGGCAGCTGGCGGAGTGGAGCACTGCTATGGAGCTATGGGGTGGTCAGCTTCAGATCATGTAAGGTGCCTCTTACCCCCATCCCATTTCCACCCAGGTTGGGAGGTAAAGCTCCGCAGATAAACTTTCGAGCTCTGGGGCTGCCCTGACCAGGGACAGAGACTTTTGGGGCATTGGACTTTTGGGACTTTGGGTGATTTGGGGTTGCTGGACTCAAGAACCAAAGGGAAAGGGCATGCCCCAGTTTGCTTGGGGTGGGTTTTTTTTGCTCATGGGTTGTGTTATGGTGGTGTTGGTGGTGGTGTTTCCCCAACATAATGCCACATTGTTTCTCTCTGTTATTAAAAGGCTTTTGCTACACTCAGACTATGTGCTTGCGAGAGGGGAAGTATTGCCTCTTGGAGGCGCCCAGCGGGGGTGATATATATTTGTCCCAGGTCACTGGGTGGGGGCTCGAGCCGGTTTGCATTGTGTTATTGGAATGGATCCCCTAGATATTGAACCCGGCCCTTGTTGCTGCCAACTCTGACGGGCAGAAGGGTTACATTAACAAGTTTGCTTTAAAGGACATGTCATTCTTTTACTAATGTACAAATAAGGGGGAAAAGTTTGAGATGGTGGGACTCTTCAGGACTGGACTCTCCCTCTGGATGCATATTATGTTCCCCACCGGTAGACGGGCTGCCGCTGTGCCACTCGAGAGCCACACTCAGCTTTGGTAATTATCAAAGGTTAGGGGTGTTCTACTAACCTGTTGCGGACGTGTGTATAAGTGCTTGGGACTAAGTCAAGTTTAGTTTTAAATGAAAGCACACTTGTGTTGTCCTGCTTGTGCCAGCCATCTATTGGTCGGATGGCCGTGTCTCCCCTCATTTATTTCCTGACACCACCTCACACAGAGTAAAAGTTACCAAGAGCTTTGGTTAGAAAGAATCCCGGGTAACAGAGCTTCACCATTTTCTGGTGGACACCTGTGCTTTTAAGGGCAAGGTGAAGCTCCCTCTCCAGCATTGGGAACACTACCATCTCATCTTCAGGGCCACGATGGCTGTTTTGGAGTAGTGGAAGCAAACCGCGAGGCAAGACATCCTAGTCTACCGTTGGGCCTGCAACTTCTGTGACAAACCTTTCAGGCTGGTCAGTGATTGTTGCAAGGCCGGCTGGGGATCCTCCTGCCCATGAGTATCCTCATCAGCCCTCAGGATGTAGCCAAGTACCTTCTCAGCATTGAACACCAGAGGCTCTGGGGTAGGTCTCCGCAGATAACAGGTGTTCTCTTTCCTTTGTGATGTAGGGTACTCTGTGGTTTGCGTGTAGGAAACCCACATGGATCCAACCACCTAGACTAGTTGGCAGCTGGAGTGGGGGGACCGAGTATATTTTAAACACCTCAGCGCTCATTCAGCCTGGCTGGCCACTCTGTTCTCCCTGGACCTACAGCCTGAGATGCTGGGATTTGCCAAGGTCATGACAGGTTGTCTGCTGTGTGGAGCGGCTGACATTGAATCTGTCCAATGTTTACCCCCCAAATGAAGACCAAGAGTGGGTGTGTTTCTATCAAAAGGTGTCTGCCTTCCTTGGCACTTTGGATTCTCACTAGTCCCTGTGCCTGGGTGGGGATTTTAACACAATCTTTGAGAACCAGAATAGCTCAGGGATCGAGAGCTACCAGGCTGCTGCAGGCATCCTCAGAGAGATCTTCAGTCATCACTCCCTGGACTTCTGGCACAGTCAATACCCAGATAACAATTCCACCTTTACCTATGTCCAGGTGGAGGTTGATGGGTTGTGCCATCTTGGTTGGACTGCCTGTATGTACTTTGTTTCCATCTTGCCCAGGTCCACTCCTCCATCATTCAACCAGCCCAGTTCTCGGCCCACCATTTAGTGGCCATGATGGCCTCTTTCATCTCGGAGGTCATCTTCAGTTCTTCACCCTTCAGACCCCGCCGCACATACTCCAAGAGGTGGGACAAGCTTATTGCCTACTGCTCGGGTTTTCCTTCAATGGGTCCTACAACAGGGTGCTCCACAGTCACCCATCACTCCAGGACTCCTACCTTTCATAACCAGTGTGGGCTGCACACCCTGCAGTTGGTTCATTTCTGAATTCCACCAAGGGAGCAACTTCTCATGCTCATCCTCCACATGCTTTACTTCTTCGGATGCCCTGATACCAAGTGACAGGACCTAGTACCATCTTCGGAGGGTGAGGAACACCGGTGGGCCACAAAGTACTCCAACCTGGTCCCACGGCCAACCAGAGATAGTGTTTGGTGGCTCCTTCATGCAGCCATGAGCACTGGCATGTACATGGCACACTGCACCCCCATTCCAGATGTCTGCCCATTTTGTGGCATGAGGCAGACACTGGAATACGCCTCTCTAGAATGCTCAAGGATGCAGCCCCCATTCCAACTCCTTCACAACTTCAACAGGAGGTTCTGACTGCACTTTCCACCATGCCTTTTCATATATGCTAACTATAATGTGGTCTGCAGGTCCCTTGTGTTACAGGCAAAATATACTCTGTAAAATTATTAAGCAAACAAATAATTAAGCCCATAAGAAAATAAGAAACTTATAAGAAAAGATATATAGAAGAGCAAATAGTCTAGACTATAGGCCACCACAGCTGCTGGCTTCTAGCTGGTAAAGGCCAGGGACTTAGAAGTGACAGAGAGAGGGAGGCACGCCTGTGTGTGTGGGAGTTACAAATCAAAAGAGAGAGCTGGACCTGAATGCACCAGGAGAAGAGAGAGAGAGAGAGAGATGGGACAAAACCCACTAGAAAAGGGATTCCCTGTCTATACCGTTCTGGGGAGCAGTTTCCAAGGGAGATACAAACTCTCTCCCTGACCCCAAACAGGCACTTTGTTTTCAGGAAACCTTTCCTTAAGGGAAGCCCGGCTGGATCAGTTCTGGAACAAGAGCACTTGGAGAAACACAGATGGCAGAGGAGTCACATTTGGGTGAAAAAATATCTTGTGGCACTTCCCTGGCCAGGCCCACTCCCCTTCTACATATGTGTAGCAGCTCCAGGTTTGCTGTTCCATCCCCGCTCAGCTCGTGCAGCTGGACAATCATCAGCCACCATGTTTGGGGCCCACAAACAGGACCCAGGTGCTTTTGAGTCACAGCACTGTTCAGGCCCTGCCTCTGGTTCTGGGTTTCTAGGCCCACTCTCACAGTGCAGCTTCCATTCTACTGCCTCCCTCTGGCAGCAGAAACTGGCACGCCAGTCACCAAGGCCCTGAGGCCTGTTTGTCTCGGCTCTCCCGGACTCTCCAATTGCTGCAGCCTACTGTTCCCAAAGCTACCCCTTGGACGTATTCTGTTTCCAGGTTCTCCTTTTTGGGGCACATGGTCTCTAGAGCAAACAGCCCCAGGCCTTGCAAAAGCGGTTATGGGACCACTTGCCAGAAAGAAAAAAGCAACTTGCAGTCTGTTAACCCAGATTCACCCTTTAGAGACAGGTTAGAAAAGTATGTAAATGGTAATTAGGACTATTCCATATTAGATTGGCTAGAGCTTTGAAATGTAGCCTTCTATTATTAAAGAACTGGAAGAAGTTAGTGACTCTAGTAGTCTCCGTTTACCAACAGCTTGTTCGAGTTTAACCAAACAATTATTAGATATATTAGATTGGCTAGAGCTTTGAAATGTAGCCTTCTATTATTAAAGAACTGGAAGAAGTTAGTGACTCTAGTAGTCTCCGTTTACCAACAGCTTGTTCGAGTGTAACCAAACAATTCCTGTCTAGAGCTGTATTAGGTGAATTCAGAGAGGAAAAGGAAATATTATTTGACGGAACTTGAGTGCAATAATATAATTTTTCTCTATGTTCTTTTAATGTTTCTTTTGAATTCTCTATAAACTGCTTAAAGGATAATAACCTTATGTTAATCCAGACAGTTAATTACCAGTGATGTTTAGGAAATACAAGGTTATTTCCAAATCCTATTGTTCATCCAAGTAATGGAGCGCTCCTGGTAATCCACCTCCGTGAGAGCCATAACGGTTGAATTCAGGTCTTTACTGAAGGGGACACTGAGGGGAAAGGAAAACAAGTAACTTAACATGTTAAGATTCAGGAAGGAGTTGAAAGACATAATGCATTTTCAACAAACCAACCTGTCGAAGCAGAAGGCGTGGTGTAATAAACCAGGGAACTGATCAGCAAGATCCCCTGGGAGAATAACATGAGGGGGAAAGGAGTCCAGGAGAGCTGGGTGTATTTTAAAGAATCCTTATTGAGGTTACAGGGACAAACCATCCCGAAGTGTAGAAAGAATAGTAAATATGGCAGGTGACCAGCTTGGCTTAACAGTGAAATCCTTGCTGATCTTAAATACAAAAAAGAAGCTTACAAGAAGTGGAAGATTGGACAAATGACCAGGGATGAGTATAAAAATATTGCTCAGGCATACAGGAGTGAAATCAGGAAGGCCAAATCACACCTGGAGTTGCAGTTAGCAAGAGATGTTAAGAGTAACAAGAAGGGTTTCTTCAGGTATGTTAGCAAAAGAAGAAAGCCAAGGAAAGCGTGGGCCCCTTACTGAATGAGGGAGGCAACCTAGTGACCTAGGATATGGAAAAAGGTAATGTACTCAATGCTTTTTTTGCCTCTGTCTTCACGAACAAGGTCAACTCCCAGACTGCTGCACTGGGCAGCACAGCATGGGGAGGAGGTGACCAGCCCTCTGTGGAGAAAGAAGTGGTTCGGGATGATTTAGAAAAGCTGGACGAGCACAAGTCCATGGGGCCTGATGCGCTGCATCCGAGAGTGCTCAAAGAGTTGGCGGATGTGATTGCAGAACCATTGGCCATTATCTTTGAAAACTCATGGCGATCGGGGGAAGTCCCGGATGACTGCGGATGATACTAAACTGGGAGAAGTGGTAGATACACTGGAGGGGAGGGATAGGATACAGAAGGACCTAGACAAATTGGAGGATTGGGCCAAAAGAAATCTGATGAGGTTCAATAAGGATAACTGCAGGGTCCTGCACTTAGGACGGAAGAATCCAATGTACAGCTACAGACTAGGGGCCGAATATCTAGGCAGCAGTTCTGCGGAAAAGGACCTAGGGGTGACAGTGGAGGAGAAGCTGGATATGAGCCAGCAGTGTGCCCTTGTTGCCAACAAGGCCAATGGCATTTTGGGATGTATAAGTAGGGGCATAGCGAGCAGATCGAGGGACGTGATTGTTCCCCTCTATTCGACATTGGTGAGGTCTCATCTGGAGTACTGTGTCCAGTTTTGGGCCCCACACTACAAGAAGGATGTGGATAAATTGGAGAGAGTCCAGCGAAGGGCAACAAAAATGATTAGGGGTCTGGAACACATGACTTATGAGGAGAGGCTGAGGGAGCTGGGATTGTTTAGTCTGCAGAAGAAAAGAATGAGGGGGGATTTGATAGCTGCTTTCAACTACCTGAAAGGGGGTTCCAAAGAGGATGGCTCTAGACTGTTCTCAATGGTAGCAGATGACAGAACGAGGAGTGATGGTCTCAAGTTGCAGTGGGGGAGGTTTAGATTGGATATTAGGAAAAACTTTTTCACGAGGAGGGTGGTGAAACACTGGAATGCGTTACCTAGGGAGGTGGTAGAATCTCCTTCCTTAGAGGTTTTTAAGGTCAGGCTTGACAAAGCCCTGGCTGGGATGATTTAACTGGGAATTGGACCTGCTTCGAGCAGCGGGTTGGACTAGATGACCTTCTGGGGTCCCTTCCAACCCTGATATTCTATGATTCTATGATTCTATGATTCTATGACTGGAAAAAGACTGATATAGTGCCCATCTTTAAAAAAAGGAAGAAGGAGGATCCTGGGAACTACAGGCCAGACAGCCTCACCTCAGTTCCCAGAAAAATCCTGGAGCAGGTTCTCAAGGAATCAATTCTGAAGCACTTAGAGGAGAGGAAAGTGATCAGGAACAGTCAGCATGGACTCACCAAGGGCAAGTCATGCCTGACTAATCTAATTGCCTGCTATGACAAGATAACTGGCTCTGTGGCTGAAGGGAAAGCAGTGGACTTGTTGTTTCTTGACTTTAGCAAAGCTTTTGACACAGTCTCCCACAGTATTCTTGCCAGCAAGATAAAGAAGTATGGGCTGGATGACTGGACTATAAGGTGGATAGAAAGCTGGCTAGATTGTCGGGCTCAACGGGTAGTGATCAAGGGCTCCATATCTAGTTGACAGCAGGTATCAAGTGGAGTGCCCCAAGGTTCAATCCTGGGGCTGTTTTTCTTCAATATCTTCATAAAAGATCTGGAGGATGGTGTGGATTGCACCTTCATCAAGTTTACTGATGACACTAAACTGGGAGGAGAGGTAGATGTGCTGGAGGGCAGGGATAGGATACAGAGGGACCTAGACAAATTGGAGGATTGGCCCAAAAGAAATCTGATGAGGTTCAAGAAGGACAAGTGCAGAGTCCTGCACTTAGGACGGAAGAGTCCAATGCACCGCTACAGACTAGGGACCGAATGGCTCGGGAGCAGTTCTGCAGAAAATGACCTAGGGGTTACAGTGGACGAGAAGCTGGATATGAGTCAACAGTGTGCCCTTTTTCCCAAGAGAGCCAATGGCATTTTGGGATGTATAAGTAGGGGCATTTCCAGGAGTTTGAGGGATGTGATCGTTCCCCTCTATTCGACACTGGTGAGGCCTCATCTGGAGTACTGTGTCCAGTTTTGGGACCCACAAGAAGGATGTGGAAAAATTGGAAAAGTCCAGCAGATGGCAACAAAAATTATTAGAGGACTGGAACACATGAGTTATGAGGAGAGGCTGAGGGAACTGGAGTTATTTAGTCTGTAGAAGAGAAGAATGAGAGTGAACTTGATAGATACTTTCAACTACCTGAAAGGGGGTTCCAAAGAGGATGGATCTAGACTGTTCTCAGTGGTAGTGGATGACAGAACAAGGAGTAATGGTCTCAAGTTGCAGTGTGGGAGGTTTAGGTTGGATATTAGGAAAAGCTTTTTCAGTAGGAGGGTGGTGAAACACTGGAATGCGTTGCCTAGGGAGATGGTGGAATCCCCTTCCTTAGAAGTTTTTAAGGTCAGACTTGTCAAAGACCTGGCTGGAATGATTTCATTGGGGATTGGCCCTGCTTTGAGCAGGGGGTTGGACTAGATGACCTCCTGAGGTCCCTTCCAACCCTGATATTCTATGATTGTATGATTCTGTGAAATGTATTTTGAAACACTTACCTGTAATATAAGATTTGCTGTTATTGGTAAGTATCATGATGCAAAGTTTGCTGCTGATGGTAAAGCTTATAACAAAAATTTGGTATTGATGGAAAATTCTAAGAAAAGGTGCAACGTGCCTGATTTTTGGAAAAGGTTTTGGACATACTAGTCTGTGTATATATATTGTGACAAAGGTCTGTCCTTGCCTCCGTGGGTCCCGCGTTTCCTGGAGAATTTCTCTAGCCTCAGAGGCTCACTGTGACCCTCCATGTAACACTTCTGTCTCTAGAGACGGGGTCACAGTCTACTGAGCCATTTTCATCATAAGCCAGAGAGGGAGGTGAGGAGAAGTTATCATTTCTTCCATATTCTCTGTTGTCTCCCAGTCTCAATGATTAATCAGGGGGCAAAAGGCAGACATTTGTTACATTTGTTAGTCTCTAAGATGCCACAAGGACTCCTCATTGTTTTTACTACAATGTTTGTAACACTTGGGATTTGTATGGTCAAAAAGTCAAGAGAGCCTTGTGCACACTGCTTCTGCATCAGTCAGTAACTTACTCTCCTTCAGTAAACTAAGGGGGGATGTGTGATTCTCTGTTCCTCAAAGCAACACCCTGTCTTAACCATATTTACCACAGGGTGATATGATTATGATGTGATTTTTACAAAGTATATCAAATATGTTCTGTATCAATGGAAAAGTTATGATTTGCTGAATATGATTACCCTATTTGTATGCATATATCATTTTTGTACTTAAAGTTCTGAAAGCATGCAATGACATGTGGCCAGCTCATGAGCCAGTGGACTCCATCTTGTGGCTCTTCTTTTCCACTGACTATGCTGGGAGCTTTGGCTTGGAAAAATGAAGCTCCCTCTGCATGGCAGAAGCAATAAAATGTGGAAGCGACATCATCACTTGGCCTCACTCCCCTCACAAATCAACATGTTAGAAACTGGGATTGAAGTGGGGCTGTGTTTCCAGGCTGAAGGGAGTTCTAGCCTGTGTCTGGAAGATTGGAGGATTGTTTATACCATCAGGAGGACACACTGGTTGATTCAAAGCTTGTCTAGTGTGGAGAACTTATTTTGTGATTTTGTTTTTTCTCAGATTTCAAATTTGTTCTTTACACTATTACTTATAATCATGTAAACAACCGATCTTTCTGTAATTAATAAATCTGATTTCTATTTTTTTTACTTAATACAGGATGTTGTTTGAAACGTAAAAGGGAAATCTGCTCAGGCTGATGTATTGTCCTCTCCACATTGAGGGAAGGGCAGACTGGGAGATAAAGTTACACTGGTCAGGCTTTTGGCCAGGGCAAGATGGTACAGCTCTTGGGTCCTAGGCTGGGGAGCTGGGGGGAACTGGCTGGAGCCTCTCTATTGCTGTTCCATGCATGGCTGATGAAAGCATTCATGTAACTGCAGCTGGGTGTGTCCCTGTCTGTGTATGGCCGTGTAAGTGGAAGACCTGAGTGGGTTGCAACTTGTCACAGCCTCACGGTGTGAGAGGGGGGCCCAGACTGGTGTGCCAGAGGGCTTGGCAGTCCCCATTTCCAGGTTAAACTGCTGAGAATTGCTTCCCACCCTGCCCCCAATGAACAGTCCCTGCAAGACCATGAGTTCATTTGCCAGTTGTCATGTGGTCACTTAGTGAGAGGGAGACCGTGCTTATGGAAGGGAAGTCAGGATATTTGGGTTCTGTCAGTTATTCTCCACGTGACCTTGGACAAGTCATTTCTCCCCGTACCTCAGTTTACTGAATAGTGTAATGGGGATGGTTCAGAGTGACTTAGAATCATAGAATCATAGAATATCAGGGTTGGAAGGGACCCCTGAAGGTCATCTAGTCCAACCCCCTGTTCGAAGCAGGACCAATTCCCAGTTAAATCATCCCAGCCAGGGCTTTGTCAAGCCTGACCTTAAAAACTTCCAAGGAAGGAGATTCCACCACCTCCCTAGGCAACGCATTCCAGTGTTTCGCCACCCTCTTAGTGAAAAAGTTTTTCCTAATATCCAATCTAAACCTCCCCCACTGCAACTTGAGGCCATTACTCCTCGTTCTGTCATCTGCTACCATTGAGAACAGTCTAGAGCCATCCTCTTTGGAACCCCCTTTCAGGTAGTTGAAAGCAGCTATCAAATCCCCCCTCATTCTTCTCTTCTGCAGGCTAAACAATCCCAGCTCCCTCAGCCTCTCCTCATAAGTCATGTGTTCTAGACCCCTAATCATTTTTGTTGCCCTTCGCTGGACTCTCTCCAATTTATCCACATCCTTCTTGTAGTGTGGGGCCCAAAACTGGACACAGTACTCCAGATGAGGCCTCACCAATGTCGAATAGAGGGGGACGATCACGTCCCTCGATCTGCTCGCTATGCCCCTACTTATACATCCCAAAATGCCATTGGCCTTCTTGGCAACAAGGGCACACTGCTGACTCATATCCAGCTTCTCGTCCACTGTCACCGCTAGGTCCTATTCCGCAGAACTGCTGCCTAGCCATTCGGTCCCTAGTCTGTAGCGGTGCATTGGATTCTTCCGTCCTAAGTGCAGGACCCTGCACTTATCCTTATTGAACCTCATCAGATTTCTTTTGGCCCAATCCTCCAATTTGTCTAGGTCCTTCTGTATCCTATCCCTCCCCTCCAGCGTATCTACTACTCCTCCCAGTTTAGTATCGTCCGCAAATTTGCTGAGAGTGCAATCCACACCATCCTCCAGATCATTTATGAAGATATTGAACAAAACCGGCCCCAGGACAGACCCCTGGGGCACACCACTTGACACCGGCTGCCAACTAGACATGGAGCCATTGATCACTACCCGTTGAGCCCGACTAGGACTTTGCTAGGTGTTTTGAAGATCACTCAATCAAAGGTGTTACACAGCTGGATGATACTTACTGATGAGACGGACTGATCTCTGGTCCTTACGACAGCCCCATATGTTTGCTGTAAATGCTTGTGTATCCTCTTAGTCAACTTTCTCCAGATCTCTCTCTCTCTATTATCTACCGATCTTTCCTGAGAATGTACGGGATATCAGACCCTCTGGAGAGTTAGGTATTATCCCAGTTTTCTTCTCATCAATGATTATTTTTAAATATATACACACAAACGTACAGAGCAGCCAATTCCTCTCTGACTCAGCATGGAGCCAATGAGTTCCCATCTCCCTTTGGGAAGGTTCCTTAATTACTGTTTACTCCTAAAGCTGGATAATTATCACATAAGCAGAGACATGCTTGTCTACAGCCTGTTTATGTTCATATGCTCTCTTTTCCTCTTGAGGCTGAGTGAACCCCACTGGGATTACACAGAGCTATATTATAAACTACGCACACCCTTGTGTCTGCTCTTGGCATGGGATATTACTTGAGATGCTGGGGTGAGAGAGGTGTAGGACACGGCTACCTGAGGGGGATTCCTTGGGAGGATGCTTCCATCTCAGAATTCACAGGTACCCATCTCTTGCTGAGGAGCTCACCTGATCGACAAGCCCCATGCAAGGTGGGTGTGGTGGGATAGAGAGTAAGTTTGTGGTTCTTTCCACTCTGCAAAACCATGAGAAATCCAAGGGCCCTTGCCATCAGTGATGAGTTTGCTAAAGAATCACTGGCCGAAATGTCATTCTTTTCTGTGCTCCCCTGCTCATCCCGCCTAATGGCCTCCAGCCCCAAGGTGGGGCATTTCAGTGGCACAGTGAATCCTTCAGGATGAAAGATGTTATTAGATGTGCAATACAAGGCCAAATTCTGAGACCACGACCAGTGCTGTGTTCACGTCCCAGTGAGGCAAAACTTCCCTTGGAGAAAGAACCGAGAACAGACATCAGGAGCCAACTGTGTGTTAATGCACAGACCCGGTCACCCCCTCCTCTTGTATTTCAGGACTCTGTCTGTTAATGGGGCAGAGGACAGGGGCTCGTCCCTGACTTTTATCTGCTGGAAAGCTTGAAGGTGTCAGGGCTCCTCACTCGAACAATAATGAGAATTTTTAACATGGGTAACACATACTTTCCCCTAGCTTCATTCCAGAAGTCGGCTGAACTGTTATGTCTGAAGGTATCAAAAAATAATTGTGCTGGAAGCAGACACCCAGCATGGGAAATCTCAGTCTAAACACCTAAAAACTGGAAAACTCATAAGCAACTGAAAATGAGCTCTTCTAATGGAAGGTGTCAGACAGCCTTGACTATAGGTTATGCCACCAGCACCACCTGCAATGGCCAATTCATTTGTGAATCCCGTTCTTCTATTATCCTCTCTCCAACGACGTTGGCAGCAAGGAGTTCTTCAGGCCAAATATGAATTATGTTAGCAATTATCTTTTCTCAATGTAATAAGTTCAGACTTTCAATTTAATTAAATGTTCCCTTGTTCATGTTATGAGACACACTAATTATAAATGCCTGATCTACTTTCTTTATCAATAGATCCATAGGGTTTAAGGTCAGAAGGAACCATTTGATCATCCAGTATGACCTCCTGTAAAACCCCAGCTTATTAAATTTCACTCAATTACCTCTGTATTGAGCCAAAAGAATTATGTGTGACTAAGACCTGGTCGACACTAGGATTTTACATCATAGATTGATAGAGCCATGGAGTTATAAGGGAACAAAAAGGACAGCTAGTATATCCTCCTGACATGATGCAGGATTTCTTTTGTCTTAGTCATCTAAGACTGATGGCTACTCACACCTCTTTGGAAAACCTCCACAGAAGGAGCTTCCATGACTTCCCCTGGAGTCTGTTCCATTGGCCTCCTGTTCTTAAAGTTAGGAAGATTTCCCTGAAACTTAATTTAAATTTGCTATGCTGGAATTTGAACCCACAGCAAAAAAATCCACACCTTAGAAAGATGTAGCTATATCATAGAATCATGGAACTGGAAGGGACCTCAGGAGGTCATCAAGTGCAATCCCCTACACTCATGGCAGGACCAGCACCATCTAGAACATCCCTGACAGGTTTTTGTCTAACCTACTCCTAAAAATCTACAATGATGGACATTCCGCAACCTCCCTAGTTTCCCTAACCACCCTGACAGTTAGGAAGCTTTTCTGAATGTCCATCCTAAACCACACTTGCTGCAATTTAATTCCGTTGCTTCTTGTCTTCTCTTCAGAAGTTAGGGGGAACACTTTTTCTCCCTCCATGTAACACCTCTTAGGTATTTGAAAATTGTTATCATGTCCCTCCTCAGTCTTCTCTTTTTCAGACTAAACAAACCTAGCTCTTTCAGTCTTCCCTCAGAGGGCATGTTTTCAACACCCCGAGTCATCCTTTCCTCCAGTTTTTCCAGATCATTTTGAATGTTTATCGGATTCTCCAAAGGACTGGCAACCCCTCCCAACGTGGCATCATCGGGAAACTTAAGAAGTTTACTCTCCATGCCGTGAACTAAATAGCTGATGATGACATTCAAAAGAACCAGACCCGGAACTGATCCCTGTGGAACCCCACTTCTTATGCCCTTCCAGCATCACTGTGAAGCACTGATAACTGCTCCCTGCAAGTGGTTTTCCAACCAGTTATGCACCCACCTTATAGTAGCTCCACCTAGGTTGTATTTCCCTCGTTTCTTAATGAAAAGGTCATGTGAGACTGTATCAAATGCCATACTAATGTCTAGATATATCACATCTACTACTTCCTCCGATCCACAAAGCTTCTTGCCCTGTCAAAGAAAGCTGTCAGGTTGGTTTGGCATGTTCTGTTCTTGACAAATCCATGCTGACTGTCACTTATCACCCTATGATCTTCTAGATGTTTGCAAATAGATTCCTTAATTATATGCTCCATTATATTACCTGGTACTGAAGTTAAGCTGTAATAGCCTGAGTTGAGCTAATCCCTCAGCTATCTCCACAGTCAGTTCCTTCAGAGTATTCTTGGATGCATTTTGTGAGGCCCTGGTGACTTGACGACATCTAACATGTTCATGCAACTTTTAACTTGTTCTTTCCCTATTTTGGTATCTGAACCAACCCCATTTTCACAGGCATTCTCTAGGTTAGGTGTCCAAACACCACCAACCTTCTTGCTGAACATAGAAACAAAGAAGTCATTAAGCACCGCTGCTATTTCCACATTTTTTGTTATTGTTTTCCCCACTTCATTTAGTAACAGACCTACCCTGTCCTTGGTCTTCTGCTTCCTTCTAACGTATATGTAGCATGTTTTCTTGTTATCCTTTATGTCTCTCGCTAGTTTGATCTCATTTTGTGCCTTGGCCTATCTAATTTTGCACCTACATACATGTGTTATTTGTTTATAGTCCTGCTTTTAAATTTAACCTTGTTTCACTTTTTTGTAGGATCCTTTTTTTTCTTTTTGATCATTCAAGATCTTCTGGTTAAGCCATTGTGGTCTCTTGCCATACTTCCTGTCTTTCCTGCGAAATGAGATCGTTTGCTCTTGTGCCCTTAATAATGTCTCTCTGAGAAACTGCCAGCTCTCTTCTGTTGTTTTTCTCTGTAGACTTGCTTCCTGTGAGATCTTACCGACAAACTCCCTGAGTTTGCTAAAGTCTGTCTTCTTCAAATCCATTGTCTTTATTTTGCTGTTTTCCCTCCTACCCTTCCTTAGTATCATGAACTCTGTCATTTCATGGTCACTTTCCTGCAAGCTACCTTCCACTTACAAATTCTCCAACAGTTCCTCCTTCTATGTCAAAATCATGTCCAGAAAAGCCTCTCTCCTGGTAGCTTTCTCCAGCTTCTGGAACCAAAAAAATATCTCCAATACATTCCAAGAACGTGCTGGATAATCTGTGCCCTGGTGTAGACAGCATGAGATGAATTCTCCCATCCACCTAGCTACCACCTCTCGGGGATTACCTCTGCTGAGGGGAGAACCCCTTCCCTCTGTGTATGTCGTGGCTATATGGAAGTGCTATTGCCTCGTCTATGTAGCATTTGAAGTGTAAACAACCTTTCAAGCAGATCTTCCAGAAAACATCCAGTCTGGATCTGCCAACATGGGGAACTGGAGTATCCCACACTTCCCCTCTCAGTGTGCGCTCATGTTTAGGCACCCTCAGTGCTAACTATTTGACCCTAATTTCAAGCTGGAATTTGCCTGGCTTCAGCTTCCAGCCCTTCGGTCTTGCTGAGTCTTTCTCTGGTAGATTACAGAGCCGATTATTACCCAGAGTTTCCTCCCCATGAAAGTCTCTGCTTGGGCATCTTAGTGATAACTGAGGGAGATATACACCTTCAAGTCTCATGATCCTGCTTTTTCTCCATCCTCCAATCATTTTTGTGGCTCTTTTCTGCCCCCTCTCCAAGTTTTCAATATCTTGTTTCAAATGTGGACCGCAGAATGGGATGCAATTTGTTTCACCCCATCATCCCTTTAAACTACGGTGTCTCACTGGGAGCTCATGATGAGTTGATTGTCCACAATGTCCCCTGAATCCTTTTTAGGATCCTTGAATTCCATAATACAGTGTTGTAGTGTGGGGGTCTGGCCTGCATTCCCTGTTCCGAGAGGATCAATTTGCATTTGACTGAATTGAAACATTTTGTTCACATAGGAACCACTTTCCAAATTCTCCAGATCAATCACTATGCCTGCCCAGGCTGCCTCATTGCGACTATTTTCCCAATCTTTGGGTCATCCACAAATTGTATCTGCTGTGATTTTCTATTTCCTTCTAGATCATAGAATCATAGCACCATAGAATATCAGGGTTGGAAGGGAATTCAGGTGGTCATTCAGTCCTACCCCCTGATCAAAGCAGGACCAATCCCCAATGAAATCATCTCAGCCAGGTCTTTGTCAAGCCTGACCTTAAAAGCCTCAAAGGAGGGAGATTCCACCACCTAACTAGCTAATGCAGTCCAGAGTTTCACCACCCTCCTAGAGAAAAAGTTTTTCCGAATATCCAACCTAAACCTCCCCCACTGCTACTTAAGGCAATTACTCCTTTTTCTGTCATCTGCTACCACTGAGAACAGTCTAGATCCATCCTCTTTGGAACCCCCTTTCAGGTAGCTGAAAGCTGCAATCAAATCCCCCCTCATTCTTCTCTTCTGCAGACTAAACAATCCCTGTTCCCTCAGCCTCTCCTCATAAGTCATGAGTTCCAGTCCCCTAATCATTTTTGTTGCCCTCCTCAGGACTCTTTCTAATATTTTACATCCTTCTTGTAGTGTGGAGCCCAAACTGGACACAGTACTCCAGATGAGGCCTCACCAATGTCAAATAGAGGGGAACGATCACGTACCTCGATCTGTTGGCAATGCCCCTACTTTTATAGCCCAAAATGCCTTTAGCCTTCTTGGGAACAAGGGCACACTGTTGACTCATATCCAGCTTCTCGGCCACTGTAAGCCCTAGGTCCTTTTCTGTAGAACTGCTGCCGAGCCATTCTGTGCCTAGTCTGTAGCGGTGCATGGGATTCTTCCATCCTAAGTGCGGGACTCTGCACTTGTCCTTGCTGAACCTCATCAGATTACTTTTGGCCCAATCCTCTAATTAGTCTCGGTCCCTCTGTATCCTATCCCTACCCTCCAGCGTATTTACCTCTCCTCCCAATTTAGTGTTGTCATAAATATAAAGGGAAGGGTAAATACCTTTAAAATCCCTCCTGGCCAGAGGAAAAATCCCTTTCACCTGTAAAGGGTGAAGAAGCGAGGGTAACCTCACTGGCACCTGACCAAAATGACCAATAAGGAGACAAGAGACTTTCAAAAGCTGCGGGGAGGGAGAAACAAAGCTCTCTCTCTCTGTCTGTGTGATGCTTTTGCCAGGGACAGAACAGGAATGGAGTCTTAGAACTTAGTAAGTAATCTAGCTAGATGTGTCCTAGATTCTGATTTCTTTAAATGGCTGAGAAAAATCAGCTGTGCTGAATGGAATGGATATTCCTGTTTTTGTGTCTTTTTGTAACTTAAGGTTTGGCTTGGAGGGATTCTCTATGTTTTGAATCTAATTACCCTGTAAGATATTTACCATCCTGATTTTACAGGGGTGATTCTTTTTACCTTTTCTTTAATTAAAATTCTTCTTTTAAGAACCTGATTGCTTTTTCATTGTTTTTAAGGTCCAAGGGTTTGGGTCTGTGGTCACCTATGCAAATTGGTGAGGACTTTTGTCAAACCTTCCCCAGGGAAGGGGGATGTAACACTTGGGAGGATTTTGGGGGGAAAGACGTTTCCAAATGGACTCTTTCCTAATAATAATACCGGTGAGACGTTTGGTGGTGCCAGTGAAAGTCCAAGGGCAAAAGGTAAAATAGTTTGTACCTTGGGGAAGTTTTAACCTAAGCTGGTAAAAGTAAGCTTAGGAGGTTTTCATGCAAGTCTCCACATCTGTACCCTAGAGTTCAGAGTGGGGAAGGAACCTTGACAAGTGTCATCTGCAAATTTGCTGAGGTTGCAATCCACACCATCCTCCAGATCATTAATGAAAATATTGAATAACCTCGGCCCTACAACTGATCCCTACAGAACCCCATTACAAAGAGCCCCATATACTGATGAAGGCCTATTGACAACAGCTACCTGAGATCCATGAGTTACCAGTTTTCAGTCCGTGTTGCATGTTCTCTCCTGATATTGTAAAGTGTTAATTTTTTAACTCAACATTTTCCCCTACTAAATCAAATTCCTCTGAGAAATCAAGGTGAGTGGCAGCAGAATACGGAGCCTGGACTTCAAAAAAGCAGACTTTGACTCCCTCAGGGAACTGATGGGCAGGATCCCCTGGGAGATTATCATGAGGGGGAAAGGAGCCCAGGGGAGTTGTCTGTATTTTAAAGAATCCTTATTTGAGGTTACAGGGACAAAACATCCCAGTGTGTAAAAAGAATAGTAAATATGACAGGAGACCAGCTTGGCTTAACAGTGAAATCCTTGCTGATCTCAAACACATTAAAGCAGCTTACAAGAAGTGGAAGCTTGGACAAATGACCAAGGAAGAGGATACAAATATTGCTCGGATATGGAGGAGTGAAATCAGGAAGGCCAAATCACAAGAGTAACAAGAAGGGTTTCTTCAGGTATGTTAGCAACAAGAAAAAAGTCAAGGAAAGTGTGGGCCCCTTAATGAATGAGGGAGGCAACCTAGTGACAGAGGATGTGGAAAAAGGTAATGTACTCAATGCTTTTTTTGCCTCTGTCTTCACGAACAAGGTCAGCACCCAGACCGCTGCACTGGACAGGAAAGGACCAGCCCTCTATGGAGAAAGAAATGGTTCGGGACTATTTAGAAAAGCTGGACGAGCACAAGTCCATGGGGCCGGATGTGTTGCATACGAGAGTTCTAAAGGAGTTGGAGGATGTGATTGGAGAGCCATTGGCCATTATCTTTGAAAACTCATGGCGATCAGGGGAAGTCCCAGATGACTGGAAAAAGGCTAATGTAGTGCCATCTTTAAAAAAAGGGAAGAAGGAGGACCTGGGAACTACAGGCCAGTCAGCCTCACCTCAGTCCCTGGAAAAATCATGGAGCAGATCCTCAAGGAATAAATTCTGAATCAATTTGAAGCACTAAGAGGAGAGGAAAGTGATCAGGAACAGTCAGTATGGATTCACGAAGGGCAAGTCATGCCTGACTAATCTAATTGTCTTCTATGATGAGATAATTGGCTGTGTGGATGAGGGGAAAGCAGTGGATGTGCTATTCCTTGACTTTAGCAAAACTTTTGACACGGTCTCCCACAGTATTCTTGCCAGCAAGGGAAAGAAGTATGGGCTGGATGAATGGACTATAAGGTGGATAGAAAGTTGGGTAGATTGTCGGGCTTAACGGGTAGTGATCATTGGTTCCATGTCTAGTTGGCAGCCGTTATCAAGTGGAGTGGCCCAAGGGTTGGTCCTGGGCCTCGTTTTGTTCAACGTCTTTATTAATGATCTGGAGGATGGTGTGAATTGTGCCCTCAGCAAGTTTGCAGATGACACTAAACTGAGAGGAGAGGTAGATACGCTGGAGGGTAGGGATAGGATACAGAGGGACCTAGACAAATTAGAGGATTAGGCCAAAAGAAATCTGATGAGATTCAACAAGGACAAGTGTAGAGTCCTGCACTTAGGACGGAAGAATCCCATGCACCGCTACAGGCTGGGGACCGAATGGCTCGGGAGCAGTTCTGCAGAAAAGGTCCTAGGGGTTACAGTGGATGAGAAGCTGGATAGGAGTCAACAGTGTGCCCTTGTTGCCAAGAAGGCCAATGGGATTTTGGGCTGTATAATTAGGGGCATTGCCAGCAGATTGAGGGACGTGATTGTTCCCCTTTATTCAACATTGGTGAGGCCTAATCTGGAGTATTGTGACCAGTTTTGGGCCACACACTAGAAGAAGGATGTGGATAAATTGGAAAATGTCCAGCCAAGGGCAACAAAAATGATTAGGGGACTGGAACACATAATTTATGAGGAGAGGCTGAGGGAACTGGGATTGTTTAGTCTGCGGAAAAGAAGAATGAGGGGGGATTTGATTGCTGCTTTCAACTGTCTGAAAGAGGGTTCCAAAGAGGATCGATCTAGACTGTTCTCAGTGGTAGCAGATGACAGAACAAGGAGTAATTGTCTCAAGTTGTAGTGCGGGAGGTTTAGATTGGATGTTACGAAAAACTTTTGCATTGGGCGGATGGTGTAGCACAGGAATGCGTTGCCTAGGGAGGTGCTGGAATCTCCTTCCTTAGAGGATTTCAAGTTCAGGCTTGACAAAGCCCTGCCTGGGATGATTTAGTTGGGGATTGGTCATGCTTTGAGCAGTGGTTTGGACTAGATGACCTCCTGAGGTCCCTTCCAACCATGAGATTCTGTGATTCTATGACTGGATGATCTGCGTTGTTCCCGTGATCCACCAAATGCGTACCCTTGATCAATCAGTGTGTACTTTCAAAAAAATATGAAATCAGGTTTATTTGACAAGATCTGATTTGCATAAACCTTGTTGGAGACTGCTATTACTTACATTTCACGACTTTTTTTAACTAATACCATACCAGCTTTTCCATTGTTTCTTCACCTTGTCAGTTCTTTTATAAATAAACCTTTCCCTTTATTTTTTAATACTTTACATTTAACACAGGAATTGACCTAAAACTTTTCTAGGACTACCCTTGTTGTTAATATACTTAATATCCTCCTTTTTATGATCCATAGCCCTGCCAAACATGGACTTTTCCTGCTGTTTTAATGTCCCTTATCAATTTCCATAACTTACCATTTCTATTCTTGGCCATCTATTTAACCTTTTTCTCTTTGGTACGTATTACTTCCCCTCCCCCCAATGGCTGCCTTCACTTTACCATTGAACTGGGTTTTTACCCAGAGTTCTTCACTTTGTTGAGTGTGAAATCATGAATTTTCCGCCATCTAATAAGCTGTTCTCAAAGAATCACCAATTTTCATTCATATTTTTGTGTCTACATTTTTCCTCCCAATCAGTTCTGCTGACAATTTGCCTCAGTTTTTGGGAATTAGTCCTCTTGGAGCACTAAGTGTCTATAGTTGGGAACTGGTTGGGAACGGTACGTTTGAATGTAAATCAAATTCATTTTTTAATTTTCCTCTCCTATATCATATGCTCTCTTCTTTGTCTCTTCTGTCAAGTAAAGAGTCCCAGACTTTTCTGTCTCTTTCCGAATGGCAACCTCCCCTATTCTCAAAGCTTGTCTTAGAAATCGCTTTTATATATTCATATATCCTTAATAGAGACTGGGTGACCTACACTGAACACACATCCCGAACATGTTACTCTCCATTCCATATCTTAGGGATCTCAGCATTGCTTTTATTTTGTCCACTAGTGCAAATGAGCAGGTGTTTCTCTTCGAGCTGCTGCCTATGGCACCCAGGTCTTTTCCCTGAGGTATGCTGTTGTTGGGATATTTCTCCCAACCTTTGTCTCGGGAAAAGTTTGGTGTTTTTTTCACTCTCAGATTTTGAGCAACTGGATGAATGGGGAACTCCCTTCAGTATGGACTCCCTATCCTGGCTCTCATTGCATTGAGGAACAATGACGGATAAACAGTATCCAGACTTGTGTTTCCTGCTGGTGTCTCTTAAGATTCCCCACCACAAAGTGTAGGAATTATTAACACAGGGAATACCACAAAATATAGAATTGGATTTAGTAGGATCATTGTTCATAGTTATTTCTCTGAGTAATTAAATATAATTTTTCAGTGTGTTCAGAGAGATTAATCTGCTTCTCCATGAGAACAGCCTCCACTAGTACATTTGTTGTCTTGTATTAACGTTGTCTCTCCATTCAGGCATTTCTGCTGTGACCATCACCCGAGACCCTGGGAACACACAGAAAGTGAGAGGAACATAGAGTGCATGCAGGAGACAGCCTTATGCCTCAGAGCTGGACACCTTCTCCCCTGCTCCATGTCAGAATTCAACACAACTGACTTCACCAACCCCTCCACCTTCATCCTGCTGGGCATTCCTGGCCTGGAAGCAGCCCATGTCTGGATCTCCATCCCCTTCTGTGCTATGTACACCACAGCCATCTTGGGGAACTTCACCATCCTGTTCATCGTGAAGAGGGAGCCAAGCCTCCACAGTCCCATGTTCTATTTCCTCTGCATGCTGGCCATCACCGATCTGGTCATGTCCACATCCACCCTGCCCAAAATGCTGAGCATCTTCTGGTTCAATTCCAGGGAGATCAGTTTCAGTGCCTGCCTCACCCAGATGTACTTCGATCACTCTTTCTCAGGGATGGAGTCTGGAATCCTCGTGGCCATGGCTTTGGATCGCTACGTGGCCATCTGCCATCCCCTGAGACATTCCACCATCCTGACACGCCCCCTGGTGGCCAAGATCGGCCTGGCCGTGGTGCTCCGCAGTGGAATAATCGCATTACCCTACCCGTTCCTGGCAAGGCGGTGGCCATATTGCAGAACCAACATCATCCCCCAGTCGTATTGTGGGCACATAGCTGTGGTGAAGCTGGCCTGTGCCGACATCAGCATCAGTAGTTACTATGGCCTGTTTGATCTTTTCTCTGTGAATGGAATGGATGCGTTTTTTATCGCTGTGTCCTATACTCAGATCCTCTGGGCCATCTTGCGCCTTCCAACAAAGGATGCCCGGCTCAAAACTTTTGGGACCTGCATCTCTCATCTTTGTGCCATCTTTGCTTTGTACATCCCAATTTTCTTCTTCGCTCTTTCGCAGCGGTTTGGCCACAATGTGCCACTGTATTTACGCGTTCTCATTACTAGTGTGTACCAGGCGGTGCCCCCTGTGCTACACCCCATGATTTACGGGGTGAGGACCAAAGAGATCCGGGGCAGGCTGCTCCAGCTCTTTACTCATAAAGAGATCTAAATATTTTCTCCTTGTGCTCTGGCTCTCAGATTGATCTTTGTACAGAGCTGGCTGGTACATGGTGTATGGACCTGGGTCCCTTCCCTAAATCACTGACTGGACAGACAGAGAGACATTAAACCCTTTCCTGTCCTTACTGTTGTCTGTCAATATGATTAACTGGGGAGTTAGTCTATGAACACTTCTCTGGGTTGCCACCTTTCTTATTGCCGGTAGCTGGATCCCTGAAATTACAATTTTGCCCCAACTCTTCTGTCAAGCTTTGACACTGCTGTGTGTCTTTCTCCCAAATGCCCTGCCCCTGTCACTTGCTCCTGTCTTCCCTTCCCCTTGTCAGCTGTGACCCACTCATCTGTAAAACCAATATGTTCTCACATCTTACGGCAAGTTAATTAAGGGACAGTGGTTTGTGTTAAAATGATAATGTTTATTCTAAATTTGTTTCTAACTCCGTGGAGAGAGGTTTCAGAGTAGCAGCCATGTTAGTCTGTATTCGCAAAGAGAACATGAGGACTTGTGGCACCTCAGAGACTAACACATTTATTTGAGCATAATCTTTCGTGCATCGGATGGAGTGAGCTGTAGCTCACGAGAGCTTATGCTCAAATGAAAGTGTTAGTCTCTAAGGTGCCACAAGTCCTCCTTTTTTTCTGTGGAGAGAGAGACCTCGTGCAGGACTCCTGGGATCTGTCTCAGCTCTGGAGGGGAATGGGGTATAGTGTGTCACAGCAGGAAGCAGATACATCTGGGGTCTAAATGAGAAGACCAGAATGCCCATACTGGGTAAAGCCAATGGTCCATGTAGCCCAGTAGCCTGTCTTCCAACAGTGCCCAGTGCCAGGAGCTTCAGAGAGAAAGAACAGAATATGGGAATCCTCATGTGATTCGTGTCAAGCAGCTCGACAGGAGGGGGCAGAAGCCCCGAGCCCGGGGTGTCTCAGCTTCATCTGGCAGGAGTTCAAGCCTCCAGCCCCAGTAGGAGCCGCCGGGGGAGGGGAAGAGCCTTTAGGGGCTGCTCTCTTCCTTACATCTCCCTTTCCCTTTGTGCAGATGGAGATGGGTTGCACTGCGCCACCGGTAGTCTCCGCA